>NC_048234.1:17676695-17902425 GCF_002007445.2 Ailuropoda melanoleuca | reverse complement strand
CGTTACCTTGGAATTAACTTAACCAGAGACGTAAAGGACCTATATCCTAGAAACTATAGATCACTTTTGAAAGATATTGAGGAAGACATAAAAAGATGGAAAAATATTCCATGCTCATGGATTGGAAGAATTAACATAGTTAAAATGTCCATACTACCCAGAGCAATCTACACTTTCAATGCTATCCCGATCAAAATACCGAGGACATTTTTCAAAGAACTGGAACAAATAGTCCTTAAATTTGTATGGAACCAGAAAAGGCCCCGAATCTCCAAGGAACTGTTGAAAAGGAAAAACAAAGCTGGGGGCATCACAATGCCGGATTTCGAGCTGTACTACAAAGCTGTGATCACAAAGATCTTTCATTTAAATACATCTAATAATAGAAAATACATTATCTCACTTTTTGACTGATTCGATGAAAAAAAAGCAAGAAATACTATGATGACATTTGCTTCTGATAAATTTTAGTTTTCAAAATCTAATCTAATTTTCTTTTCTGACACATAGTAGTCTTACACTTTTTTCTATGTTTTAATGATACTGTGACTTTTCTTCTAGACAGTTCACTATGTCCTGTCATCCTAGAAATACCCAGTATCTCTTGTAAAGTACAGCTGACAAGGAATCCAGTCCTTTGAATGCGGCCTTGTTCTATATAGTTTGTAGACGTTTATCCGGGCATTTTTTTTCCTGCTACTAAGATGTCTTTCCTTTTGAAATCATACTTACTTCCAATTCAGACCCATGCATTCTCATGAGAAGCTAGTTTTCTGAGTAGGCTTCTAAAAGTTTGGAAAGTCCACTAAACTCCAAAAACAGAAAAAGTATAATTTTTGTAAACGGCTTCCTGTGATTGAGGGCAACCACATGACTACCACTATTTGTAGGATTGTCGAATACTCCAGAAAGCATTCAAAAATACAACAAGGGCTCCCAACACCCTGGGCTCTTTTGAGACCCCTACAAGCAAACATACATAAGGAAGCAAGTGGGGGGGAAAATGTTGTGCAGGAGAATTCTGTGAACACAGGTGCACCTGTGGGTAGACATCTGAGTACCCAACCATCCAGGAGGCCACGGGGAATCCTCCACCGCCCAACACCCGGGTCCTGAGCCGACAGTGCTGTGCTGGGTGGAGTGGGTTCCTGCGGGCCTGGGGATTGCCAAAAGCAAGAAAAAAGCAATCAAAAGAAAAGGCCTGACCTCTAGTGGAGAATTAATAATTCAGGATGTTTAAATCTTTTGGCACATTTTATTTTTGTTTCTCTGTTCACCTTGGTCGTGAGCAATCTTGAAGTTCATTGTAAATATTTGTGTCCATCACATTTTGAGTTGAAACAGCTTTCTGGTGGTGAAGCCGTGTCCTCCAGCCCCAGCCTGCTGGTCTGTTTGTTTCCGTCTGGTTATTCAATCAAATACTTGGTTATAGTCCTTTCCATATGCATTTACTCTTTGCAGAATAGCAAGGACATATTGTTGCCGTGCTGAATATTGTGACAGGTCATTAGTGTCGGGGCTCTCTGAACTTGAAGAACACAGCACATTTTCTTTTGGTGAAATCCAGGTAGCACTTAAATAATTTTCACTGCAGATGGCCAAACCTGTTTCTGAAATATGTAGATTTTTTTTCTCGATGTCACGTGGTGGCTCCATCTAGACGGGCCTTTTCGTAATGGAACTGGGAGGAAGTCTGTGCTTCCCCCAGGATGTACCATCCGGGTCACATTCTGTGACTACACAGAGTGTATGGGAATCTATCATATGTCTAATTCTGAGTTTTTTGGGTGATCAAGGAATGCCTGGGAGAGAGAAGAAGGTATGATTTATTGTCATTTGGTGAACTTCCCAGAAATCATAAAAGTTTATGACTCCAGGGACTGGGTATCACACCCTCCCACAATTCTTTAATGTTCACCAAATGTCAGTTGATAGATCATTAAAAACATGTCTGTTTTAGATCGCGCCGTGAGGTTCAGCTTGGAATTTGGAAGGAGTTGAAACAATGAAGGGCTGCTGTCATAACGGAAGTCCTCAGTCTCCTTCAGGCTGTTTTAAGTGACTCCAAGTTTGCTGTCCTTAAAGGTTCTGACGGGAAAATATGAAGAGAGCCCATGTCCACATGCGGTCGGTGGCATTTATTCACTAACTCATTGAAAAATGACCCCCAGCCCTTCTGTCGTTTCATGAGATGCACCTCTGGTGAGTTTTACTTCATTTCTCTTTTCCCCGGTACCCTTCCCCACTGGATGCGTGGGGCTTCTCAGAGTAGGAGCTTAACCAGCCGGGAGGAGGGACAGACAGCAGCTTTGGGACAGGCTCCCCGAGGACTGAGTGCTGGCCTCTGTCCTCTGCCAACCCGGCCACGTGGACGCCGTGCAGAAAAAGAAAAGCTCACTATTAACAAGACCACAAAATACTACACTGTATATTTTAGTAGAGAGGCATTGTTCACTGATTTTTGAAAAGGGGTGTTGAATTGGAGCAGGGGTAATCTCGGTCAGTCCCGGGAGGGTGGCTGTTAGGTTTGCAAGGACTTAATAATTGACCATCATTTGCTTCCACATATGAATTGGGGAGCAGGGGACACCAACTTTCAGCCCATAGCACCTGCTCATCTCACCCTGTAGAGGGATAAGGTCACAACTTCTAGGAGCTTCCGTAGCAATGTG
This sequence comes from Ailuropoda melanoleuca, assembly GCF_002007445.2. NCBI lineage: Eukaryota > Metazoa > Chordata > Mammalia > Carnivora > Ursidae > Ailuropoda > Ailuropoda melanoleuca. The sequence continues at coordinate 17,899,753 of NC_048234.1, read as the reverse complement.
TCTTCAGAGGAGATCCGAGCACGTGAGTCTTTTCATCTCGGATGGTCCGGTGACCCGAGCTCACCCCATGCTCTCCCCTTCCTCGAAGCCAGTCTGGGCCACATGCTGAGGAAGATTTTTTCTCATGTAATTCCATACCTACAGCTAAACGCCCCAGCATTTCAGCCACTTTAGGTTCTGTAGACACTGCCCTCACCTGCTGACTTTCCACACGGATTCTTTCTCTGTAGCACGGAGGCCTAACACCACTCTATGTCCCCACCATTGTGTCTCCCACAAGTTGTTGTTTTCACTATGCAGTTCACCCCCAAGCCTGGGGGACTGGCTTGCTAAACTCCGGGCAATGCATAGCCTCACCGGAGCTGGAGGGGGGAGAGGAAAATCAGTCTTCATTACTTAAGGGTGAGAAGAAAATAAATCCCCTTGAAAATTACTTTTTAAAATCTCCTAGGAGGTAAACCAGACTAATGCATGCAAGACGTAAATGTATTCGTTGGTCCATCTGAGATGCAGGGAGAGTGGAGAAGAATTCCGGCCACACTTTTTTCAATGCGTTTGCCAGGAAGGAACAGCGTTCAAGGGGCAGCGGCCTGGGAGCTAGTGCCATGCCCCACAGACAGCCTGAGTCGTGACAGCTGTCGAGATGTGCACAGGAAGCCAGCATCTACATGCACACGCCAAAATCACGGCTTCAGGCCCCAGATTCTGCGGAAGGCACCAGGGTTGACATGCTTCCCACCTGCAAACCTGGCTTATTTGTCACTTGTTCCATTTTCCTGTCAGTCCATCCTTCCCAAGCTCCGGGAGAGTGACTGGCACAAGACAGAAAATCCCACAATGAGAAGAGATGTCATGTAAACAGAGGATAGGCAATCTAACATTTTTTAGGGGAGGGAAAGGGCTTGATCATAGGTAGGGCAAAGTCAAAGAGACAAAGACAGAATAATGGCATTTCTCCGGTGAATTTCCGGTACTCCTTTCCATGGGAACGTCATATAGGTGCCAGGGCACTGTCCCATATGTTATATATCCAGGCACAAGCTGTTTCTGATCTTTTCAAACTAATATGGGAACAATGTGGACAAGTAAGTTTAACTCAAGCAGCCAAACCAGCAATGTGACCAGTTAATTTTTATTTCCGAGTTGTAAGAGTTGCTGACTTATGATCAAAAGACTTTGTGGTCATTTTGAAGCAAAAGTGTCTGTACTTTATTTAGTTAGTTAGTTAGCTAGTTAGTTACTGGCAAGCATGTCAGGCACCATTGGTTCATGTGCCTGGGACTGTCCTCATCTTAGCATGGAAAGCCCAGCGTCCCTCCCTGGTAGGAGAAAGTCTGGGTGCTCAGTAATTGTTGGGTGCAAAACTTCAGAGAAAGATTGAAGTTCATACACAGCCCCCAAAAAAGTGCAGTTGAAAGCAGCACCCAGTTTGGTGTGGAAGGGTTGTGGTAAAGATGACCACTGGCTGACGTCTGGGATCATGTTCATACTTCATGGTAGTGATCGTGCATTGTTGATTCAACCTACGTGGGTTGTAATCCTGTGTTATGAAAGGACTTGTGCTAGGTGGAATTAACTGGCCCTAATTCTTCAACCCTCTTTGTGTCCATGCCCTTTGCCCTACAATTTTATAGTCCATCCCACAAAAGGTGGCATGCTTCCCCATTCTCTGACAGTGGGCTCAGCTAGGTGACTTGCTTTGGTAGAAGACTGATCATGTCCCTTCTCATCTCAACTCAAGTGGTCCCCCATTTTGGCTTGCCCTCTTGTGTCTCTGAGATTGCCAGGCAAAGAAGATGCCCAGAGCAGCCCGCTTGTCAGAAGAAGATACTAGATTCTTGGAGGAGATGTCTAGTCAACCCACATGAGTGGTCCATCAGAGCTGGAGCCACTCAGCTGAGCATGACCTGAGCTCAGAGGATGTCTCGTCTGCCCTGACAGTTGGTGGTTGGCTGATCCTGTGCATAATTTTGGCAGCCACAAACTGATGTTAGGTAGACTGTACCAGTACTTGACCAGGTTGCCCTCAGCTCATCCCTCAACTTTCTCTGCTTTTCCTCTGTGTTGGGGGGGGCTTGCTCCTGCAGGCTGCGTTTCCTAAACACGCAGGGTTGTTTCTGAATGGTTCTACNTACCAAAAAAAAAAAAAAAAAAGTGGACACACTGGTGGAAAATTGGGAAGCAAGAGGAAAGGAGATGCCTGGTCCTCTGCTCTTGTCTCCTTCATTGCTCTAGGTCCTCGAGAACAAGCCCACTCCTGGCACCAGCTCCCGGTCACAGTCCCTGCTTCCTGGAAGCTGGGGAACACCCCCTCCTGCCTGGGCCCTACGATTTGGGGGTGGCAATCCCCAGTTACTCATCTCTAGGTGACCTCAGTTTTCTATCTGAGTTGTCAGCTCCCTTGTCACCCATGTGTACCCTATCCCTGCATGGAAGCCACTCTTTTATTTCCTTGACATGTTTATGAAATTTATCTTATGGACATCATGCCATGTGTTGGGTTTTGTTTTATTTTAGGGATGATACACAACACTACCATCTTCCCCAGTAACTTCAAGTTCCTCTGTTTTACTTATTTTTTTTTTAGTAAACTCTACCCCCGCTGTGGGTCTTGAACCCATGACCCTAAAATCAAGAGTCTCACATCCTCTACCAACTGAGCCAGCCAGGCTCCCCAAAATCCCTCTGCTTGAAAGTTGAGTTGGTTTCTGTTTCTTAATTAAGTACTCATTAAGCTGGGCATGCTGGTATGGGCTGGCATCCAACACTCCAAGGAAAGAGAAAAATAAGGTGCATTGTGACTAGACCAGATCATTGGAGCTGCCGCCTTAGAATTGGAAAGAATTTGAGCTATCATCATCCTCGCCTGATGCCCAGAGTACGAATTCCCCCTCTGAAGGAGGCCGACAAGTGTGGCCTGAGTCCTTGTGGAGACAGGAGCTCAGGGCTAGTGGAGGCAACACATTTTCTGGTTGCACTTTAATCCTCCTCATAAGCCCGTGATGGAGGAGGTATCGTTACCTCACTTTATATGTGAAGAAGCAGGCACCGCGTGTTTGAGAGGCTAAGTGTGAGGCCAAGACTTCACAGTGGGCCAGGCAGTCGGGCTCTGAAGCCTGACTCAGCCCTGCCCTCTTCCCCTTCCCCAAGTTCACCGACTCAACAAATGACTAATGCACCCAACTGAACTGAGTTGATAACATTCTCCGAAAATGTGAATGACTTGTTTACATGCAGAATTGGGTCAACCCTACAATCTAGAAATCTAAGAGAAAGCACACAGTGGTTTTCTTTTTATTCTAAAACTCGTTTTCAGTCTACCTCTTTCAGGGAGTTGAACCACGCTTATAAGTCACTGAGCCTTACGTTTTCCTGGGCCGGTAATAGACGGACCGAGGTGAAACCATAGAAAGGGCACGGAAATGCCTTGGGCTTCTCGGGTCCGATAAGAAGAAGGCAGCTAGGTTTGAATGGAGCTGTCAGGGCTGCAAATTTCACCTTCAGCTCTCTAGGCTCTCCATCTTTACATACAGGTCATGGTAACATGGGCTCCTGTTTCAAAAGCCACTTGGAGAAAAAGATACTTTGCGGTTTTAAAAAATATATAAAATTACCATTAATCATTTGGATGAGAACCAAAATACACAGCATCACCTCAAAAATCAAGACTCTACCCCACCGAGGAAGAGCAAAAACAAAAATCCTAGTGGATTTCTCTCATGCTCCCTGTTCAAGCCCAAATCATTTTTTAGGCGACTGCCAATTTGTTCAGAACGAAACCTGACTCATCTTACCACACGGTTTGGTTTCTCTTCACTAGTTTTTGAAAGAGATTAAGTGACAGGTGCTCAGCCAGGACCTTTAGTTCTACTTTCGTGATGATCAGTGGGGCCTCAGTACAGGAGCGGGGTTTTAGAAAAGGAACAAGAGCTGCTCTGTTGAGCTCACAGGGAATATCTTTGCACCAGAATGCAGGTATCACTCCAGAAAGGAACCTGTGTCTGAGAAACACGTTCATGGAAACAAAATGCAGAAGCAGTAAACAAAAGGCAAGTTGGGACGCCTACTGCTGACATCATAGTTAAGATGGCGCCAGACATGCCCTCTATTCCGATGGGATGGGTGATGCCCGACAGCGAAACAAAAGCACAAACTGAAAGGACTCTAGTCCATTTAACAACGTCAGTGAGTTGTTTGCTGCATGCTAAAACTATGCAGAAAGCCTTCTATTGCCTTAGAATGTAAGTCGCTGTGACCTTGCTGGAGGCCAGGGTAGTGCGGCCCAGGCAAGGTTGAGTCGTTGGGTAAAGAATCCAGAGGAAAGAAAGACTAATGTAAGCTCATAAACTAGAGACTTGAGGAAGAATTGTCGAGGGGTTGGTTATGACCTGGGCTGGAAGATGGGAAGAGCATTCCAGCCAAGGAGACTCACAAGACCAGAGGTGGGGCCAAGAGACGCAAGTCTGAAAGGGGTCGGTGGTAGGGACCCCATCGCACGAGACCTCTGGGGTCAGCATGCATCCCAGTAAAGAAGGACTTTCCAGAGAACTAGCGAGGTAAAATCCCATCTCGAAAGGAGCAACTTCACAAATAACCCCAGGAAGGAGACCCTGCGTGATACTGTGATTTATAATAAGAAACGTTGACTTGGTCTTCATCCCCATTTCTGACACAGAGTTCCTAAAACCCTTGAATTTCCTAAGCGCTAAGAGCAGTAAAGTGTCTTGATTCTGATAACAAATCCCTTTCCACCATCCCTGAGTTTAAGTTAATGGGGTGAANGGAGAGGAAGAAGCAGGCTCATAGCGGAGGAGCCTGATGTGGGGCTCGATCCCATAACGCCGGGATCACGCCCTGAGCTGAAGGCAGATGCTTAACCGCTGTGCCACCCAGGCGCCCCATTCATCCCCATTTCTGACACAGAGTTCCTAAAACCCTTGAATTTCCTAAGCGCTAAAAGCAGTAAAGTGTCTTGATTCTGATAACAAATCCCTTTCCACCATCCCTGAGTTTAAGTTAATGGGGTGAATTTTAGAAAGCACAGAAGGGTGGGTGCTGTTTGCCAGGGAAAGCAGCCCTGTGGCTAGATGGTGGGGACTTTCAGCCCCAGCCCCCCAACTTGGGGAGGGGAGAGGGGCTGGAGCTTGACCTAGTCACACATGGCCAATGATTTAACCAGTTGTATCTACTTAATGAAGCCTCCATAAAAACCCAGAAGAGTGTTTTCACAGGAAATGGATGTGATAGATAATCTCTAATGCATTTGGAAAAGTGTTTATAAACACTTGTAATAACAATATTTAAAAACTACTCACCATTTAGTATAAAGTAAACAGTATTTTTTATGTGAAAAGATGCATTTGACATTCCATGATGCATTAAGATAAGTGTTAAAAACACATCTATTTATGATGGTTATGAGTGTTTCTTGCAAGTTACTTTGAGAAGAGTGTTATTTCAGGGAATGGAAGTGATGGCAATAAATAATAAATAAATAAATAAATAAATAAATACAATAAAACCCCAAAGGATGGGAAAGTGAGGGTGGGGGTTTGGAGAGCCAGTCCCCGAGGGGAATGTGGAAGTTCTGTGCCCTTCCCCGTGCCTGGCTCTGTGCATTTCTTCCATCTGTCTGTTACTGAGTTTTATCCTTTTATAATAAGTCTGTAGCCTAGTAAGTAAAATGTTTCTCTGAGTTCCTTGAGCCATTCTCACAAACTCATCAAAACCAGCATGGGGTTGGGAGAGTGGATCGTGAGAACAGACTGACAGCCAGAAGCAGAGCACAGGTGACAGCCTGGACTCAGGACTGACGTCTGATGCGGGATGAGGACTGAGTCCTTAGCCTGGGCGATATGAGGCCATCTCCAGGTAGATACTGTCAGAATGGAGTTAATTGCTTGGTGGTCTAGGGGGATACCACACGTCAGCACTAGTGTCAGCGTCCGAGTCTTGAGCCCCTCACCAAGCCGTCCCCATGGGCCGGGGGTCCAGGAAGCCGCAGCCGTCACTGTGTGCCCCTCCAGCCTACACTTAGGGGACGTACAACTGCGTGAGTCTGAAAGGCTCACCCAAATGACAGCCCAGTTCTGACTTTAGGAGTCCTAAAACGGCAACCACTTGGAGAGAAATTGAAAAGAAGGACACAAACCATCGCCCTGTTTAGACTTGACTGACCCAGACACCTTCCTACTGTTTACAACCTGCTCGCAGAGCAGCAGAGAAGGTGATGCCCCCCACCCCGTCATTCTGAAGCCTCCCAATGAGGAAATGTAATTCCCCAGCCCGCCCCGTCAGTGCCTGACGCCCCCTGGCAGTCAGATACGTGTTGCCTCTCGACTTTGCTTGATAAAACACCTTTCCTGAGCTGGAAATGGCAACAGAGCAGAAGGGTTTGGAAGGGGCGGGAAAGGGAAGCAAGGAGGTCATCCCTCCTGTTGGAAGGTGGTTCAAGGGTGTCGGCAAGGACAGTGTGCTCCCTGGCGTCCACACTTGGGAAAAGGGATGGAAAGAATGAGACACGACACCAGGTTAGTTTGAAGAGATGCGGTCATCAATACGGACGCATCCTGTAGTCAGCTGGGGGTCTCAAACAGGAGCTTCACTGATGATTTCGATGCATAAACCAAGAAGCAGCAGAATACCAGCCCATCAGGGAAACGGGCGAGCTCTGGGGAGAGCGTGTGTAACCGGAGGACGGAAGCAGAGAGGTGTCCCTAAGCCCAGAGTGAGGATGGCGGGTCAGGAGCCAGCACTGAGAAGAGGGGTTCTGGTGAGAGGCAGGGGGACTGGTGCCCCATAAGGGCTGCACGGTCACTGCCCCAGAGCCAGTGTCTCCTCTCTGACATTCACCATGCCCAAAGGGACAAGAAGTCATGCAGACATGTGCTTCATACGTGACTCTTCAACTGTCCCCATTCATCCTGACGAAGGAGGGAGTCCCCACCTCGCTTTCCAGGGAGGGCCGAACACACAGCTCCTGACACAGGACAGATGAGACTGACAATTCATTAGTCACATATACTCACAGCAAGGGAAGGAGGAACACACCTGGCCCCTCGGATCGGCAGGGTTGCTGGGCTGGGAGACCCTGCCTATGTGGGTAAAGTGGGGGGAGCATGTGGTCAGGCCATCTGAGTCCCTCCCACTTTAACCCAATGTCAAGGCTGCACGTAATAGTGAGTTTCATTGTTAGGTCTCACAGCAACGTGAGTCTAGGAGGGGAAAGGCAGGCACTGGCAACGTGGGTCAGAAACAGAGTGTCTATTCAGATTAAGAACTGGCTACCCAGGTCAGCATGTCTATACCTGGGAAAGTTTCCCATCTCCGCGTGCATCCCTGCTTGGCTGACCGTGATCTGATCCTTTGTGGGTAAAGTCTATCTCATAAACAAATTTTGGCAGGATTTCTTTCACATCAAAGAGGGGGAAAGGCCACCTGGGAAAAGGCTAGAAGAAATAGGAGATAAGGCTTGATTGTTCAACAAATTTAAATAGCAGTGTTTTGGGCAAAACAAACCAAATGCTTGAATTTGATGCAGTAAGTGGCTGTTTGTAATAGACGGTTCTGTTAATACTGTGCTCTGATTTGTTTTGTTTTAAAAACACAGCTGTAAGTAACAGGGTAATAGGGTAGGTGTGAAAAATAAATGAGCCCTCGTTCAGTTTAAACCTTCCTCGTGTGTCTGGCCGGTGTCGCTACCCATGCAGGAAAGGCAGGGAGTCTTCGATGGCGGCCAGCTGCAGCCCCCGAAATCGTGTCGTCACAGGGAGGACCCACGATACATGGTCCCCATGATACCTTGGATGCGTGGGCTTGTCCTATTTTCGACGGATGTTTCCCACTTCACTCACTGCATACAGTCTTACTGTATAGTAAGTTTTTCAAATCCAACGGACTCTGTTAGATGTGTGCAAATGACCCTCGAAGACCTGACTGACCTGCTCCCTCACTGGTGTGGCTTTTCACGCTTCGTGACTAGCTAACATAAGAGCTTCCTCACGCTGGGGTCCCTCACCCCCTGCTTTGCTTTCCACTTTGATCTTGCCTTTCTGCCTCTGAGTCATTTCTCAGATAATTAACATCGCTACCTACCTAGTGATAAGGAAAAAGAGGATGGAAAATACGAGCCCAGCCCGTTTTCCTGCCTCCTGGTGTGGCCAGAGGATCTGGAAATCCGCAGGGGCCCACTAACGGGCAGGTGCCTTCCGGCCCCACCAACCTCCTGGGTGAGTCCTGGAGGCCAGTAGGGCGCGCCCCACCCAAGCCTGAGCCGGAGCTAACTGAGCAGGGACATATCTGTGTGCCCCACTAGTGCCCTGCCTGTGGGCCCCATCTGGGGCGGCCTTTCTGTGTCCCCCACTACAGAGCCTGCCTTCCGCTGGGGCCACGCTGATTTCAGCTGTAGGAGAGGGCTCATGTTTCGGATCCCTGGTCTTTCTACAACTTCTGTTTGGGGAATCAATTCCCTTCACCCTCCCGGATTCACTTGGCTTCTGTCCCAGTAACTGACTAGCCGGCTTTCTCTCCTGTGCCTTTAACACCAGCACCATCTCAGGGGACCATGTCCCCTGACCCCCCCCCCAAATTTTCCAGCAGTCTTTCCACTGCTGAGAGGTCCTATGCCCTGCAAAGCAGCCACCTTGGATCGCAAAACCAACCCGCATCCAGTCCTGCCTCCCCCACTCTCCCATGGACATTGATTTGGACCCTTGACTCCCCTCTTGGGAGACACCTCTGAGGCCAGGATGTTTCATTACTGACCCCCCGACCCCATCCCAGCATCTAACCTTGACTGCCCTCCAGCCCCAGGCAACCACTGCTCTGCTTTCTGTGCTGTAATTTAGAGTTATCTTTTCTAGAATTTCCTATAAATGGGACCGCATAGTGTATATTCTTTTGTGTCTGGCTTTTTTCACTCATCAAAATGTGTCTAGAAATCTCCATGCTTCTGCACACATCAGGTCATCCCTTTAGTGGCTGAGTAGCCTTTCCCTGGGTGGAGAGACCACACATTCCCGCTCACCTGCTCATGCACAGGTGCATTGCCTCTCGTTTCTGATGAGGACAATTAAAGCTGTTATGAACATCATACACAAAGCTTTGTGTGGACACGTGCTTTCATGTGTCTTGGGTAAATAACCTAAGAGTGATTGCCGGATCACGTGATAGCTGTGTTTGACTTTTTAAAGAAATTAGCAAACTCTTTTCATAAAGTTTATGAAGATTATGAAGAAAATCTTGCAGAGATGGGGAAAGTATTACAGAAATGATGTCAAGGATGTGCCATCAAATCGAGCCTGGGTGGAAAGCAGGGAGGGCTTCCCAGGGGAGGTGGCATTTGTGCAGATACAAAGCATGAGCAGGAGTTTGCCAGAAGGAGAGGGTTGCTAAAGAGGACCTGAAGCAATGTGCAAAAGAGTGTTGGAGGCTGGTTTGAGTTGCTACAAGCAATTTCCAGAACAGGAGACTCTCATGGCGGTTTCATGACAGATACTAAGTCAGTACCCATTTTTTAATTAAAATGATTTAAAATGTGTTGTTTATATTAACCTAAAAGCAAGGGAGTACCAGGGAAGCAAGCTGAGATCCAATGAGAAGTATAAAAAGTTAACAACAGACCCTGGTTTACATGGGAACTGACTCCCAGGGAGGCAGGAGGGGAGGGACGGCAGCAGGGCCCCCCCGAGGCTCCCTCTCCTCTCCTTGGTTATGGCCACCGTGCTGAATACACACAGAGCTCAGATCACAGCCTGACACTCAGGACCAAACGAGACCCACTTGAAGGGAAAGTCGGCAGGAGATGAAGCCAGGACTGACTTCTCTGCACCTGTCTACCGGAAGCCCCATCCTCCCACTGTGGAAACCTGCTCAGCCGGGGGTCGAGGCTCTACTGGGGCTCCGCACGGAGCTGTTGGAGCCCCAGCGGCTGGAAGATGCCGAGGGAGGCGAGGGGCGGCCAAGATGCACCCTCCATAGTTCTCGCTGCTGGAGGCATGCTCTGTCATCCGGGAATCTCTGAGAGCTGGCATGTGACACATGACGTGTGACGGGAGGTGATTGACTCCCACAGAAACTGAGAAGCAGCCTATGCTTCTCTGGTCACAGACGCAAGGTCCTTCTGCTCTTTGGCTGGAAGAAGGGACCACTGACACTCCTGGCCCCCAACGCCCTGGGATCCAGAAACCAGACACTTCTCTTACTTTGACCCGGAGGCAGCGGTATGGGACCAGGGCCTGGGGCATCGTGACACCACCCTTCACAGCCTCCCAGAGCAGGGGAGCTACACAGGCTCACCTCTCAGCCGAAGCCGCTAGCGTCCTTTGGGCACTGCACAAAATTATACAGACACAACACCTTTTAGAACAGGGACTGGGCTGATGGAAACAGGTACCACTTTAGTTGGCTAGGGTGGCTGGCACAAAACAGCACACACCAGGCAGCTTCAATGCCATACAGGTGCTTCCTCACAGTCTGGAGGCTGGAAGACCGAGTCGAGGGGTCAGCAGGGCTGGTCTCCCGAGGCCTCTCTCCTGGGCATGTAGGTGGCCGTCTGCTCCCTCTGTCCTCCCATGGTCCTCTCTCTGTGCGGCGTCTCTGACACCAATCAGATGGGATTAGGACCACCTTTATGACCTCATTTTAACTTCATCACCTCTGTAATGACCTCTTCTCCAAATGCGGTATCATCTCTGGGTACTAGGGGTTGGGATTTGAATGTATGAATTTTGGGGGAGGGGACACACTCAGCCCCTAACAGGTGCACGAGCTGTGGCGGTAGTTTGGTTACTGTTACAACCCAGCCCCCACAGAGATGCCCTCACATGCAACTCCCCAGTCAGGTTACTGTTGCCTGGCATCCCAGCTGACAGCCCCCTTTAAACCTAGAAACGTCAGGTTAAGTGTGTCCTTGAAGAAGGACAGAGAGCTTTGCCAACCCTCTACCCACATGCTGCTGGTGTCTTGGTGATAAGAGTTCTTCAGAAGAGGGTGTTTTGTCGTTGCTTGCTTGGTTTTTGGAGGACAACACAAGAACTAGGATTCATTTCTTTTCTTCTCTTTCCCATCAGTCTCTGCGCCCATGTCTTCTTCCCAATATTCCATATCTCGCAGCCAAACCCCCTCATCAAACACACCAACGGGAAAACATGATGCACGGCCAGGGCAGCACACGNTTGAAAGCAGCACCCAGTTTGGTGTGGAAGGGTTGTGGTAAAGATGACCACTGGCTGACGTCTGGGATCATGTTCATACTTCATGGTAGTGATCGTGCATTGTTGATTCAACCTACGTGGGTTGTAATCCTGTGTTATGAAAGGACTTGTGCTAGGTGGAATTAACTGGCCCTAATTCTTCAACCCTCTTTGTGTCCATGCCCTTTGCCCTACAATTTTATAGTCCATCCCACAAAAGGTGGCATGCTTCCCCATTCTCTGACAGTGGGCTCAGCTAGGTGACTTGCTTTGGTAGAAGACTGATCATGTCCCTTCTCATCTCAACTCAAGTGGTCCCCCATTTTGGCTTGCCCTCTTGTGTCTCTGAGATTGCCAGGCAAAGAAGATGCCCAGAGCAGCCCGCTTGTCAGAAGAAGATACTAGATTCTTGGAGGAGATGTCTAGTCAACCCACATGAGTGGTCCATCAGAGCTGGAGCCACTCAGCTGAGCATGACCTGAGCTCAGAGGATGTCTCGTCTGCCCTGACAGTTGGTGGTTGGCTGATCCTGTGCATAATTTTGGCAGCCACAAACTGATGTTAGGTAGACTGTACCAGTACTTGACCAGGTTGCCCTCAGCTCATCCCTCAACTTTCTCTGCTTTTCCTCTGTGTTGGGGGGGGCTTGCTCCTGCAGGCTGCGTTTCCTAAACACGCAGGGTTGTTTCTGAATGGTTCTACCAAAAAAAAAAAAAAAAAAGTGGACACACTGGTGGAAAATTGGGAAGCAAGAGGAAAGGAGATGCCTGGTCCTCTGCTCTTGTCTCCTTCATTGCTCTAGGTCCTCGAGAACAAGCCCACTCCTGGCACCAGCTCCCGGTCACAGTCCCTGCTTCCTGGAAGCTGGGGAACACCCCCTCCTGCCTGGGCCCTACGATTTGGGGGTGGCAATCCCCAGTTACTCATCTCTAGGTGACCTCAGTTTTCTATCTGAGTTGTCAGCTCCCTTGTCACCCATGTGTACCCTATCCCTGCATGGAAGCCACTCTTTTATTTCCTTGACATGTTTATGAAATTTATCTTATGGACATCATGCCATGTGTTGGGTTTTGTTTTATTTTAGGGATGATACACAACACTACCATCTTCCCCAGTAACTTCAAGTTCCTCTGTTTTACTTATTTTTTTTTTAGTAAACTCTACCCCCGCTGTGGGTCTTGAACCCATGACCCTAAAATCAAGAGTCTCACATCCTCTACCAACTGAGCCAGCCAGGCTCCCCAAAATCCCTCTGCTTGAAAGTTGAGTTGGTTTCTGTTTCTTAATTAAGTACTCATTAAGCTGGGCATGCTGGTATGGGCTGGCATCCAACACTCCAAGGAAAGAGAAAAATAAGGTGCATTGTGACTAGACCAGATCATTGGAGCTGCCGCCTTAGAATTGGAAAGAATTTGAGCTATCATCATCCTCGCCTGATGCCCAGAGTACGAATTCCCCCTCTGAAGGAGGCCGACAAGTGTGACCTGAGTCCTTGTGGAGACAGGAGCTCAGGGCTAGTGGAGGCAACACATTTTCTGGTTGCACTTTAATCCTCCTCATAAGCCCGTGATGGAGGAGGTATCGTTACCTCACTTTATACGTGAAGAAGCAGGCACCGGGTGTTTGAGAGGCTAAGTGTGAGGCCAAGACTTCACAGTGGGCCAGGCAGTCGGGCTCTGAAGCCTGACTCAGCCCTGCCCTCTTCCCCTTCCCCAAGTTCACCGACTCAACAAATGACTAATGCACCCAACTGAACTGAGTTGATAACATTCTCCGAAAATGTGAATGACTTGTTTACATGCAGAATTGGGTCAACCCTACAATCTAGAAATCTAAGAGAAAGCACACAGTGGTTTTCTTTTTATTCTAAAACTCGTTTTCAGTCTACCTCTTTCAGGGAGTTGAACCACGCTTATAAGTCACTGAGCCTTACGTTTTCCTGGGCCGGTAATAGACGGACCGAGGTGAAACCATAGAAAGGGCATGGAAATGCCTTGGGCTTCTCGGGTCCGATAAGAAGAAGGCAGCTAGGTTTGAATGGAGCTGTCAGGGCTGCAAATTTCACCTTCAGCTCTCTAGGCTCTCCATCTTTACATACAGGTCATGGTAACATGGGCTCCTGTTTCAAAAGCCACTTGGAGAAAAAGATACTTTGCGGTTTTAAAAAATATATAAAATTACCATTAATCATTTGGATGAGAACCAAAATACACAGCATCACCTCAAAAATCAAGACTCTACCCCACCGAGGAAGAACAAAAACAAAAATCCTAGTGGATTTCTCTCATGCTCCCTGTTCAAGCCCAAATCATTTTTTAGGCGACTGCCAATTTGTTCAGAACGAAACCTGACTCATCTTACCACACGGTTTGGTTTCTCTTCATTAGTTTTTGAAAGAGATTAAGTGACAGGTGCTCAGCCAGGACCTTTAGTTCTACTTTCGTGATGATCAGTGGGGCCTCAGTACAGGAGCGGGGTTTTAGAAAAGGAACAAGAGCTGCTCTGTTGAGCTCACAGGGAATATCTTTGCACCAGAATGCAGGTATCACTTCAGAAAGGAACCTGTGTCTGAGAAACACGTTCATGGAAACAAAATGCAGAAGCAGTAAACAAAAGGCAAGTTGGGACGCCTACTGCTGACATCATAGTTAAGATGGCGCCAGACATGCCCTCTATTCCGATGGGATGGGTGATGCCCGACAGCGAAACAAAAGCACAAACTGAAAGGACTCTAGTCCATTTAACAACGTCAGTGAGTTGTTTGCTGCATGCTAAAACTATGCAGAAAGCCTTCTATTGCCTTAGAATGTAAGTCGCTGTGACCTTGCTGGAGGCCAGGGTAGTGCGGCTCAGGCAAGGTTGAGTCGTTGGGTAAAGAATCCAGAGGAAAGAAAGACTAATGTAAGCTCATAAACTAGAGACTTGAGGAAGAATTGTCGAGGGGTTGGTTATGACCTGGGCTGGAAGATGGGAAGAGCATTCCAGCCAAGGAGACTCACAAGACCAGAGGTGGGGCCAAGAGACGCAAGTCTGAAAGGGGTCGGTGGTAGGGACCCCATCGCACGAGACCTCTGGGGTCAGCATGCATCCCAGTAAAGAAGGACTTTCCAGAGAACTAGCGAGGTAAAATCCCATCTCGAAAGGAGCAACTTCACAAATAACCCCAGGAAGGAGACCCTGCGTGATACTGTGATTTATAATAAGAAACGTTGACTTGGTCTTCATCCCCATTTCTGACACAGAGTTCCTAAAACCCTTGAATTTCCTAAGCGCTAAGAGCAGTAAAGTGTCTTGATTCTGATAACAAATCCCTTTCCACCATCCCTGAGTTTAAGTTAATGGGGTGAATTTTAGAAAGCACAGAAGGGTGGGTGCTGTTTGCCAGGGAAAGCAGCCCTGTGGCTAGATGGTGGGGACTTTCAGCCCCAGCCCCCCAACTTGGGGAGGGGAGAGGGGCTGGAGCTTGACCTAGTCACACATGGCCAATGATTTAACCAGTTGTATCTACTTAATGAAGCCTCCATAAAAACCCAGAAGAGTGTTTTCACAGGAAATGGATGTGATAGATAATCTCTAATGCATTTGGAAAAGTGTTTATAAACACTTGTAATAACAATATTTAAAAACTACTCACCATTTAGTATAAAGTAAACAGTATTTTTTATGTGAAAAGATGCATTTGACATTCCATGATGCATTAAGATAAGTGTTAAAAACACATCTATTTATGATGGTTATGAGTGTTTCTTGCAAGTTACTTTGAGAAGAGTGTTATTTCAGGGAATGGAAGTGATGGCAATAAATAATAAATAAATAAATAAATACAATAAAACCCCAAAGGATGGGAAAGTGAGGGTGGGGGTTTGGAGAGCCAGACCCCGAGGGGAATGTGGAAGTTCTGTGCCCTTCCCCGTGCCTGGCTCTGTGCATTTCTTCCATCTGTCTGTTACTGAGTTTTATCCTTTTATAATAAGTCTGTAGCCTAGTAAGTAAAATGTTTCTCTGAGTTCCTTGAGCCATTCTCACAAACTCATCAAAACCAGGACGGGGTTGGGAGAGTGGATCGTGAGAACAGACTGACAGCCAGAAGCAGAGCACAGGTGACAGCCTGGACTCAGGACTGACGTCTGATGCGGGATGAGGACTGAGTCCTTAGCCTGGGCGATATGAGGCCATCTCCAGGTAGATACTGTCAGAATGGAGTTAATTGCTTGGTGGTCTAGGGGGATACCACACGTCAGCACTAGTGTCAGCGTCCGAGTCTTGAGCCCCTCACCAAGCCGTCCCCATGGGCCGGGGGTCCAGGAAGCCGCAGCCGTCACTGTGTGCCCCTCCAGCCTACACTTAGGGGACGTACAACTGCGTGAGTCTGAAAGGCTCACCCAAATGACAGCCCAGTTCTGACTTTAGGAGTCCTAAAACGGCAACCACTTGGAGAGAAATTGAAAAGAAGGACACAAACCATCGCCCTGTTTAGACTTGACTGACCCAGACACCTTCCTACTGTTTACAACCTGCTCGCAGAGCAGCAGAGAAGGTGATGCCCCCCACCCCGTCATTCTGAAGCCTCCCAATGAGGAAATGTAATTCCCCAGCCCGCCCCGTCAGTGCCTGACGCCCCCTGGCAGTCAGATACGTGTTGCCTCTCGACTTTGCTTGATAAAACACCTTTCCTGAGCTGGAAATGGCAACAGAGCAGAAGGGTTTGGAAGGGGCGGGAAAGGGAAGCAAGGAGGTCATCCCTCCTGTTGGAAGGTGGTTCAAGGGTGTCGGCAAGGACAGTGTGCTCCCTGGCGTCCACACTTGGGAAAAGGGATGGAAAGAATGAGACACGACACCAGGTTAGTTTGAAGAGATGCGGTCATCAATACGGACGCATCCTGTAGTCAGCTGGGGGTCTCAAACAGGAGCTTCACTGATGATTTCGATGCATAAACCAAGAAGCAGCAGAATACCAGCCCATCAGGGAAACGGGCGAGCTCTGGGGAGAGCGTGTGTAACCGGAGGACGGAAGCAGAGAGGTGTCCCTAAGCCCAGAGTGAGGATGGCGGGTCAGGAGCCAGCACTGAGAAGAGGGGTTCTGGTGAGAGGCAGGGGGACTGGTGCCCCATAAGGGCTGCACGGTCACTGCCCCAGAGCCAGTGTCTCCTCTCTGACATTCACCATGCCCAAAGGGACAAGAAGTCATGCAGACATGTGCTTCATACGTGACTCTTCAACTGTCCCCATTCATCCTGACGAAGGAGGGAGTCCCCACCTCGCTTTCCAGGGAGGGCCGAACACACAGCTCCTGACACAGGACAGATGAGACTGACAATTCATTAGTCACATATACTCACAGCAAGGGAAGGAGGAACACACCTGGCCCCTCGGATCGGCAGGGTTGCTGGGCTGGGAGACCCTGCCTATGTGGGTAAAGTGGGGGGAGCATGTGGTCAGGCCATCTGAGTCCCTCCCACTTTAACCCAATGTCAAGGCTGCACGTAATAGTGAGTTTCATTGTTAGGTCTCACAGCAACGTGAGTCTAGGAGGGGAAAGGCAGGCACTGGCAACGTGGGTCAGAAACAGAGTGTCTATTCAGATTAAGAACTGGCTACCCAGGTCAGCATGTCTATACCTGGGAAAGTTTCCCATCTCCGCGTGCATCCCTGCTTGGCTGACCGTGATCTGATCCTTTGTGGGGTAAAGTCTATCTCATAAACAAATTTTGGCAGGATTTCTTTCACATCAAAGAGGGGGAAAGGCCACCTGGGAAAAGGCTAGAAGAAATAGGAGATAAGGCTTGATTGTTCAACAAATTTAAATAGCAGTGTTTTGGGCAAAACAAACCAAATGCTTGAATTTGATCCAGTAAGTGGCTGTTTGTAATAGACGGTTCTGTTAATACTGTGCTCTGATTTGTTTTGTTTTAAAAACACAGCTGTAAGTAACAGGGTAATAGGGTAGGTGTGAAAAATAAATGAGCCCTCGTTCAGTTTAAACCTTCCTCGTGTGTCTGGCCGGTGTCGCTACCCATGCAGGAAAGGCAGGGAGTCTTCGATGGCGGCCAGCTGCAGCCCCCGAAATCGTGTCGTCACAGGGAGGACCCACGATACATGGTCCCCATGATACCTTGGATGCGTGGGCTTGTCCTATTTTCGACGGATGTTTCCCACTTCACTCACTGCATACAGTCTTACTGTATAGTAAGTTTTTCAAATCCAACGGACTCTGTTAGATGTGTGCAAATGACCCTCGAAGACCTGACTGACCTGCTCCCTCACTGGTGTGGCTTTTCACGCTTCGTGACTAGCTAACATAAGAGCTTCCTCACGCTGGGGTCCCTCACCCCCTGCTTTGCTTTCCACTTTGATCTTGCCTTTCTGCCTCTGAGTCATTTCTCAGATAATTAACATCGCTACCTACCTAGTGATAAGGAAAAAGAGGATGGAAAATACGAGCCCAGCCCGTTTTCCTGCCTCCTGGTGTGGCCAGAGGATCTGGAAATCCGCAGGGGCCCACTAACGGGCAGGTGCCTTCCGGCCCCACCAACCTCCTGGGTGAGTCCTGGAGGCCAGTAGGGCGCGCCCCACCCAAGCCTGAGCCGGAGCTAACTGAGCAGGGACATATCTGTGTGCCCCACTAGTGCCCTGCCTGTGGGCCCCATCTGGGGCGGCCTTTCTGTGTCCCCCACTACAGAGCCTGCCTTCCGCTGGGGCCACGCTGATTTCAGCTGTAGGAGAGGGCTCATGTTTCGGATCCCTGGTCTTTCTACAACTTCTGTTTGGGGAATCAATTCCCTTCACCCTCCCGGATTCACTTGGCTTCTGTCCCAGTAACTGACTAGCCGGCTTTCTCTCCTGTGCCTTTAACACCAGCACCATCTCAGGGGACCATGTCCCCTGACCCCCCCCCCAAATTTTCCAGCAGTCTTTCCACTGCTGAGAGGTCCTATGCCCTGCAAAGCAGCCACCTTGGATCGCAAAACCAACCCGCATCCAGTCCTGCCTCCCCCACTCTCCCATGGACATTGATTTGGACCCTTGACTCCCCTCTTGGGAGACACCTCTGAGGCCAGGATGTTTCATTACTGACCCCCCCACCCCCATCCCAGCATCTAACCTTGACTGCCCTCCAGCCCCAGGCAACCACTGCTCTGCTTTCTGTGCTGTAATTTAGAGTTATCTTTTCTAGAATTTCCTATAAATGGGACCGCATAGTGTATATTCTTTTGTGTCTGGCTTTTTTCACTCATCAAAATGTGTCTAGAAATCTCCATGCTTCTGCACACATCAGGTCATCCCTTTAGTGGCTGAGTAGCCTTTCCCTGGGTGGAGAGACCACACATTCCCGCTCACCTGCTCATGCACAGGTGCATTGCCTCTCGTTTCTGATGAGGACAATTAAAGCTGTTATGAACATCATACACAAAGCTTTGTGTGGACACGTGCTTTCATGTGTCTTGGGTAAATAACCTAAGAGTGATTGCCGGATCACGTGATAGCTGTGTTTGACTTTTTAAAGAAATTAGCAAACTCTTTTCATAAAGTTTATGAAGATTATGAAGAAAATCTTGCAGAGATGGGGAAAGTATTACAGAAATGATGTCAAGGATGTGCCATCAAATCGAGCCTGGGTGGAAAGCAGGGAGGGCTTCCCAGGGGAGGTGGCATTTGTGCAGATACAAAGCATGAGCAGGAGTTTGCCAGAAGGAGAGGGTTGCTAAAGAGGACCTGAAGCAATGTGCAAAAGAGTGTTGGAGGCTGGTTTGAGTTGCTACAAGCAATTTCCAGAACAGGAGACTCTCATGGCGGTTTCATGACAGATACTAAGTCAGTACCCATTTTTTAATTAAAATGATTTAAAATGTGTTGTTTATATTAACCTAAAAGCAAGGGAGTACCAGGGAAGCAAGCTGAGATCCAATGAGAAGCATAAAAAGTTAACAACAGACCCTGGTTTACATGGGAACTGACTCCCAGGGAGGCAGGAGGGGAGGGACGGCAGCAGGGCCCCCCCGAGGCTCCCTCTCCTCTCCTTGGTTATGGCCACCGTGCTGAATACACACAGAGCTCAGATCACAGCCTGACACTCAGGACCAAACGAGACCCACTTGAAGGGAAAGTCGGCAGGAGATGAAGCCAGGACTGACTTCTCTGCACCTGTCTACCGGAAGCCCCATCCTCCCACTGTGGAAACCTGCTCAGCCGGGGGTCGAGGCTCTACTGGGGCTCCGCACGGAGCTGTTGGAGCCCCAGCGGCTGGAAGATGCCGAGGGAGGCGAGGGGCGGCCAAGATGCACCCTCCATAGTTCTCGCTGCTGGAGGCATGCTCTGTCATCCGGGAATCTCTGAGAGCTGGCATGTGACACATGACGTGTGACGGGAGGTGATTGACTCCCACAGAAACTGAGAAGCAGCCTATGCTTCTCTGGTCACAGACGCAAGGTCCTTCTGCTCTTTGGCTGGAAGAAGGGACCACTGACACTCCTGGCCCCCAACGCCCTGGGATCCAGAAACCAGACACTTCTCTTACTTTGACCCGGAGGCAGCGGTGTGGGACCAGGGCCTGGGGCATCGTGACACCACCCTTCACAGCCTCCCAGAGCAGGGGAGCTACACAGGCTCACCTCTCAGCCGAAGCCGCTAGCGTCCTTTGGGCACTGCACAAAATTATACAGACACAACACCTTTTAGAACAGGGACTGGGCTGATGGAAACAGGTACCACTTTAGTTGGCTAGGGTGGCTGGCACAAAACAGCACACACCAGGCAGCTTCAATGCCATACAGGTGCTTCCTCACAGTCTGGAGGCTGGAAGACCGAGTCGAGGGGTCAGCAGGGCTGGTCTCCCGAGGCCTCTCTCCTGGGCATGTAGGTGGCCGTCTGCTCCCTCTGTCCTCCCATGGTCCTCTCTCTGTGCGGCGTCTCTGACACCAATCAGATGGGATTAGGACCACCTTTATGACCTCATTTTAACTTCATCACCTCTGTAATGACCTCTTCTCCAAATGCGGTATCATCTCTGGGTACTAGGGGTTGGGATTTGAATGTATGAATTTTGGGGGAGGGGACACACTCAGCCCCTAACAGGTGCACGAGCTGTGGCGGTAGTTTGGTTACTGTTACAACCCAGCCCCCACAGAGATGCCCTCACATGCAACTCCCCAGTCAGGTTACTGTTGCCTGGCATCCCAGCTGACAGCCCCCTTTAAACCTAGAAACGTCAGGTTAAGTGTGTCCTTGAAGAAGGACAGAGAGCTTTGCCAACCCTCTACCCACATGCTGCTGGTGTCTTGGTGATAAGAGTTCTTCAGAAGAGGGTGTTTTGTCGTTGCTTGCTTGGTTTTTGGAGGACAACACAAGAACTAGGATTCATTTCTTTTCTTCTCTTTCCCATCAGTCTCTGCGCCCATGTCTTCTTCCCAATATTCCATATCTCGCAGCCAAACCCCCTCATCAAACACACCAACGGGAAAACATGATGCACGGCCAGGGCAGCACACGGAGACATCTCTGAATGCATCAGTGCCGTTCCAGAAAAGTGGAGAATGGGAGCCATTCAGGCAAAGAATATAAATATGTCATGTTGAAAAGTCTATTAAGCCAACTGGTACCATTATTTATGCTTATGGGAAAAGAAGGAGCGTTTTAGCTTTGAACACTGCTAATTTCTGTTGTGACTTTTCCAAGTGTATAGTATTCCTTTTACGATTTGCCAAAACCAAAAACAAAACAGAAAACAAACAAAGCAGGTACTCATAATTTATTCTATCCTGGTGGGCCTGCGGGTCCTAAAATGGGGAAGTGTAAGGTCCCAGGACCCCCAGGTCCTGCGTGATTGATTCCCAGGGCGGCAGGTGGAGCTCAGCTGAGCTCCCAGCATGACAGCAGGCACCTGGGAGAACGAGGGAGTCACACGCTTGGTTCTCTGGGGCAGCCTCTTCCTGTGGCGGCCGGGAATCAATACTGGGCTCCTGGCATTTTTGAAAGTCTTTGGCCCCCACTTCTGGGCAATCGTCTGTCCAGCTGCCATTCCCCTCTGTGAGAGCTGAACACGTGGACGAGACACAGAAATCTAACACGTGTGAGTGTTAACGGCTCACGGCGATCTTGGACATGACTGCTTACTTCTCAGAGGGGCAAACTTCATGAAGCAGGAGCCTCCGTGTCTGGAGTCAGTCTGGTCCCTCCACCTGCATCCTTTTCTCCGTGCAGGTTCGGAGAGCTTTCCACTACTCTCCCAGCAAGAGAATAAAACCATGTTAAACTAATGTTTCTAATGACAAGCATGCTATTAGGCTTCCGTCCAAAACTTGAAGCCCCCATACCCATGTTTTCCCTCAGCAAAGGGCCTGTCCTCACACATGTTTGCATGGTCCAAACTGCTGGCTCTGCTGGGAACAGGGAGGCTGGGCTGATGCCCATATCAGGCCATAGTGAAAGCCAAGTCCATCAGAGCACATGGGCTCTGGGACTTTGTAAGGCTGCATAATAATCCCAAAGATGTCCTAAATTCTGGAACCTGGGAATATGCTGCCTTAGGTAGCCAAAAAGATGTTGCATATGTGAGTCGGTTAGGGATCTTGTGGGGAGGTTATCCCGTAGCTGGGTGGGCTCGGTGTAACCATAGGGGTCCTTGTAAGAGGGAGACAGAGGGGCGTCTGACCACAGACAGAGGCAGAGGGAGAGAGCGTTTCTGTTGCCTGTTGGAGATAACCGGCTAGGCGCCAGGCTCGAGGCAATCCACCGGAGAGGGAGCCCAAGTGAACGTTTCCTGCCCGTGCTCATTTTTCTAACAGCCCAGGACTGTGACTTGAACATACCTGCATGCCAAGATATTCTGTATTTACCTCGCTCAATGTAAGGGAAAGAGCAGCAGCGGCTGTGGAAACGTTTCTCAGCCAGAGGTGTATTTATCTCTTCATTGTGCCCTTTCAACCCACCCATCCCTGAACGTGAGCCCAAGACAAAGAAGATTAAAGAAGAGGCTTTTTTTAAACCCTTTCCAAGATGTGCAGGATTCTCAGGGGCAATTCTCGCAGCATCGAAAGCAGTAGAAAGCCGTAGAATAATGACAATAAACTCCAACATCACCCGTTTAGTATCATCTCACCCTGCCCAGCTCGTATTACTCGAATTAATTTGTGGAAGGTCTTTAATCCCATTTTGTAAAGTTCACCTCTTCATTGGTGGGACCATCGCTGTCCAAACATGTTTGCATTTTTCATTTTGAGTTTTATAACATGAAATACGTGGCATGAGCGCAGCTTCCCGGAGAACAGCACACAGAGGCAGTCTAAGGCAGATCTGCTGGTCTTTATTCATGAGTCAAGCCCACCTGCCCACCTGCTGGAGGAGGGAAATCCAGAAGCATCCGAGTTGGGGGCTCCGTCTGCCTCTGAACCCTCCACAACTGGCCCGGTTCCTGGCTGAGCCTGATTCTTTAATAAACGCTTGCTGACTGACTAACTCAATCAAATAAGTTATTAATGAATTCGTACGATGTATCTCGTTTTCGCCTCATTCACCTCGTGAAGATAAACTTCGGCATTAATCGTAAGGCGTTGCAGTTCTTCAAAGAGAACCATCCAAACAGTTTCAGTGGTCGGACTGTGGTAATCAGTCTTCCCGCTTTCCTCCTTCATGACAGAAAATGTGATTTCCAAAACTGTCACGGTAAATCTCTTTTTAGAGGAAATTCAGAACTGCCCCACGTGAGGAAAGCAGTGTTTTCCAAGCCACTCACGTATTACCCAAAACTCACTTTGCCAGAACATACTTCTCTTAAAAACATCGAAATTTAAAAGGAATAAAACCATAGGTAAAGATTCCCAGAGGAAAGAAATTAATTGTAATTTTCTAGTAGGACCTTTAGCAAACGCTCACTACGGTTTTGCTCAACGATGAGCAAAATCACAGCAGAACTATCAACAGACCCGCGCCTCCGTTTGAATATGGTAATGAAGACAAAGGAACGTTTCCTCACTGCCCAGAGCCCTCAAGACCCAACCACTGCCGTGATCAAACCACTGCCCTGGTTCCCCGCCGCTCAGCCTGCGGCCCCACCAGGCTTCCCAGGGGCGGTGTGCCCAGAATCCATCCGAACACCGAACAAGAAAGGAAGGGGCAGGAGGCAGGGGTGTGCAGCGGGGCTGGGCTCTTCACTGTGGCCAACGCTGAGGTCTGATCACCTTCCTGGCATCACCACACGCAGAAAATCAAAGCACCGTAGCCGGCCTTGTGCTTCAGAATATCCTGTGATGGGTCCCCCCAATATCACATCTTTGTCCGGAAGGATTATCCTTACCAAGACGAGATATCAGAGCAGAAAAAGGAACACATGATTCCACAGCCAATGCTGAAATCATGAAAGAGGAGCAAGAATGGAACAATGAGAAACTATGTCTTCCTCAAGCGCCCTCCCACAATAACTTCCGTTGGACAAAATATCCCTACCTTTTATTGACCATTTAGACGCTCTGTCAGTGTAAATGACACACACCCGATTTTAAAGATTAGGACCACAAAGAGAAGATAAAGTATCTTGTTTGTATGCGACATAGCTCACTGAAACGATATTTGGATATAATGGATTAAACAAAATATACTATTAGAATTAATTTTACCTGTTTCTTTTTTTTAATACAACTACGAGGAAATTTTACATTACGTAAGTGCCCGCCTTCGAGGCTGGCTCTGAGCTCTGCTTGCACAGTGCTGGTCTAAACGGAGCCCGAGTTGCCTCAAAGCTCTGCAGCCCGGCGCCCCAGCCCTATTGTGATAGGACCTGTCTTGGTCCGCTCCAGCTTCTGTAACAAAGCGACACAGACCTGGAAGTTTAGATAGAGGAAGAAGTCCAAACTCCAGGTGAGACAGATTCGATTCCTTCTAGGGGCCATAAGGGAAGGATCCATTCCAGTCTTGTCTCTTTGGCTTATAGACAGCCGTCTTCTCTCTGTGTGTCTTTACGTGGTCTTCCCGCTATCGGTCTGTGTCCAAATTTCTCCCTTTTCTAAGGACACCAGTCCTATTGGATTACAGCCCAGCCTTATGCCCTCAATATAACCTGGTTCCCTGTGTCAAGACCCTCTGTAAATAAGGCCACCTTCTGAGTTACTGGGGGTTAGGACTCCAATGTATGAATTTGGAGGGGGGCACACAATTCAGCCCATAACAGGACACGAACTGGCGAAATCCCCTCTGGATGAAGAGTGGAATTTGTCAAATCAAAGGAGCAGCAGTATTCTACGATTCTGCTTATATGGCCGCCTCCTCTGTTTGGCAAATCTCAGAACCTTCCCGTGTGCAGGTCGCTTATACCTTCCTCCAGCAGCCGTGACAGGTAATTCCCCCCCGATGTCACCCAAAGCTTCCATTTGTTTCAGATTTCCCCCCAAAGACTCAGACTTATCCTTTCTCTGAAGAATCTTTTGATTTTTCTAATAGAAGACCCCGTTACATCAATGCGTAATTGATTATTAGGGTCACTATTGAAGGGTTCAAGCTTAAAGTGAAACCGGGTCACAAAATTCTTTGTATTACACCTGCTACAATTTGTTTTCATTTCTGTCTCAATTAGAAATTAAAAACATGTCTGAATTTTTAAACACCGATTTAAAGATCTGCAACTTTGTTTGCCTGGAAAAGTTGACAGCATTATAAATGTGCAAAGCAGGCCAGCCAGTTTAGAATTTTTTATATTCTCCGTATGCATATTGCAGAAGGGCATAAGGAGCTTAAATAAAGAAAAGCAGGGTTTAAAAACCGACTTCAGCAAATCCTGGGCCTCGGATGGCTTGCTATGGAGGCAGAATGGAAGGAATCTGTAGAAAGTACAGACATGTTTGCAAATAATTATGAGAATGTTGCCTTCTGACTCGATTTGAAGTCGCATCTGACCCAAGTCAACCCGATTCTAGGGCTGACCCAGGCTTCTATGGCTGGACGTGAGTGGCTAGTGGGAACACTCAGATATCAGGAGTCCTCAGGGACAGGAGCCCCCCAAGAGGATGGACCTAGATATAAGGGCCAGACGTCTGCTTGCACACAGCGAGCCCCCCCTTGCCTCCTGCATCACACTGGGGAAGGTGCCACGTTTAGGACGGCTGCATTGTGGTCACCGGTGGCCAGGCTCAAAGATGAACCAGTGGCTCATGGCTGATTGACTCTTCCTTGTCCGAGACACAGCAAATGAAATAAAAATCTCTAGAACATCATGTGAGGCGTCTCATTCCACCTTCCAGATTTATTGTCTTCACTTTTTTTTTTTTTTTTAAGGAGACATGAATGAAAAGCAGAGGGGCCTGTGAGTTCAGCCACACAGAGCACGGCCTACCTCCCACGGCCTTCAAACCTGCAAGTGCCTTCCGTGAAAACTGTCCTTAAATCTGTGCCTTTTGGGCAGTTCTTCTGATGCTTTACTGAGTAGGACTTTGGTTTTACACCTGCTATGGGCATCCCTTTAGTGTTAACTGAGAAAGCAAACCCTAGGAAGAAGCAGAGTGGTGTTACCCCTCCCCAGAGTCTCACCTGCCCTTGGCTTCAGACTCCCAAGGCCACATGGAAGCTGGAAGGAGCAGCTCCCAGATTTCAGAATGCAAGGAGCAGGCTTCCTTATTCCTCCGCATTGATAGCACACCCAAGGCTTTGGCTCAGAGCCAGACTTCTGTGCTCACCGCAGTACAGAGCCCAGAGCAACAGTGTGGCTTCTGTGCCTGGTGCCAGCTGGCCCTCAGGGGGCCACAAATGGAAACGGGTCCCCTGCATGTGACAAGCTTGCCTCTCAGGTGAACCACAGAGAAATAGGAGTTTTCTCTGTTCCTAAAGGGCAAAGGCACCACTTGACCCTCCCATTCTCAGAGCACTGCTGGGGACATTGCATGGGGCTTGCCCACGTGCATGAAGGAGCCCCGGGGGGACGCTGTATGGGGCTCACCCAGGCGGGTGAAGGAGCACCAGAGGAGTTGGGAGGTGGTGGGACATTGCACGGGGCTCGCCCCATGTGGATGAAGGAGCACAGGGGCAGGGGGATGCTGCAGAGTGGGGATTTGTGCGCAGTGACAACATGGACTGTTCAGCACTAAGATTCTATGATCTCAACTAAACTTGCCTTGATGTCTTTCAAGATCTAACTTCTGGTCCTTTTAGACACATTATTTAATAAGCCGTAACCAGCCTGTACTTTACTTTGAAACAGCTGGTTGCTCTTCGTTAGGGGGTAAAACTCTATAGTGCAGCTCTGGAGGTTATTCGACCAACAGGAACAGAGGGAAGCGGGGTAAAAACCGTCTCTGCATGGAGGTTTCTGTCGATTCTTTTTCCGTTTGGCAGCATGTTCTGACCATACAACTAGCTACTCAGTGCCGTTCTGTTTTGTAGTGAGAAACATTGTCAGAGCAATTTAATCCAAATCCAGAGAGTTTATTCTAATGGCACGGAAGCTTCCAGAAGAGCTCCAGAGCAGATCCATCCACGCTAAGCGAATCTCCCCTCAGTCCATCCACCCTCTCCTCCCAGCTTCTCACTCCACCTTGCCTCACTTTTCCAGACTCTTCTATCTGCGTTGCTGAGCGTTTGGTAAATACAGCAGCAGCAGAGGTCCCAAACTTCAATATTCTAAGTTACAGTGATCTGCAAGCTCAGAGAAGCGTTCCTCAACCCCAGTCCCCAGGTTTTGGGGACAGGATGTGGTGGGGACACTGAACCCCACCCAGGCTGACACAGGATTAAGTCACAGAAACACAGCCACCCTAGGGGTGGGGAGTGGGACAGGCTTCGGAGAAAACATACCAACACAGGGAAAAAGGGAAAACAGAGCCAAAGCACCAAAAGTATTTACTACTATTACCTAATTCCATTTTGCCCCTCCTTTTCTGGGGGGCAGGGAGGTGTTTGTAACATCAACTGAACAACATGGGGAGTTCTTATCTTTCAGACGGAAGGAAGGAAAATTCACCTTCACGTCCAATCGTTGGTGCTCAGAGCCCTTCTTTTATTAACTAGAAAGCACATCCTTTCTAGGAACTTTAGAATTTAAATAAATAAACAAATGCATCTTGGGTTAGGGTACAAACAGTAGGTGATGCATCGGCCAGATCGGATGGGGGAGCCACGGCGGGGTCAGGACGGCCCCTCTCCCCTCACCAGCTGCTCGGCAGACCCAGCGCACTGGCTTTTTGAAGGTAAAATGTCACTATTCTCTTTCCCACCCTTGGTCTTTTCTCTGACTTAATTCAGTGAAGGTTTTGCCCACAGAGGTTTCCAAAAATTAGTGGGAAAAAAAAAGAATAAAATTTAAAGCCTAGATCAAAACTTCATCTTTTGAAATTCAGCCCTAAATTCACAACCTGTATCCACCAGATGATTTATATGTGGGCAGTGAGCCATAAGATTGTTATTTCCCTTGAAGGGAAAAGTGTCATCATTTCAAGGGAAATTAAATAAATAAATGTGGGCTGCTCTGGAAGAGAAAGCAAAGATACCCGATTACAGTGAGGGCTGCGGCCGTGGTAGCTCCCCAGGGGACTTGTGCTCTCCTCCCGAACCTTGTGGGGTTTGGAATCTCAGAGCCAACAGTGGAAAATGTAAGAAACCACGAACACGGGGTTGAAGACAGATACAAACTACTTGCAAGACCTGACGTCTTGTGTCCACAGAGACAAGGGCAGGAAGTTCTCAGACCACTTTCCTCATTAAGACCGTGTGACCTGGAGCTCCACAACGCTCTCTGCGGCCCGAGAAATGCAAGTGGGAGAACGGCAGCTTTTGTGTGCAAGGTGTTAGCAGTTGTACAGATAGAATGCGCCAATGCAGACTGAAACTGAAAACACACAGTTTATTAATGCGTGAAGTTCTAAGGAAAAGCAAAACAGGGGATCATGAAATAAATCCATGTGACAACACTTGGTAGCAGGCTTACAGTGGACCGATTTCTTTGGAGAAAATTATGAAAACATACAGGTCATCGTTGATGCTAAGAACTTATTAAATGAGTCATAAAGCTAAGAACTTACTAAATAAATAAAGTAATAAATAATAAAGTAATAAATAATAAAATATTAAATGAGTAATAAAGTATTAAATAAATAACATGAGTAATAAAGTGATAAAAAATAATGACATGTTTCCATTCTGAAGGCTCTGTTTGATACTTCATAAACTTAATTTAGTTTTCTCATTTCTTTGTGTTGTAAATAATTTTCAGGAGAAATAATGGCATCGGAATTAATGTTTCTTTTTCCTGAAATTGATACACTCGATGTCAGATCACCATAAAAATGTCCCTGAATTTTCCAAGAATAGATACATCAGTGAACACAGCCAAGGCGATCTTGGATGTGGATGTTGGTTGCAATTCAGACCTGCTGTAGCAAGAGAGGCATCTTGGCCTGTGTAATCAAATGCTTGAGAACAGACTTCAGGTACAGCTGTATCCAGGGCACCAACAGTATCTTGGATCAGGTGTTACTGTCTCCATCCTCGCCCTCCTTGGATTGGCATCAGTTTCTTCTGTTTTCTGCAGTGACTCTTCTCTGTCTTTCTTCATGTGTTGGTATCTCTTACTTACCTGTTCACATTTGTAGCGTGGGGTCATGACTGACTGGGAGCTGGTGTTTATCTCCTGAGCCCAGGTGAAAACCCTCTTCCCTGGAGGTGAACATGGTTTTGGTAACGGAAGGCTGGGTGATATGTGGAGAGTGCAGGCTGGGGGGGGGGTTCCTCCAGAGTATGGGCATCCCTGACTCAGGTACTTTCCTGCTCTAACCTGTGTTACCCTCCTGTGGCACTGCCCATCTCTCTCCCACTACTCAAAGGCAAAGAGGCATGAAGGAGTCTTCATTTCCCCATCTTCCACTCACCTATTGGACTTCTGGGCCCCCCCACCCCACCAAACAGCCCTCCCGTTCATCCCCCACCATGTCGTTGCCATTCCCAGTAGATCCCAGGCACCATTATACCTGAACTCTCAGCAGCAGGGACGACTGTGACAGCTCACACCTCCTTAAAGCTCTCTCTGTGCCACCATACCCTCCTGGTTTACTTCCGGCCTCCCAGAATGTCCCAACTCCCTCCAACCACTGACCATGTGCCCTCAGTCCTGGGCATTCCCTCTCCGTGCCCTCCACCCACACCCTTGCCTGCTTCCCTCATCTATGTACAGAAGACGCGATACGCACAGGCACTCCTGTGCTGATGAATGAATGAATGAATGAGCTGTCAGGTTGGACTGAGCACTCCAGCACTCTGAGTAACTCCTTCCAAGCCTGGGGGGGCATTGACCTCTGCACCCCACTAGGGAGCTCCCCAGGGCATGATTCTGCCCCTCGTGGCCCGGAGGACCAACTCACAAAGCTTTTCTGAACCTGCACATCATCGCAGATGTGGGGTGGTGGAGGAGGGCTCGTCCCCTGGAGTTCTGTGTTTCCTGGGTACTTGCAGAGAACCATTCTCCCCCCATCTTCCTCCATCCACCCGCTGACAGAGTGTGAATGACCCGGTTTGGAAAACGCTCCTTTCCCGTGTAATTATCACAGCTTTCTGAGTTGGCCCCAGACACACATCATAGCAATGACACTAGTGGTCCCCACAGCCTTGGGAGTGCAACACCCAAAGTTCATTCCCTGTTCAGGGAAAGAACACCTGAAAAAAAAAAAAAAAAGAACACCTGAGAACCTGATGTGAGTTGACTACATTAATATGTGATAAGTAAGACGACGGCATTGAATTCCCACAGACCTATCACAGACGACAATGCTTTCTTTAAAAGTAAACACACAAAAAAATATGTCTGATTTTTGGGGTTGTTTAGAAACAAAAGTACGAGTAAATGGTGACAAATAAAATCCATTCAGAGCAAAGGTCTTTTGTGTTGTGTATCTCAGGAGAACAACATAAAAATGCCAGGACCTTCAAAAGCCATTCTGACATGTGATATTATCTTCCTTGACAGTCTAAGTTACCGATTTTGTAAGCAGCCATTGTCTAAACATAAAAAAAATTAAACTTTGTTGCTACTTTTCTAGTTGCTACTTTTCTAGTTGCTACTTTTCTAGTTGCTGAGAAAAATGGAAAGATCAAACATTCTTTCATGACAAAAGAGGTCATTGTTTTCCCCTATAAACACTACAGTCAAAATTATGTATTTATGTGTCTAGATAGAACTGCATTTTCCTTTTATATGCTATACACGGAATTTGAAACTCAAAATATTAAGCGTTGATATGTAAAAGAACAATGAATAAACCCTTATAAAAGGAAAATAAAGAATAACACTACCAGGATAATTTATCTTTACAATTTTTGTCTTGAATGTTTTGATCGTATTTACTGCTTTGAAACTTCAATAGGGACGTATATTCAAAAGTGCCCACTTCCACAGAACTTCCATTTGATTTTCTGTATTAAACAGTAAAAGTCTCTGGGTGCCTGGCTGGCTGGGTCGGAAGAGTGTGTGACTCTTGATCTCACGGTTGTGAGTTCAAGCCCCACATTGTGTGTAGAGATTACTTCAAAAAATAAAATCTTTGGGGTGCCTGGGTGGCGCAGTCGTTAAGTGTCTGCCTTCGGTTCAAGGCGTGATCCTGGCGTTCAGGGATCGAGTCCCGCATCGGGCTCCTCCGCTATGAGCGTGCTTCTTCCTCTCCCACTCCCCCTGCTTGTGTTCCCTCTCTCACTGGCTGTCTCTCTCTGTGTCAAACATAAATAAAAATCTTTTAAAAAATTAAAAATAAAAATAAATAAAATCTTTGTAAAAGAATAGTGCAAAGGGCTGTGTGCTCTACACTGTACAACACCTCCACCTAGTGGCCATATTGCTTCATTACGTAGCAGCCCAAATTAACTTCACCACCTTAAGGATAAAAGTTTTTTTTTTTTAAATCGTAACAACTGTTGCAGTGCCTGGGTGGCTAATCAGTTAAGTGTCTGACTCTTGATCTCAGCTCAGGTCTTGCTCTCAGGGTCGTGAGTTCAAGCTCTGTGGAGCCTACTTTAAAAAAAGTTATAAATTGTAACAAACATTCAAGCCATGTATATAACCCATAAACAAAGACACAGAACCAGGATATTTACATGTGTAGCACACATCAAACACATTTTAACATTTTGTGATGTGAGAATCTTTACATTCCTGAGCAATCAAAAATGTTCCTTTTCCTCAGGTTAAATTCCAATAGATTTTTAAAGAACATTAGCTAAATTACACAGAAAAATATGAAATAGCTCTTAACCACCCAAACCAGAGCTAGCAAGAAGCCAAAGGGGATTCATTCACTCATTCAACAAATACTTGCTGAGTTCCAGCCAGATGCCCAGCACCGTGTCCGGGACACGCAAGAATGAGACAAGCCCTGCCCTTGGGCAGCTTGGCGTCTAAAGTCCTCTTTCCTAAGGTGACCCTGATCATTGACCTCAAGCCATCAGAGTGAAAAGCAGCACTAACATATAACAAAGCAAAAAGGAAAAGAAATGTAAACTCCTGATTTATCTGTGTAAAGTAATATTACTCAGTCATTTATGATCTTCCTACCATTTGTGTGTCTAACCTGCCATGAAGCATAGAGGTTACTCTGCACATCTTTAGCCATTCTAAATTTAACTTTGCTGAATACACAGCGAATTCATGCCTGCTCAGACTTTACTGTTCCATATTCATGTGATGTGGTTGTGTCCCACAAATTCAAAGAAAGCCAGAGCAGCCACTACTGCTATTCCTTCAAGTACAAGAAATAAAAACACATTTGAGTGACAGTCAAGAAAATAATAGCTAAAAGTAGATCTTGAAAAGCTTGAATATTATGCCCAAGACGATGTTATTAGACCCACAATGGTCACTGCCTCATGTGCCTTGGCCTTTCAAAAAGCCATGTTTACAGTTATTACCTGGTCAACTGGAGACCAGCCCTCAGAGATGGTGCTCGAGGTCCCCCACAAGTCCACACTGGTTGCAGAAGTGATTTCAGGTTTGGGAATCTCAGGGTCTGGCCATAGAACTGACTAGGCAAATACATCATCATGCTGGATAACACATGAATAGCAATCGCTCTTTTTTTTTTAAGATTTTATTAATTAATTTATTATTTTTTTAATGTTTTTTTTATTATGTTAGTCACCATAGAGTACATTCCTGGGTTTTGATGTAAAGTTCGATGATTCATCAGTTGCGTATAACACCCAGTGCACCATGCAACACGTGCCCTCCTTACTACCCATCACCAGCCTATCCCATTCCCCCATTTATTTGAGAGAGAAAGAGAGAGAGAGGGAGAGCAACCACAAGCTGGGGGGAGGGAGGCAAAGGGAGAGGGAGAAGCAGGCTCCCCACTGAGCGTGGATCGATCCCGGGACCCCAAGTTTATGACTTAAGCCGAAGGCAGATGCTTAACTGACTGAGCCACACAGGTACCCCAAATAGCAATCTTTTGGAAAGAGAGCAAAAGGAGAGATCCCACCCAGACAGCACAGGGAGGTTAGAATGTGACCACGCAAACCTTTGCTGAGCACAACATTCTTTCCAGCACAGAGTCAGGGAAGCAAATGACTAAGTTCTATGGTGGTAAGTTCTATGGTAAGTTCTATGGGGGCAGTGCCAGTGGGTATGGAGTGAGCATTGGGGATCAGAACTGTCAGCAAAGGTTGCTGAAAACATTTGGGCAAAAATCCTAAGCGAGGAAAGGAAAGAGTGAAGTGGCTGTCCAGGGGAAGGATGTGCCAGAGAGAGGTCTGGACAGGGATAAATACTCAAAGGAGGGTTCCCAGGAGCAGGAAGTTGGCCTGGAGTCTAAGGGCTGAGTGGGGTGGGAGGGAGGGGATCAAGTTGGGAGGCGGGAGGTCGGGGGGTTGAGGGGTCCAGGCCATGTTTGACCTCCTAGATCCCAGCAAAGACTTTGGCTCCCCCCCAATTTATTTAAACATAACAAAACAAACAAACAGAGGCAGTTCACCCATTTCTCTCATCCCTCCCCCCTCGCCTCAGAGGGCAATAGCCCACCCAATATGATCTCTGCTACAGGGAGCTGTTCTTTGTTGTGGTGCTGGGTTTTTGGGGGGGTTCCGGGAGGAGTTAGATTCCACACAGAGGTGCACTCATGCGGTATTTGTCTTTCTCTGACTTATTTCACTCAGCATCATACCTTCTAGCTCCATCCGTGTTGTTACAAATGGCAGGTGTTCCTTCTTTTTTATGGCTGAATAATATTTTTTTAGAAGATTTTATTTATTTGACAGAGAGAGAGGCAGAGAGAGAGGGAACACAAGCAGGGGGAGTGGGAAAGGGTTGGAAGCAGGCTTCTGTCGAGCAGGGAGCCCAATGTAGGGCTCAATCCCAGGATCCTGGGATCATGACCTGAGCCGAAGGCAGACACTTAGCGACTGAGCCACCCAGGTGCCCCAGGCTGAATAATATTTTAAGATTTCATTATGTCTGTGTGTGTGTGTGTATCACTTTCCCTGATTTATTCATCTGTTGATGTACACTTAGGTTGTTTCCACATCTTGGCCATTATAAATAATGTTGCAATAAACATAGTGGTGCAGATACCTTTTTGAGTTAGTGCTTTTGTTTTCTCCACATAAATATACAGAAATGAAATTGTTGGATCACATGTATCATACTTTTTTATATTTTGAGGAACTTCCATAGTGGCTTTTCCATGTGGTCCATAGTGGAACACAGTGGCTGCACCAGTTTGCATTCCCACCAACAGTGCACAGGGGCTCACTTTTCTCCACATCCTCGCCAATTTCTCGTCTTTCTGACTCTAGCCAGTCTGACAGGTGCACGGTGACATCACATTGTGGTTTTGATTGCATTTGCCTGATGATGAGTGATGTTGAGCATTTTCTCACGGACCTGTTGGGCATCTGTGTGCCTCTTTGGAGAAATGTCTGTTCAGATCTTCTGCCCATTGTTTAATAGGACTTGTTGGTGGTTTTGCTGTTGAGTTGTAGGAGCTCTTGTTATAGTCTGAGATGGCTTCTTGCTGTGGCAACACCCCCCACGTCTGGCCCACTCTGGTCAGGAGGATCAAGAATTGCTTATGACCGGGCGCCGGGGGCACAGTCGTTAAGCGTCTGCCTTTGGCTCAGAGTNCCCCCCACGTCTGGCCCACTCTGGTCAGGAGGATCAAGAATTGCTTATGACCGGGCGCCGGGGTGGCACAGTTGTTAAGCGTCTGCCTTTGGCTCAGAGTGTGATCCCGGCGTTATGGGATTGAGTCCCACGTCGGGCTCCTCTGCTGGGAGCCTGCTTCTTCCTCTCCCACTCCCCCTGCTTGTGTTCCCTCTCTCGCTGGCTGTCTCTATCTCTGTCAAATAAATAAATATAATCTTTTAAAAAAATTTTTTTTNCACTCCCCCTGCTTGTGTTCCCTCTCTCGCTGGCTGTCTCTATCTCTGTCAAATAAATAAATATAATCTTTTTAAAAAATTTTTAAAAAATAAAAAAAGAATTGCTTATGACCATTCAAATCTAGAACCTTCTTTCCCTGTTCCTCCACCTCTGCTCCGAGGCTCTGTGAGAAGTCACAGAGGAGTCTTTGAACCTGAACTCCTTCACCAAAAAAACTTGTGACCCCCAGTACATCCCACCACCTCTCTGCACCTGTTTCATGTTCTTTAAAAAAAAAAAAAGGTAGAATTACGTCAAATAAGAACGAATTGTCTTCTAAATACAGAAGCTTACACCTAACTAGTGCTTATCGCTTGGCATCTGGCTCATCCTTCGCAGGTAGCATCTTAATGGTGGTCAGAACATGTGGCCGTCGAGGGCAGTGCCCGCGGACAGACGCGGACACCGAGTCTCAGCAATCTCCCGCCTCGCTCCCGGTTCCTCGGCGGCAGCTAGATTTGGCCCTGGGTCCTCTGGCTCCCTGCAGCTCTCCCTGCAGACCTGACCCGCGATCTCCCGCCCCTGCAAGAACCTGACCCCGGGTCGAGCAGGAACCGGCGCCCATCCCACCTAGCAGATCCCATACTCCAACCCACCCCGGGACTGCAGGAGTGAACTTCCAGGGCGCAGGCGGCTCCCCGTGGTAGGGGGCGGGGCTGCGCCTGCGCACAAGGCTCCGCAGGGGGCTGTTCCCAGGGTGCTGTGCGGTGAGCTCCCATAAGGCTCTGCGCGGCCTTCCTCGACGTGTCGGAGAGGACGTGTGCGAGTTAAGGTGTGTGCCGCCGCAGGTGCCTGCGGGGTTGTGGTGGGGTCGGTGGACTCGGCCATGCCCCACATGTGGCGCTGCCCGGGCCCAGGCTGCTCTCCCGGAGACTCTCCAGCGGCCGACCTGGGCTGAGAGCCGGGATCCTTCCAAACCTGATGGGCAGGTAAGCTACCTATGGCTTTGATGGTGGGGTGAGAAAACGGTGGGGATGTACTTCCTAGTGCAACACTGTTCTGTGCAAGGATGATACGAGTTATTTGGATAGACAGTAAATAAAGCCAGGCTGATAAACAGGGCAGTCGAAACCGTGGACCTGTCAAACAGTACGGCTTTTGCCTTGTTCCCTGCAAGCCCTCGCTCCTCAACCCACAGCCTGCTGCTTTGCCCTGCGGACCTTCTGAGATTTCTGAGCACCTTAGGGGACATGCTTCCGGCCATACTTAAGTTACGCTTCTGAGGCAGCATTTGAGAGCTTGTCTGTTGAAACCTCTTGGTATTCATTTCCGTGGTGTAGTCGTGGTTCCTCTCCTGTGTCTGGGTCCTCCTTCTCTGATCAGACCTTCTCTGTTGTTCCTGTAACCTCGAGGTGCTTCAACTGTTTCTTCAGCCATCACCTAAATGCTTTAGTTCCTTGAGGACACAATTCCCTCCTGAGCACTAGGCCATCTGCTTCCTGAACATGTCCCCTTGCAAGCTCTCTAGTGATCTCAAACTCAACACTTTCCACCACAAGGTTGCTCCTTGTCCTGTGTTCCTGACCTCACAGAATGATAACATTTTCCCAGCTGTCAAGGTGGAAACCTAGTGGTCATGCTTCAGTTCATCTTCCTCACGTCCAGAAAGTTATTAAGTCATTTCACTTCCTTAAAGCCCTGTGCGTTTCTTTCCTAAATTGCTGCAACTTCCCCATTGCTTTGCAGACCATCTGTATTACTGCCAGGGCAATTTTTTCAAACTGTGTTATTCATGTTAATTCCTCAGTTAATAATTCAGTGTTTTCTGTCCTGCAGGATGAAATCCAAACTTTGTTGCAATTTACTTAGGACCTTGGTCTATTCGATCTCTTATCCTCTATTTTTCCTGGGATTGGACTCTTTCACCAATATTGCACGCTTCATTCCAGCCACACGAAAATATGTAAGAGTTTTCAGAACTAGCCATAGTGATTCATGCATCACCATCAGTATTTCTCAACCTCCTCATTATTTCCATGTTGGGCCAGATAGTTCTTTGCTGTAGGGACTGACCTGTGCATTGGAGCATACCCACCCCACCTAGTTTTGACAGCCAACCCCCCCCCCCGCAAAAACCCTTCAGATTTTACCAAATGTTCCTGAAAAATAGTCTCCAGGTGAGAACAACTGGTATACACATTTACAAATGCTGTTCATTTTACCTATATATAATAGATGCCTGATAGATAATCCCAATTTGAGAATATTCAACAAAGGAATGATAGCAATAAAAATAAAAATAATTCACAAAGTAGGTCATTTTGCAAACAGATCTTCTCTCTTCAAAAATCAGTGTCTGTT
The DNA here is from genome assembly GCF_002007445.2 of Ailuropoda melanoleuca. NCBI lineage: Eukaryota > Metazoa > Chordata > Mammalia > Carnivora > Ursidae > Ailuropoda > Ailuropoda melanoleuca. Next base: position 17,862,892 of record NC_048234.1, on the reverse strand, counting down.
TCCAGACAGAACAAATCATTAAAAATCATTAAAAATGAAGACTGCCAAAAATGGTAAATATGTGGGTAAATATAAATTGTTTTCCTTTTTAAAATAAGTTCTTGACAGTTTACTGTTTAAGCAAAAATAATACCGAAGTATGGTGATTTAATAAAAAAATACAACACATATAGAAACAAAATGTCTTACTATAGCACAAAAGGTTGGAGAGGGAGATGGAAATAGGTTGTTGCGGGTTTTCATGATACAGGTGAATTGGTATCATTCCAGGGTAGATAGTGATGTTGAGGATGCATACTTGTGATACTGTGACTCATAATAAGTTTATATCTGGTCTTTGTCCCATTTCTGCCACAGAGCTTCTAAAACCCTTGGAATTTCCTAACTGATGAGAGTGATAAAACTGTCTTTTGTGAAGTTAGATTAGGTGAGTTTAGAAAGCACCTCAGAATGTGAACCTTCTAATCACATCGCTGGTTCCTTGACAACCAGCCCCCATTCTTAGGTGTGGTAGGAGAAGGAAGGGAAGAATGAAGAGAAGAAGAAAGGGGGGGTAAACAGAAGGGGGAATGAACCATGAGAGACTGTGGACTCTGGGAAACAAGCTGAGGGCTTCAGAGGGGAGAGGGGTGGGGGATTGGGATAGGCCAGTGATGGGTGTTAAGGAGGGCACGTATTGCATGGAGCACTGGGTGTTATACGCAAGTAATGAATCATGGAACATTACATCAAACACTAGGGATGTACTGTATGGTGACTAACATAACAAAAAATTATTTTTTAAAAAAAGGGGAAAAAAAGAAAAAAAAAAGAAGGTAGGAATTTATAATTCCATTCTCCTCAACCTCTGGGGAGGGGAGAAGGGCTGGAGATTAAATCCATTACCAATGGCCAATCGATATAATCAATCATGTCTACGTCATGAAGCCTCCATAGACAACCAGAAGGACAAGGTTCAGAGAGCTTCTGGATTGGTGAATACATGGAGGTTCAGGGAGATGCTGGGCTTGAAAACTCTGTGCCTTTTCCATATAACTCGTCCAATTTCTCCCATTTGGCTGTTCCTGAGTTCCTTTTATAATAAACCAGTAATAAGTGAGATGTTTGTCTGAGTTCTGTAAGCCACTCTAGCAAGTTAATTGAACCCTAGGAGGGAGTTGTGGGGGCCTCTGATCTATACCCTGTACGTCAGAACCACAGGTGACGACAACCTGGGCTTGAGACTTGTCTGAAGTAGAGGGGAGCGGGCAGTCTTGTGGGGCTGAGCTCTTAACCAGTGGGGTCTGACACTATCTCCAGGTAGATAGTGTCCAAATTGAGCTGAATTGTAGGACACCCAGCCGGTGTCAGAGAATTTCTTGGTGGTGTTGGAAAACTCATACATCCTAATTGGTCTCACAATTATAACAATCTACATCGGAGAGCAACCACCAAAAAAAAAAAAAAGTGGTACAAATAATAATTATAACAGAAAAATTGGATAATTAAATACACAATTAATTCAAAAGAATCCAGAAACAAGGAAGAAAGGAAAAGGAGATACAGAACAAATACGAAAGATGATATGTTCAAAACCAAACATGTCAATGTATTTATATTAAATGTAAGTGTTCTCAATACTCCCAATTAAAATGTGGACATTATGAAACTTAATGAAAATCAAGACCTAACCATAAACTATATATAGGAAACACATTTTAAATCATTTGACACGTGTAAGTTAGGAGTGAAGGATGGGAAAAAAAAAAATGCTACCATGCAGATTCTGAAGTAAGACAAGCTAGAGTGGCTAAATGAATATTGGACTAAGGAGGCTCCTTGATAAGGACGAAATTTTCATAATGATAAGATCAACTATCTTATCTAACATAACCTAAATGCATGTGAATCCAATAAAAAAAACTTCAAAAATACATGAAGCCAAAATTGTTGATGTGAAAGGAAAAAAAGAGAAATCCACAATTATGATTGAATATTTTAACAGTTCTCTCTTCTTTCAAAAAGACTTGAAAATTTGAAACTTGAAAAGCTTCAAAGTTTTTGGTAGAAATACTGACTTAAACAGCCACAGACTTCAAAAAAGCTCTGCCATATTATATATTTTTCATATGATTATGGTTCTTTTAAAAGAATTTGCACCACTTTAGAAATGTTTTTATTTGTAATCCAAAGAAGACCAGCCTATGCTGGTCCAAAGAGTACAGCCTATGCTGTGATCCAAAGAAGACCTACCTATTGCCAGGGAATGGCTCATTACCAAAGGTTATCCTAAAGTCAGAGCAAAACACATCCAGAATCAGAAAGTCATCAATCTCCATGCATACACAGCACTATTTATTTGTTCACAAAATGATTACAGGACATACATTATGATGTGTATACACATTTGTTCTATATTTATGTCATATGGAGGCTTACGTACTGAGTTTCAGTTATTTCACATTCACGGAGAAAGAATCGACATTGAACTTCCATTTATACTTACTACATAAAGGTTTTCTTTGAAGTTTCACAGAGAAATAAACATAACACTGATGGGAACAGAGATTTCTGCCCAAGTTTCAGAGATTTATTTCTTTTTCTTTCAAATAACATCAAATAACATGTGGTTCTGGAGTGGTCCTTCTGGCCCACATGTGAAGGGTGGTGATCACAGCCCCATGGGCGGCCTCCCCTTCCCTCTGGGAACTCTGAAGGAATATCGCCGCTTGCTGTGGAGGTGTCGGACCATTTGCTTCCGATGATTATCTGATGTTTCAGGAAATACCAGCTCATCTCCATCTATACAAATTTTTAAACAAATAAAACAACAGCATCCTTTAAACTGTTAAAATGCCTCCCTGTTCATTAATTTCACATTAATCTCACAATTAAGGAACTGCACAAATACACTACTCTAATTTTTAAAAGTTAAAACTGGATGCTTATGGCATCCATTATCCATTATCAAGAATATGAAGGGAGCATTAATGAACAGAATTTAGTGTTCAATTTAAACAGTACTTGAAGAGTAAACCTGTGCTGATTTATATCTATAAAGCAACGTCGCTTCTTTAGAAGGGGAGGGCAGTTGCATTGGTGTCATTCCACTTTAATTGGCCCTCACATGTCTATGCTGTTTTCCTCCTACCAGATTTTCGTGGTGTAAGGGCATTAGAATATTCTGTGGTGCTGCAGGGTAAAATGTAAAGGGTGAATCCTTCTATAAATAAAAACAGTTATCGTGACAAAGCAAAGCATTTCTGAGGCCCACAACAGGAGGAAGAGGTACAGAGGTGGGGTAAAGTGACCCCACCCAACTCCCCTCTACTGGAGGTAAGAATCAGCCTCTACTCTCTGCCTTTTCTAACCTTGGGGGAGGATACAGCTCTTCTTTAATATTTAGAAGTAAATATAACTGTCACCCAGAAACCATCAAAACTGCTTTAGACTTCAAAAAGACAATAAGAAATCTTGTTACAGGTTAAATTGAGTCTCCTTCCAAAAGATGTTAGATGATGTCCTAACCTCCAGTACCTGTGAATGTGACCTTATTTGTAAATAGGATATTTGCAGATGATCAAGTTAAGATGAAGTCATTACAGTGACCAGCCTGGAGCAGGTTGTCTCTCACAGTCTTCAAAAGGCACAAACCCTGCTGGCACCCTGATCTTAAACTCGTAGCCTCCAGGACCGAGAAGCAATACAGTTCTGTGGTTTAAGCCACCTCGTCTGTGGTACTTGGTCATGGCAGCCCTAGCAAACTAAATCTTAGCTGCACTGTGCATTCGTCCTATCAGTAAAATAAGGGAAAAAGGAAATGAATCCATGTGGCTTTCTTCATACCACAAATCTAGAGTCTAAAAACATAGGTGGGAGAAGCTGAAGGAGGGCGGGGCCGGGGCGGGGCTGGGGGCTACATCTGCTTTCAGCACATGAACTGCAGCTTGGTGCACTTCTAGACCCTCAGCTTGTTCGGAAGTGAACGAGTCTTCACAGTGAACGTTGTAAATGGTGATTACGTTGTTTACAGGTGCTTATGTCCAACTATGCCTAGATCAGTCCCACTGGAAAATGAGTGTGCCAAAAGTAAATGTTACATCTATACAGATATGCAACGATGAGGAAGAATCACTCTTGGCCACCAGTGCATTGAATCAATGTCAGATCTTCTCCACTCGCTTGTTCTGTGACCTTGGGACGTCAGCTAGAGACATGGAGTCTTAGAAGTAGTTCTACTAAGAAGAAGTTGCTTCTTACATGTCGTCTTATTTTTGAAATATATTAATCTAATTGTCTCCGAAAGTAAAATATTTAGGGATCCTTCACTATTCACGGGTCGAACCTAAAATAATAAAAAGCAAGATTACCATCTCAGCAAATACTTTTTAAAATTAAGTTATGCCTATTTGCTTATATATAAAGCATTAGTTATTGAAATATTCTAAGCGCCCGCTCAAAATACTTTATTCCCAAAAACAAAATGAACAAACAAACCAACAAAAACCAGAAAAATACAAGTCAGAGGGAATAGATGCTGTTAAAAAAATCATGGATAAAATTTCAGAAACATGAATATCATAGGTTAAAGAAATCTGAAAATTGGTAACAGAGATACATTCAATTTTTAAGTTAACTTTTTATATTAGTAATAAAATGTTATCTTCAGAAGATTCATCTGCCTCATAAATTCATTTTATCAAACAGTTAATGTGACTGATTCGCATTTAGAATGCTGGAAATTTTTCATGTTTTATGTAGTTAGGCAGTCCTTGCAAAAGCTTTTCCCACAGATGATATTGTTTAAAGTAGGACAAAATCTCACATAATTGACTACTTTCTTCGTCCTATTCCTGTATGAACTTTTTTTTTGATACATAGCTCATCTTACGTATAAATATCCCAAAATTTAATTATTCTTTTTTTTTTTAAAGATTTTATTTATTTATTCGACAGAGATAGAGACAGCCAGCGAGAGAAGGAACACAAGCAGGGGGAGTGGGAGAGGAAGAAGCAGGCTCATAGCGGAGGAGCCTGATGTGGGGCTCGATCCCATCACGCTGGGATCATGCCCTGAGCCGAAGGCAGACGCTTAACTGTTGTGCCACCCAGGCGCCCCCAAAATTTAATTATTCTTAAATCTTCATTGATCTTTCTTACAAAATGTGAGTCTTTTATGTTTAAATTTTTTTTATGTTTGAGATTATTTGCAGTAGAGATAAAAATTTTTTATTATGAATTTATAAAATCCTAAACACAGAGAATCTTAAACACAGATTTGTTTATATATTTTTTCTTTTTTTTTCCTTAGCCTATAAAATTTTCTTTCTCAGGATGAAAAATTATACTAAGTGAAAATTAGTAAAAGTAACTAAACTGAATGTGGATGTGGCATCTATAGTGTATGATATAAATACAAATAAATGTACTATTTGATCATAACAGTCCTACTTTAATGCAAGTATGAATCACAAAATAGCTTTTGTACTAGTAATAAAATTAACCAATTTGGGTTTTGGTGTGAATTTTCCACTCTCAGTTCAGCCTCCAAATTAGTAAATGCACAAATGAATATTCCTGTTTCCATTTTCAGTCAGTAATTCATTAGTCACATGATCTCAATGTCAAATCACCTTCTTGAGAGGGACAGTCTGAATCCATTCCATGGAGTTCACGTTAAAGATGTCCACTGCGTTTTCACTGTACACGGAGAGGTATGGGGCATTGTAACCTGGGAGATGGGGAGGAGATGACAGCAAGTGTGGGCTTCAGGATTCATTTTTTAACTGGATTTTTTATTAAAATAATTATAAATTCACATGCAGTTTTATGAATACAGAAAGATCTCTTGCACGCACTGTCTAGTTCAACCCAATGTAACAGTTTTGCAAAACTAGGATACTGATATTGATAGAGTCAACCTACCCATTCTAGGCAGATTTCCCCAGTTTACATGTGTGTAGGTGTGTTTGTATGTGTGTGTATGTATGTGTGTGGGTCTGTATACTGTTATCATCTGTGTAAGTTCATGTATCCACCACCACAGTCAAGATACAGAATATTTCATATACCACCACAAGGATCCCTCAGGGTTCCCTTTTATAATCCCACCCACCTCCCCCTCCTTCTCTAACTCCTGGGAATCAATAATCTGTCCTCCATTTCTACAATTTTGGCATTTCAAAAGTATTGTATGAGTGGAACCACACGGCATTCTTGATAAATTGTATCTGCTAAGCCCTAATACATTAAAAAAAACACATCAGATTGGAAACCTAAGAGAATTCCATTATAATTTAATTATCATATAGTTGCTGCCTCAAATATTTTTTTTAAAGATTTTATTTATTTATTTGACAGAGATAGAGACAGCCAGCGAGAGAGGGAACACAAGCAGGGGGAGTGGGAGAGGAAGAAGCAGGCTCACAGCAGAGGAGCCTGATGTGGGGCTCGATCCCATAACGCCGGGATCACGCCCTGAGCCGAAGGCAGACGCCTAACCACTGTGCCACCCAGGCGCCCCATTGCCTCAAATATTTTTAATATGGTTAAAATAAATAAAAGCAATAGATGATGATGCGCATGGTTTACGTTTTAGAATACAACACAGTGAAAGTCTGACAAAGCTTTCTAACATTTTCATCTAATGGCAGCTTTATTAAGTAATTGCATAACAATTCAAAATCTGCAGCTTCTAAACTAATTGAGCTTATAGCAAGAATATAGTGTAAGATTAGCAAAGTATATGTGGAAAGTGAAGTTAACGAACAAAGCAGTGAAAACTTGCAGCACTAACATTTTCTATATTACTAATAATAACTAATGATTACAAAATTCTCACCTGAATACCTCCCCATTAAAACAACAGCAATATAACAACTCTTCCTATGCTCTGGTTGTGCCATCCTTCTCCCTTTTCTTACGGCCAAGCTCTTAAGAGTGCCATCTACCTTTCTTCCCCCACTTCCACACTTCAGTCCAAGCAGTCTGACCTGTGCGCTAGCTCCTTCATTAAAACTGCTGTCACAACAAGTCATCAACCACCAATTGTTGCTGAAATCAACAGACACATTTTAGTCTGTCTTACTTGACTGCTCAGTAATACTTGCCTCCTAGAATTCTCCTTTGTGGGCTTCTTGCCTCCTGACCATCCCTCTGACATTTGTGTTTCTTGGTTCTCTAACCTGTGTCCTCTTCTCTACTCTGGCAGTACAAACTCAGCATGTCCAAGGAATCAGGCTGACAACATTAGAAACTAGTAATCCATTTTAGCATTGCCATGAGAAGATGAGCAGACATCATGTGCCCCAATGTGCTTCAGTGTGACATAACAACATTATTAATGAAGTATTCTTAATAATAGTCTTTAGAGCTCATTTTCAGTTACAGGAAATTTAAAATATGAAGGAAGAGAAAAAAGAACCATGAGGAAACAGATCCAGATCGTGGAACATCCTGCAGGACAACAAATCAGTGGCTTGGAAGACCACTCAAGATTAGACAATATTTAAGATAATAACAATAACAAGGAATGTGTGGACCTTTGAATTTTGATTCCAAGAAATACATTGTCAAAAGAGACATCTTTGTGATAATCAGAAATATTTGAATATGGACTGTGTATTTGATGATAATAAGAACCATAGGTAACTTCTTCAGGGGTGATAATAGCAATGTGGTTTTATGAGAAAATGTCCATATTTTTAGAGGTGTAATGTAAAATGTATAGAGGTGGAATGATAAGGACTTCTGGGAATTGATTTTTCAACACAACAAAAAAGAAAGAAGTTAAATGATCACAACCTTCATCCCCTGTCTATCTGAGTACACCCTTCCTTGTGTTTTATTAGTAAATATCAGTGGCATCCACTCATTTGCTCAAGTTCGACATCCGAGAATCATTACTGGTTGTCTCGTCCCTCAGCTTCCACTGCCAATCAAATGTAAAATTTTGTCAGTTATATCTCTTCGATATCCCTCAAGTTCTCTCCTCTCCACCCTAACTGCCTCTACTTTATACAATTTTAATCCACAATTTCTACAATGACCTCTAAGGTGGTCTCTTGGCCTCCAGTTTTACCTTGCATCATCTTTAATCTAACCATTGGAACCTAGGAATTTTTCTGAAATGCAAATCTAACCATATGCCTATAAAACACCTTCTGTGGTCTGCTTCATGAGAACACCTCCAGGCCCGTCTTGAACTGTCATCTTGAACTCCATGCCTGAAACACTGAACTTACAGTTCCTCAGACAGAGCAGCGTGGATGACCTATTCCAGTTATGACAGAGCAGCTGATATTGGACATGCCCTGCCACCATCAATACTTATAAAACTGGAAAAAATATATATGATGTAACTTTTTTAGGTATTTGTGTACAGCACAGGACTGCCATTCCTAAAGAAGGAGAAAGACATGAGGTAGATCCTACATTCCCTTAGCTTTCTGCTAGGGAAAATTTCCAAACTGCTGGGCAGAGAAAATGGAGCCCAAGCAGAGAGTGGGAGTTTTGCTGGGCAGAGGAAACAGATTCTAATGTGCCTGGAATTTGCAAAGTAGAGTACACAGAGGAAAGAGCACAAAAAAGTTCTCCCAGACATCTGCACACCAGTTCCCTCAAAGTCCCTGGTCAAATCCAAAGCTGCTCATGGACAGAGCAAAACTCCATGAGACCTGCTCAGAGCATTGAGGGATGAACAGAAATTCCGTGGGTAGTACAGTGCTGGAAAAACAGATTTCTGACGTAGACAGAGTGGAGAGACATTGGCAAAACTCTGGGCGTTCAGTTGAGACCCCAAAAAGGCCATTCTTTAGGAGTAAGGACTAAAGGAAAAGCCAAAATAGGCCCATCCTAACAAGTCTAAGGCCAAGCCTCAGCAAAACCAAGGTGACTAGTCCATCAGGAGGTTAACTGTCTGTCGGAACAAAGCACAACACTCTCTAGAGAGTTGTGCGATGTAGTCCAGAGTCCCTATGTCATAGCATTTATAGCGTCCAGCAAAGCGTAAAAAAATAAGATTAAAAAAAAGCAGGAAAATATCATCCTTAATCCAGAAGAAAAAATAGTCAATAGAAACAGACCCACAGATGTGCCATATGTTGGAATAAGTATAATTATTGTAAGTACTCAGGACTTTGTGAAAAATATAAACAGAAGATAGGGCAATTTCACTAACTGGAAACTTCAAAAAAATTGAATAATACAATATCTCAAATGCTTAATTCCTAGATAAACCAGGGAAAAACGATCAATGAAAGTGAAGATGGGCTCAATAGAAATTATCCAAACTGAAGGAGAGAAAAAAGATTTAAAAAACACTTCTCATTTCTTTAGCTGGCCTTCCCTGACCCACTGGCCTTCCCTGACCCAGTGTGCTCTTGTAGAGTACTCTGCTCCCGTCACAGCACTTGCTTAATTATTGGTCTCGTCTCATGATTATAATCTCCATACGGACACAGACTACTTTATGTTTAATATTGTGCCCTTAACCCTTGGCAGAGTAAGTTGCTCATATTAAGTGCTCAACTATTCTCTAAGTGAATTAAAAAAGGCTGTATTTAATTGATAAAATGATGGCCTGCACCAATAAAATATGAAATAAGCTAAAATTATTTAGGAACCTTACATGTATACTTTACGTGAACTAAAGCTAAAAGGCAAAACATAGTAACTATTTCTTATGGTTTATTAATGTGTATGTGATTTTCAGTGACCATGAAGATAACCTATTTAGGAGCTTACAAAGAGTAGCAATTTGGATTAAGGATATATTCAAGATAAATTTTCCTATGAATATAGAAAAAGATAAAGGCTAAGTTATCACATGTATGACTTAGATATAACTTCATTAGAGCTGTTCTACTTAAAAAGACTTAGAAAAATCAGGAAATACCTTCAGTGATATTGTTTTCAGAAATAAAACCTGTCACTAACAATAGTTAGCTGAAATAGAAATATAAGAAAAAAAGGCAAGAAAGATACAGAAAGACAAGGGAACAAATTGTAAGATACCCTTACGGCAATAAGTTGGAGTTGCTGGCCACATCAGTTCAATTGGCCTGGATCGGAGGCCTCTGCTGTCAGTGTAAATTCCAACGCTCTTAAAACATAACAGATATTCAATACTGGAGATCTCAATTGCACAGAGAGCATCCACTGGTTGATGTGCAATAAATGATAGTGTAGGGTCATGTGAGTGGAGCATCTTGTATGGAATTCCTTCTCTCCTCAAGGGGTATCTCAGGAATCCTGACTGGAATCCTACACAAAGCTGTTCACTGAAGATGGCCATCCACTGGACATTGGTTGGGATTTGGAGCTCTTTAAATTTTCTGTGAGAAATTTTCTCGCTTTGAAACAGCTCATAACAAAAGACTTGGCTTTTCCTAGCTACACAGAGGCATATGTGGGCCCCTTGGCACACTGTTCCGGAAGTCATTGTCTGACACCCTTTTGTTTCTGCCAGCTTGTGAATATCAGTCTTCCGTCCATCCAAAGCTGACATGGGGAACAGTTGCACATGGTGACTCCTCCCAGAGATCACTGCAACCATCTGGCCATGGGGAATGAGCTCAATCTGATGAATCTTCTTCATGTCACCAACCCGAATAATTTCTACACGAATAAACATAGTTCTAAGTCATTTTCAAATTCAAAATAATCCCTATTTATTTATTTTGAATGTTCTCCTCAATTTTACACAAAAGCAATTGAAAAAATGTCCATAAAAATGATCTCATAAGTCTTAATGTTATTAATGTGAATAAATTCTTTACAAATAAGATGGCAAGACACCTTAAAGTTAGCAATGTCTTCTTATTAAAAAAAAAAGTTTAATGAGGTATAATTGAGGTATACCATTATTAATTTCAGGTGTACAACAGAATGATTCAGTATTTGTATATACTGCAAAATGATCACCACAATAAGCCTAGTTAACATCCAGCACCATACATAGTTAACAAAATTTTTGTTCTTATGACGAGAATTTCTAAGATCTAATCTCTCAGCAACTTTCAAATGTACAATACAGTGTTACTAGAGTCATCATGTTAAACATCATACCTCCAAGACTTATTTATTTTATAACTGGAAACCTGTACCTTTTGACCCCATTCATTCATTTTGCACCCTCCCTTCTCCACCTCTAGCAACCACCCATCTGTTCTGTTATCTATGATATTTGTGTACTGTGTGTGTGTATATGTGTGTTTTTTTGCTTGTTTGTTTAGATTCCACATTAAAGAGCCATCATATGATATTTGTCTTTGATTTATTTCATTTAGCGTAATACCCTTAAGGTCCAACCATGTTGTCACAGATGGAAAGATGTTCTTTTTATGGCTGAATAATATTCCATTTTATAGAATTTATCACATTTTTTTATCCATCCATCCATTGATGGACAATTAAGTTGTTTCATATCTTGGTTATTACAGATAATTCTGCAGTGAACATAGGGGCAGATATCTTTTCTAGTGAGTGTTTTTGTTTTCTTTGGATAAAATACCACAACTAGAATTGCTACGTCATATAGTAATTCTATTTTTAATTTTTTGAGGAACTTCCATATTGTTTTCCACAGCGGCTGAACCAAATTACATCCCCAGCAATAGCATATAAGAGTTCTCTTTTTTCCACATCCTTGCCAACACTTGTTACTCCTTTTTTTAAATAATTTTTTTTCTTATATTGTGTTAGTCACCATACAATACATCCCTAATTTTTGATGTAAAGTTCCATGATTCATTACTTGCGTATAACACCCAGTGCACCATGCAATACGTGCCCTCCTTAATATCCATCACCAGCCTATCCCATTCCCCCACCCCGCCTCCCCTCTGAAGCCCTCAGTTTGTTTCTCATAGTCCATAGTCTCTCATGCTTCATTCCCCCTTCTGTTTACCCCTCCTTTCTTCTTCCCTGTCTTCTCCTACCGATCTTCCTACTTCTTATGTTCCATAAATGAGTGAAACCATATGATAATTGTCTTTCTCTGCTTGACTTATTTCGCTTAGCATTATCTCCTCCAGGCCCGTCCATGTTGCAGCAAATGTTCAGAAATTGTTCTTTTTGATGGCTGAGTAATATTCCATTGTATATATAGACCACATCTTCTTAATCCAGTCATCTGTTGAAGGGTATCTCAGCTCCTTCCACGATTTAGCTATTGTGGACAATGCTGCTATGAACATTGGGGTGCCTATGGCCCTTCTCTTCACTACGTCGGTCTCTTTGGGGTAAATACCCAGTAGTGCAATGGCTGAGTCGTAGGGTAGCTCAATTTTTAACATTTTAGGGGACCTCCACACCGGTTTCCAAAGTGGGTGTACCAACTGGCATTCCCACCAACAATGTAGGAGGGATCCCCTTTCTCCACATCCTCTCCAACATTTGTTGTTTCTTGCCTTGTCAGTTTTTGCCATTCTAACTGGTGTAAGGTGGTATCTTAGTATGGTTTTGATTTGAAGTTCCTTGATGGCTAATGATTTTGAACATTTTTTCATGTGTCTGTTAGCCATTTGTATGTCTTCATTGGAAAAGTGTCTGTTCATATCTTCTGCCCATTTTTTGATTTGTTTATTTGTTTTTTGTGTATTGAGTTTGAGAAGTTCTTTGTAGATTTTGGATACCAGTATTTTAACTGTAGTGTCATTTGCAAATATCTTCTCCCATTCCGTGGGCTGCCTCTTATTTTTTTTGACTGTTTCCTTGGCTGTGCAGAAGGTTTTTATCTTGATGAAGTCCCACGAGTTCATTTTTTCTTTTGTTTCTCTTGCCTTTGGAGATGTGTCATGAAAAAAGTTCTTGTGACCGATGTCAAAGAGGTTGCTGCCTATGTTCTCCTCTAGGATTTTGATGGATTCCTGTCTCACATCGAGGTCTTTCATCCATTTGGAGTTTATCTTTGTATATGGTGTGAGAGAGTGGTCAAGTTTCACTCTTTTGCATGTAGGTGTCCAATTTTCCCAGCACCATTTATTAAAGAGACTGTCTTTTTTTCACTGGATATTTTTTCCTGCTTTGTCAAAGATTAGTTGCCCAAAGAGCTGAGGGTCCATTTCTGGGGTCCATCAAATGTGGGTTCTCCTTAGCTAAGCCATTATATAGGTGCCAGATGTCCAAGAAGACAGTGGTATAGAATGGGTGTGTTTGACTTCATCTGGACCTCCATTTCTCCTTCAAACAGCCATTAGCACCCGACAAAAACAAAGAACTCTTCTATCTTCTCTAGGAAATACTCAATTATATGTTATTACTCATTGTGGTGCCAATATAATGGGGGTAGCAAGCAGAACTGTGGTTTTTTTCAGGTGCCAATTGGAAGACAGTAAACTGAGTTCTTACAGTGGACTTATTATATAAAATCACCTGTGAAGATATTTAGACCCTGGGGGATTATGGATCTCCAGATAGTAGAAAAGTCATCTTTTGACTTGAAAACATCAAACCAGATCTGGAAGATTTCTTTTACAGAATGAAAGAGAACAAATCTGATATTGTTATTTTTAGCATTATAGCAGAACAGTAAAGACTCTCCTTACCATCTATGGTAACGTGCACCACGAATAGCCCTTCTTCATTTCCCAGAGCGATTCTGTTGTGATCTATATTTGACACATAAATATAAACGTCAAGGATTTTTATGTGGGGGGGGTGAACATTAAGTAAAGCTATTAAAATAAACTGGACAAATGTATCAGTATGGAAAAAGTTTAAAAGTCAAATTAGATACATATTTAGCATATATAAAAATGAAAAGAAACAATAATAATTGCAGTAGTTTTCTATCAGATTATAGAAGTAAAAATAAAACATGACTTTTCTCATTAGAAAGATCATTATCTTTATGAATACTTGAAGATAATATTTAAGCAATGGTGTATTTCTTAATTTGCTATCAGTAAGTAACTTGTCTCATGAATAGAAAAAAAAATTGTATCATTTAATTTATGGGTGCTCCTGGCCTGAACTGTAACAGCATTGGGGGTGTGTAAGAACACAGCAAGAACTACAACTCAGAGTGCAAGGATAGCATTTATTGAGTGAATGCCTTAAATTCAAAGCACAAAACTTTCCATATATTAGCTCACTTAATCCTCTTCATAACTGGAAAGCAGGAATTATCTGCACTTAACGCACGAGCATGGTAGTAACAGGTTCCATGTTACACAGCAGTAAATAGCAAAGGCAAAAGAAATGATGTTTGGGAAATAAAAATTGTTTATTGAATATTGATCTTGGCAATTCACTCATTTGTCACTTATTTTTCATTTACCTATTGAGTTCTGGGCATTGGGAATACAGGTATGAAAGACAGTCTCTGCCCTCTAGGTAGATAGTTCACAGTGACTAAACAGGGTCACACCGCTGGTACATTGGAGCCAGATGGGTTTGGGGAGTCAATTATCCAGACTCCAGAAAGGTATTACTGTATATTAAAGAGACATCATTTGGCACAGGGCCTGGGGAACCATCATAGAATGAAGGATATTAATATTTTTGCAGAGTAGTAATGGGCGGGTGGACTGTGGGGAAGACCCCCAACAGCCCCAGTCAGTCAGGTTTGGCTGACACATGAGTTGTGAATAAAGGGATGGTTTTCAGATCTCGATGTGGAGGTTGGAGTGAGGCATACGAACCTTGGGCATAAATGTTGTAAATCCATACCTATGATTGCAGCTGTCTGGGTGGTTTTGATCAGGGGCAGACTGCTATCATAAGCCTCTTTCAGCACATAGACTGAGTGGTCTCTGGAGTGACTTTTTCTCAGCATCGTGTGCAAGTCACTCAGCACTCCCACCCACTCACACTTGTCATTCTCGCTGTCTGCTAGGATTGGTACTGAGTACCTATTGCTAGGCACTGAGAGCTGAGAAGCCGTGACCTGCAATGATTTAAGGAATATCTCAGTTATAAGAAAGCAGAACTTTTTATGCCAGCCTGTTTAGCGTTTTTCATCAAAATCACCATGGGTAGATGATACTTCTAATACTGTTTATCACCCTGTCCCTGTTTAGTAGAATAAATGACGTGAGCATCAGAACCCAGGCCAAAAGCAAAATGTCAGAATCACTTCTATTTTGATCCTCATAAAAATACTGGGTACTCTGTCCAAATAATATTGAGCTTCATAATGAAAATAGTTACCATCTGTTGAGTGTTGACTCTGTCCAGGAACTGCTCTAAGGAATGTACATATGTTAATTGATTTAATCCCCGTGGAAAACTCAACAGGGAGACACCACAGTTCTGTCCATTTTACGGGTGAAAAGATAGGCACAGTGGTGAAAATTGCTAGCAGTATGATGCCAGAACCCCTACTCTGAGCCTCTCTGTTTCTTCAATTCTAGACACAGCTTTGTACCTTTTGGTAAGTGTCTTAATTGCAATCAGGCAATGTGTCTTAATTGCAGTCATCATAATCAATTTGGATATTATGCAACATTCAGGGGTCTTTTGTTGTTAAATCACAAATACTTAGAAGTACTTATGCTTTCCTGGCTGCTGCGTGCCAGTGATTTACATCACTACTAGTGAATGGCAGATAAAATTTAAATTTAAAAATATATTCTTAGCCTCGCAGCACTCTAAATTCATGTGTAAAACTTTCTTTTGTAAACATCAATTAAGCAGCAGTAGCATAATAAATTCCTGCTTCCTGAGTCAGTACCAATGGCCAGGCCTCTGCAGGGTTTCTTGGTGGTTGGGTAGAGTCTACATAGATTTCTACCCCAGGACTGAGGAACTAGGATACCCTTGTGCAGCCTTTGTTAAATACAAGTCATGGGTTGACTGTAACCATCTGGGTCACAAGGGGACTGCAGTCCTTTGCTTTCTCTGTCACTTTATAGATAGTCACTTCCAAAATCACTTTAATTTTTTATATGAATTTTAAAGAGTGGAGTGTTTATTTTTTAAGAGATTGCCAGGGTGCCTGGGTGGCACGATTGGTTGAACGTGTGACTCTTGGTTTTGGCTTAGGTCATGATCTCGGGGTTGTGAGATCGAGACCTAAGTCAGGCTCCATGCTCAGCACAGAGTCTGTTTGTGTTTCTCTCTCCCTTTCCCTCTGCCTCTACCCCCTGTGCATGCACTTTCTCTCTCTCCCTTTAAAATAAATAAATATTTTTTTAAAAGATTGCTAAAGTACATTCATCCTTGATTTTTTATTTTGTAATCTTGGTTTGAATTGGAAGTGACTTCAAAAGGTTGCCTCAAAGGAAACAATTTTGCAAAGTGCTTCTAGTTTCAGAAGCCGCACACACAGGTCCGCGATGAACCATCTGTCATGATAACCTTGAAGGAGGGCATCTCTCTCTGTCACTGTTTTTCCCCTATTGTTCATACTCCCAATACCACTCTGCTTTGAAAGCGTCTGTTCTCAGCTATAGACCTGGTATCTGTCCTTTTACCTTACCGTGTGGGATGAATGGACCTCCTCAGGAACATCTGCATTTTAAGGCTTAGATTTAACTGTAGGATGAAAAGACCGTGGCTCATGTAGAAAGCTCTTTACATTATCCCCAAATAGAAATAAGGGCGTAGAATTATTGTGGCAAGTGGGAGGTGGGAAGGAGGACATGATCCCCCAGCACTTCTGAAATCTCCAGTGACCTTCAGCAGCACAAAGGGCGTTGACCCTCTATCGACAGCCGAGAAAGGGCTGAAACAAACTGTACCATCAGAGATCCAGCGGCAGCACGCATGCTTACTTTAAACATACGGGGCATTTCCTTTCTCCGTGCAGGAATAAAATCGGAGGGCCAGACGGAACTGACAGAAAATGCTCCATCCCTGAAGGAAAAGCAAGACACTGAAAGTGAGTAGAATCACCTAAAAGTGAGTAAAACAATATATAAACATAATCATCAATTTCAATTTCATTGATTTTTGACACTCTTTTTTGTAGTAACTGACAGCAATCAAAATATTGTATCAGCAGTGCTTGGCCAGCAGCATATTAGAAAACCCAAGCAGGGGTGCCTGGGTGACTCAGATGGCTGAGAGTCCAAATTTTGGTTTGGTTTAGGTTTTGATCTCAGGGTTGTGGGATCGAGCCTCATGACAGGCTCCCCTCTCAGTGGGGAGTCTGATTCTCCTCTCCTCCTCCCTCTGTCTTTCTCTCACTCATGCACTCTGTCCCTCTCTCAAATAAATAAATAAATTTTTAAAAAAAAGGAAGAAAGAAAGAAAGAAAACCCAAGTAAACTCTAGGCTGACCCCAATTCAGACAGTCCTCACGGACTGGAATAAAGCACCTGACTGACTCCAAAGCCACTGCCTAGAATAAGGGCCTTGTGCCCTCAGATCAGCTGATCTGATAGATTTTTTTAAATGTTACTAAGTTATACTTGCCATATAACTGCACATATTTATAAAGTGAACAATTAGAAAAGTTTTGATTTATGTATACACCTATGAAACCATCACCACAAACGTACGTGATGAACAGTCCATCCCCTGAAAAAGTTTCCTGGGACTGCTTTGTAATCCCTCCCCAGTCAGTCGCTCATCTGCTTCCTGGCACTTCAGATTAATTTGAATTTTCTGGAATTTTATATAAATGGAGATATACAATATGTATTTTTTTCTGTCTGGCTGCTTTTTCTCAGCATAATTATCTTGAGATTCATTCATATCGCACGATGAATACTGAATTTCTTCTTATTGGTGAGCAATATTCCATTGTATGAATATGCCACAACGTATCCATTCACCCAATAATGGACATTTGGGTTCTTTCAAGTTTGGCTATTTTGAATAAAGCTGTTGTGAATATTCATGTGTATCTTTCATGGACATAGGATTTCTCTTGGGGAAATACCTGGGAGTATTTCCAGGTATTCCAGTCTCTCATGATATCATAGGTGTGCATTTAACTTTTCAAGGAACTGCCAAACTTTTCCAAAGCAGTTACTCGATTTACAAAGCAGTGTAAGAATGTTCTAGGTCCTCACATCTTCCCAAAACTGGAAATGGTCAGTCTTTTCAATTTTAGCCTTTCTTACGGACGTGTGGTGGCATCACATGGTTGTTTGATTTGAGTTTCCCTAATAATGAATGATGTTGAGCATCTGTTCGTGTGCTTACTTGTCATATGTGTATCATCTTTGTTGAAGTATTTTTTCAAATTTTTGCCCATTTTTTGAAAATTGAGCTATTTATTCTCTTATTTTTTAGTTTTAAGAATTCTTTCCACATTTTGGATGTAAGTCCTTGTCAGGAGTTTGATTTCCCCCACTCTGCAGCTTGCTATTTCTCTTAACAGTGTACTTCAAGGAGCTGAAATTTTAAATTTTGACATAGTCCAGTTTATCAGTTTTTTTTCTTGTACGTGTTGTACTTTGGTGTTATATCTAAAAATTCTTTGTCTTATCCAAGATCAGAAACGTTTTCTCCTATGTCTACTTCTGGGTACTTTATAGTTTTAGGTTTTACATTTGGTTCTATGATCTATTTTGAATTAATTTTTGTATATGTTAAAAAGTATGGATCAAAGTTGGGTTTTTTTTTTTTTGCGTACAAATATCTAAAATTCCAGTGTCATTTGTTGATAGCCTTTACAACTTGTAGAAAATACTATATACAGTTGACCCTTGAACAATGTAGGGGTTAGGGGCACTGACCATCCCCATGCAGTCAAAAATCCATGTATAACTTTTAACTCCCCAAAAACTTAATTGCTAGTAGCCTAGTGTTGATTGGAAGTCTTACTGATAACATAAACAAGTAAATTAACACATATTCTGTATTATATATATATAATATATATATAATATATATATTATATATAACATATTCTATATTCTTATAATAAAATAAGCTAGAGAAAATAAAATGTTATTAAAATCATAAGGAAAAGCAAATACATTTACAGTACAGTATGCTATACTGTATTTATCAAAAAAAATTTGCATGTTAAGTGGACCTGTGCGGTACAAACCTGTGTTGTTCTGGGATCAACTGTCCATTAATAGAATAGAAAATCCAGAAATACATACACAAATCTATTATGTATATATATGTAAATATATTTTTGTATATTTGCAAATATATTTTGTATGTATATTATAAATGTTTTATACATGTATGTATTTGTGTATGTATTTCTGGATTTCTTCTTTTTTTCAAAGTTATTTTGAAACTCTTCGCATTTCTACCTCTTTGCATTTCCCTATGAATTTTAAAATTAACTTGTCAATTTCTACAAAAAATGAAAAAACCTGCTGGGATTTTGATTAAGATTGTGTTGAAAATATAGATCAGTTTTGGGAACACTCACGTTTTAAAAATACTGACTTTTCTGATGCATGAACACAGTCACTCTCCAGTTATTTAGGTCTTTGTTAATTTTTAATCAATATTTTATAGTTTCGGTGTACAAGTCTTACACATCTTTTGTCAGATTGATTTCTAACTTTTAATATGTTTCGATGCTATTGCAAATGGTACTGCTTATTTAATTTCAATTTCTGATTAGTTGTTGTTAGTATAAAGAAGTACAGTCCATTTTTATATATTGATCATGTATCCTGCAAACTGGCTAAATTCATATATTAGTTCTAATAACTTTTTTATAAATGGCTTTGGATTTTCTTCATAGATGTTCATTTTGTCTATGAATAACTTTGCTTCCTTTTTTCCAGCCTGGATGTATTTTATTTCTTTTTCTTCCCTGGCTAGGATTCCCAGTACAATGTTAAATAAATCAGGGTGGTGAGAGTAAACATCCTTGTCTTGCTTCTGATCTTAGAAAGTATTGAGTCTTTTGCCACTAACTATAATGTTAACAAGATTTTCATAGATGCCCTTATCAGGATGAGGAAGCTCCCTTCTAAGAGTTCATCAAGAATAAGTGTGATTTTGTCAAATGCGTTTACTATATCTATTGGAATGCTCTTTTTTCATAAGTTAACGTAATAAATTGATTTTGGAATATTAATCCAACCTTCCTGAGTTATACCATACTTGTTCATGATGCAATATAATTTTTACTTAACATTGGATTTGATTTACTAACATTTTGTAAAGACTTTTTGCAACTAAGTTTACAAAGAATATTGGTTTGTGCTTTTTTTAATATTTTATTTTATCTCATTTTATTTCATCATGGTAAGTGTACTCTTGAATCCCCATCCCCTATTTCCCCCTTCCTCCCACCCACCTCCCCTCTGGTAACCATCAGTTTGTTCTCTATAGTTAGGGTCTTTTTCTTGATTTCTCTCTCTCTCTTTTCCTTTGCTCATTTGTTTCTTAAATTCCACATATAAGCGAGATCATATGGATTTGTCTTTCTCTGACTGGTTTTGCTTCACGTTATACTCTCTAGCTCTATCCATGTTGTTGCAAATGGCAAGATTTCGTTCTTTTTTATAGCCGGATAATATTCCTCTGTGTGTGTGTGTGTGTACCACATCTTCTTTATCCATTCATCTGTCACTGGACACTTGGGCCACTTTCCTGGTTGGGCTATTGTAAATAATGTGGCAATAAACATAGGGATGCATGTATTCCTTTGAATAAAGTGTTTTGGGGTAAATACCCAGTAGTGCGATCACTGGATTGTAGGGTAGTTCTATATTTAACTTTCTGAGGAACCTTCATACTCTTTTCCACAGTGACTGTGCCAGTTTGCATTCCCACCAACAATGTAAGATGGTTCCTTTTTCTCCGCATCCTTGACAACACTTGTGGTTTCTTGTGTTTTTTATTTTAGCCATTCTGACAGGTGGGAGGGTGATATCTCATTGTAGTTTTGATTTGCGTTTCCCTGATGACGAGTGATGTTGATCACCTTTTCATATGTCTGTTTGCCATCTGGATGTTTTCTTGGAGAAATGTCTGTTCATGTCTTCTGTCCATTTTAATTTGAATTATTTGATTTTGGGGCATTGAATTGTATTAGTTCTTTATATGTTTTGGATACTAACCATTTATCAGATGTGCCATTTGCAAATATCTTCTATTCAGTAGATTGCCTTTTAGTTTTGTTGATTGTTGCTTTTGTCATGCAGAAACTTTTTTTTTTTATGTAGTCCCAACAGTTTATTTTTGCTTTTATTTCCCTTGCCTCAGGAGACATATCTAAAAAAGAGTTACTTCAGCTGATGTCCGAGAAATTCTTGCCTGGGCTCTCTTCAAGGATTTTTATGGCTTCAGGTCTCACATTGAGATATTTAACCCATTTTGAGTTTATTTTTGCAGATGGTGAGAGAAAGTGGCCCAGCTTCATTCTTTTGCACGTGGCTATCCAGTTTTCCCAACATCGTTTATTGAAGAAACAGTCTTTTTCCTGTTGTATATTCTTTCCTCCCTTGTCAAAGTTTAATTGGCCATATAATTACAGGTTTATTTCTGGATTTTCTGTTCTATTCTGTTGATCTGTGTGCCTATTTTTATGCCAGTACCATACTGTTTTAATTACTACTGTTTTGTAATATAACTTGAAATCTGGAATTTTGATACTTTCAATTTTTTCTTTTTCAAGATTGCTTTGGCTATTCGAGGTCGTCTGTGGTTCCATAAAAATCGTAGGATTGTTTGTTCTCCTTCTGTGAAAGATGCTATTGGTATTTTGATAGGGATTGCATTAAATCTGTAGATTGCTTTGGGCAGTATAGGCATTTTAACAATATTTGTTCTTCAATCCAAAAGCATGGAATATGCTTCCATTTCTCTGCATTGTCTTGAATTTCTTTCTTTTAGTGTTTTCAAAGGGTATTGGTCTTTTACTTTGGATAAGTTTATTCCTAGATATTTTCTTGTCTTTGGGGCAATTGTAAATGGGATTATTTTTTAATTTCACTTTCTACGCTGCATTATTAGTATATAGGAATGCAACAGATCTCTATACATTGATTTTGTGTCCTGTGACTTTACCAAATTCATTTATCAACTCTACCAGTTTTTTGGTGGAGTCTTTAGGGCTTTCTATATATAGTGTCATGTCTCATGCAAATAGCAAGGGTTTCACTTCTTCCTTACTAGTTTGGATATCTTTTATTTCTTTATGTTGTCTAATTTCTGTGGCTAGGACTTCCAGTACTGTGTGGAATAAAAGTGGTGAGAGTGGACATCCTTGTCTTGTTCCTGAACTTAGGGGAGAAGCTCTCAGTTTTTCATCGTTGAGTGTGATGTTGGTTGTGGGTTTTCCATATAAGGCCTTTATTATGTTGAGCTTTATTTCCTCTAGACCTATTTTGCAGAACTTTTTTTTTTTTAAGATTTTATTTATTTATTTGACAGAGATAGAGACAGCCAGAGAGAGAGGGAACACAAGCAGGGGGAGTGGGAGAGGAAGAAGCAGGCTCATAGTGGAGGAGCCTGATGTGGGGCCTGATCCCATAATGCCGGGATCATGCCCTGAGCCGAAGGCAGACGCTTAACCGCTGTGCCACCCAGGCGCCCCATGCAGAACGTTTTTTTATCATGAATGGACATTATACTTTGTGAAATGCTTTTTCTGTATCTATTGAAATCACCATATGGTTTTTACCCTGTCAGTGATGTGACATATCATGTTGATTGTTTTGTGACTATTGAGCCACCATTGTTTCCCAGAAATTAATCCTACTTGATGTGTGCTGTACGATTTTTTTAATGTATTATTGGATTTGGTTTGCTAATATTTTGTTGAAGAATTTTTCATCTATATTCATGAGAGATACTGGCATGTAATTCTCTTTTTCAGTGGTGTCTTTATCTGGTTTTGGTATCACAGTGATACTGGCCTCACAGAATGAATTTGGCAGTTTTCCTTCCCCTTGTCTTTTTTGGAATAGTTTGAGAAGAAAAGTTTGTACTTTTCTTGTAATGTCTTTGTCTGGCTTTGGTATCAAGGTAATGCAGGTCCCATAGAACGAGTTAGGAACCTGCTCCTCAATTTCCTGGAAAATTTTATGTAGAATTGGTATTGTGTCAAAAATTAAAAAAAAATACCTCAGTGAGACTGTTTGGACTTGGAATTTTCCTTCTGGGATAATGTTTAATTAAAAATCAATTACTTAATAGCAACAAAATTATTAATTTATCTCAAGGTTTCCAGTCTGGCTGGTTGGAATAGACACTCTTCTCTCTAATCCTTCAGGTGGTTCTTTCACTGGCCTCTGGTAGTTTCCTCACGTGCATATGTTGATCAGTAATCTGCTGACTCCTTGAATGAGATCTTCTGTAGATCGCTGGAGATTTCTCTCTGTGCGTCTTTCTCGGCTCCCTGTCTTCAACTCTAGAGTCTACCTGGCTCTGACTGGAATTCCACTTCCTGTGTTATGTCCTAGAAACTCTCACAAGGCAGTAACTTGAGGCAAATATAGAGATCACCTCATTTGTTTCCACTTTTTAGGGGTCACTGCCTTTTATTATCTGATGTCTAGCACCTTAAATCACTTTCTTTGTTGTTTCAGAGAGAAGGTTAAATATGGTCCCTGTTACGCCATTAAAAAAAAAAAAAAGTTCTTTTTAGTAATCTCTCCACCCAGTATGGGGCTCAAACTCACAACCCCGAGATCGAGTCACATGCTCTGCTGACTGAGCCAGTCCCGCACTCTGAGCCCGTTACTCCATCTTGGTTGAAAGTAGAAGTGTGTTTGATCCGGCTCACTCGGTAATTTTCTACTTCTTCAGCATCTAAAACTAGCATATCTTTCCCCCAATACGATCATTCTCCATTATAACTTTACTGCTGTCACCCTTTCTTATTCTTCATCACTTAAAACCTCAGCACCATCTATTATTGTCACTCTTTTCTTCATTTTCCTTTCTCTAGGAGATCACCTTAGTAGTATTTCCTGTACCCATCTCTTCTTTTGTAATTTCTGGAGCCATCACATTAGTACAGGCACTCATTCAATCTGAAGAATGGATGCTTGCAAGCTGGACTGGACTCCAGCATTGCTTTCATTTCCCATCCCCAACACCAAACACACACACTCTCTCTCTCTCTATCTCTGTCTTATAAAAAAAAAAAATCTACTGCCAGACTAATCTTTTAAAGTCATCTTCAAGATAATCTGATTTCCTGTGCCAGTTATTCAAGGTACTATTGAATTTCTGACAAGGGTGACATTAACTAGTATGAAGGATATAGTACAGAGTTTTTGAGTAAGGAATCAAAATAAGACAGGAGGAATATGGAGACCCAAATAATCTGTGATAGAACTTTTAGGCAGAGCATGTCATCATGGTGCAGGTGATACCAGGAGCTACAGGAAATGATGGGATCACCTTGAGTGTGTGCAGATGGGGAAGAGTAAAAGGCGAAGGACAGATACCCAGATACAATAAGAGGAATGTGTAAAGGGGCTTAAAAGATTCAGAACAGGCAGGGGGGAGGAGAGAACATATTACTACATTTCTTTCAATAAGATATACTTGCTACAGGTTCACTGATTCAGTATTATTTAATAATAAATACTTAAAGAGACATCTACAAAAATGGCAGAGTAAGGATCTCTGAAGATTCTCTCCTTCATAAAAAAAAAAAAGAAAACGATTGAAAAAACTGGTAAAATTCATCAGAATCAACTTTTTCAGAACTCTATAAATTAACCAAAGTTTGTGGCAATCTGAGGAGGATTTATTAAAAAAAAAAAACAAAAAAACAAAAAAACACTAAATCTTGGTAGGAATCATGAGCTTTGTGGTGATTTAACTTGCCCTAGTTGCATACTCCATTTTCCAGCTCCTTAGTAGCCTTGAAAAATGGCATCCTGCATTTACAGTGCATCCTTGAAGCCAGTGGATACTGGGGGGTGGGGGTGCAGAAAAGAGGAGGAGGTATGAGAAAGAAACTGGTGTATTTGACTTAACCCAGAGCTCTCCAAGCTTGAAAAATCTATCCTCAGGGTGCACTTAAAGAAAACAACTACATGGAAGCATCTTAACTACACAGCTGCCTAGGCAGTGTTTAACAAAACAGAGATTTTTTTTTTTAACAAAAAAGAGATTAATCAAAAATCTTAAAAAGATAAGGTAGGAAGTGAGATGTCCATAGGGTCTTTGAAAAGCTTGGGCACATTGCTAGGAATCTAGATGTCGATGCACATGTGTAGGGCTATGAACATTCCTGGGGCTGTGCTATACTCAGGAAAGACCTAAGAAGGCCATACGTTCTCACTTCTTGCTGACTTGGATGTGTAGATTAATGTTTTACATCAAATTTAGGAAATTTTCAGCCATTATTTCTTCCATTATTCTTGAGGACTTGTACAAGTAGAAAGTAAAGGCTAAGACAATGTTGTCAGCTGCCTGGCTGAGTACTGAAGGAGTGCCCCAATTTGCACACAAAGCCCTTCCACAAAGACTGGGAGATATACTGGATCCAGATGCTTAAAAAAAAAATCTCTGCACAATCATTAGCTGACCACTAAGCTACCAAAGTAGAGACTTCAGTGACTACACAAGACAAAGAATAAAGACTTTGCAGATTAATTCAGAAAAGTCACCAAAGAAACAAACAACAATTACAAGTAACAACGACAACAAATCCTGGAGAGGGGGTGGAATTTGATTACCAGAGTTGCCAAGTTCATTATCTGAAATGTCCAGTTTTTAAGAAAAATTTATAAGACGTGCAAAGAAACACAAAAGCATGACCAATACACAGGAAAAATGCAGCCAGTAAAAACTGGTCCCCAGGAAACCCAGACATTGAATTTATTAGACAACAATTTAAATCAGCTATTTTAAATATGTTTGAAGACCTAAAGGAAGCCATGGCTAAAGAACTAAAAGAAACTTTAGGAATGATGTCTCGCCAAATAGAAAATATCAATAAGGAATTCAGAATTGTAAAAAGGAAAAAAGAACCAAATAGAAGTTCTGAATTTGAAGAGTAAAATAAATGAAAAATTCACTAATTGGGCTCAAAAACAGATTTGAGTAGGCAGAAGACAAAATCACTGAACTTGAAGATAGGTTAATTAATATTATCCAATCTGAGAAAAAGAAAGAAAAAAGAATGAAGAAAAACAAACAGAGCCTCAGAGACCTGCAGGACACCATAAATAATGCTAAGATATACATCGTGGGAATCCCAAAGTAAGAGAAGAGACAAAAGGGGAAAAAAAGAAAGATTGGATGAAGATCTCAACTCAATAACCTAACTTTTTCACCTTAGTAAACTAGAAAAAGAAGAGCAAACTAAACCCAGAATAAGCAAAAGGAAGGAAATAAACAAAGAATAGAGTGAAAATTAATAAAACAGAATATAGAAAAATAAGAGAAAATCAAGAAAAGCAGAAGTCGGTTCTTTAAAGGATTAACAAAATTGGCAAGCCTTTAGGTAAACCGAGAAAAAAATGAAAGAAGGTTCAAATTACTAAAATCAGAAATGAGAGAGGGAACATAACTAACTGACCTTTCAGAAAAAAAGAAGTATAAGGGAATACTATGAACAATCACATGCCCAAAATTTAGAAAATCTAAAAGAATAGAAAAATCCCTAGAAAACGCAAAGTATTGAAGCTAACTCAGGAAGATACAGACATCTGAATGGATTTTTAACAAGTAGAGATTGAGATAGTAATCAGAAAACTTCCCATAAATAAAAGGTCAAGACCAGATGGCTTCATTAGTGAATTCTACCAAACATATTTAATACCAGTCCTTCACAAACTCTTCCAAAAATTAAGAGGGAAAAGAGTACTTTCCAACTCATTCTGAGGCCATTGTTACTCTCACACCAAAACCAGGCAAAAATATCTAATAAAAGAAAACTATAGACCAGTATTCTATATTAATACAGATGGAAAAATCCTTAATAAATTCCAGCAAATCTAATCCAGCAGCATGTAAAAAGGATATTCCTTATTTTCCCACATCATAATGAAGTGGGACTTATCCCAGGAATGTAAGCTAGGTTCTATATTTAAAAAATCAATCAATGTAATACACCATGTTAATAAAGGGGGGGGAAAACCCCCCTTTGATCCCCTCAATAGACACAGCAAAAGCATTTATCAAAATCCAACACCCTTTTCCGATAAAAACACTTAAACTAGAAATGGAAGGGAATTTCCTCAACCTGAAAAAGAGCATAAGCCATAAAAAGTAATGAAATATGGATACAGGCGACATGGAGGAAGCTTGAAAACAGTATGCTCAGTGGAGGAAGCCAATGGCAAGCTTCACATATGATTCCATTTATATGAAATAACCAGAGTGGGTAAATCCATAGAGACAGAAATAGATTCGTGGTTGCCAGGGACTTGGGGCAAGGGAGAATGTAGAATGACTGCTAATGCAGATATGGTTTCTTTTTGGCATGACAGAAATGTTCTAAAATTAGATTGTGGTGATGGTTGTACAACCTTGTGAACATATTAAAAGCCAGTGAATTGCACACTTTAAAATGGTGACATTTATGGTGTGTGAATTACATCTCACTATGAAGAGTGTCTGGTTTTAAGATGCTATTTCTTCTCTTGCCGGACACACACACACACACACACACACACACACTAAGAAGATAACTTTTGAGTAAAAAACACTTAAAATATTGCGATGAATTATAATCCATACCTTAGGGATGGTGATGCAAACTTAGGCAAAAAACTTCTACTTTGACATTTACATGGCAATGGAGAAAATTAGGAACTTTAACATAAAGCTAAATTTTAATGACAACACTATTTAAAGATAAAGAAAGGGGGGTAATCAGAAGGGGCAATGAAGCATGAGAGACTATGGACTATGAGAAACAAACTGAGGGCTTCAGAGGGGAGGGGGTGGGGGAATGGGATAGACTGGTGATGGGTAGTAAGGAGGGCACGTATTGCATGGTGCACTGGGTGTTATACGCCACTAATGAATCATCGAACTTTACATCAGAAACCAGGGGATGTACTGTATGGTGACTAACATAATATAATAAAAAAACATTAAAAAAATATCAGAAGCTATTTTTATTCCCATTTTTTTAAATAAAAAAATTCTCTCTTTCAAAGCTTACCTCATGTCAATCACTTGACTCACGACAACATTGGGTTTTGAGTCTTTTTCTTCATCCATATTATACAGGAAGAGCTTGAAGTCACAAACTATAGCCAGTGCTCTCTGCCATCCTTTCTTCACCCCTGCTTTCTTTGGGATCTTCAGTTTTGATTTAAAAAACAACAATAACAACAGAAACAATCTGAGCTGAAACATCAAATACTATCCAATTATTACATATAAAATTAAAATAATAAACGTTATACATCTCTTACTTCTCTTATTAAAGATGTGGAACAGAACTGTGTATAACATACTTGAAATTTTAAAAAAACAAGGAAATTCCTGTGAAGACTGAATATCTCGGGAGAAAATAAGATTGACACCATTTCGATTAAAACTAGCAATTTATTCAAATAATTTCTTTGTCTCTGGTAACACTAAATTCAAATTTGGTAACACCATGCCTGAAATTCAACTCAGGTTTTAAATATTTCTCAAAAAGGTTATTTTACTTTTAGTCTCAAAATCTGTCATTGGTGACTGGAATTCAAAGTTCCATCATTAGTTTTCAACATTTGTTCATCACAGGGTAAGGCTTGAACAGAAAACTTGGAAACATTTCAAAATATCCTATTGGGGACAGCTAAATTTGTTCTCAAACTATCTTCTCAAGATGGAACAAGTATGTTCATTTGCATATAATTTGTATTGTATAATCTGTTATATCCTTTTGTTTTTTTTAACAAATGTGCTCATGGAGTGCGAGGTGATTAATAAACTTATCAAGAGTTCATCTAAACCCCAGATAATGACACTTACCCAGACATGGCCTTCATAGGCTGTTCCCATGCCTTCCCGTGCGTCTGGACAGAGGGCACCTTTCTTCTGTTGAGAAGGCACTGGACAAGCTCTTGGAGCTTTTTCTACACAGGTTGTGTGACATGAGAACCCACATGCTTTTTGAATGGAATAAAGAGACATCATTCCAATAGATACATAATACCAGGCTCAGCAGGGACCCAGCCGCACTGAAGGCAGGACACACTCCTGAGTACTCAGCTCAAAGCCTGCTCCGAGGCCCTGGAAGGATATGATAAGCGCCTAATTCCCCGTTTTAAATCCTGTTTTGTTTCATGCACTAGGTTGCGTTTGTGGTTAAGGTGGCTTCAGCCGTGGCAGTGCTGAGGGCAGGAAAGTTGTCCCGCTCAGTGTGGTGCCGTGGAGTGAGCACTGGACAGGACTGGCTAAGGGAACCCACGGGCACAGAGTCTGTTCCCTAGATGTTTTCCTTATTCCTTGTCTGAGGGCACAGTGATCCACTGTTTGATGTTTCCAGAAGCACATTGCTCCCTTAAAATAATATTTACCGCAATAAATTAAACCAGTTGGATAAAGCCATTACCGCTCACTGCCAGCATTCCATTTCCCTGCCGCACTAGCTAGAGAATTTCGTCCTCATGCTGTACCAGTGCTACAGAGAACAAAGTAGATCTAAATACGTGTTTTCAGTAGATGCGGCCCTGCCTGCAGACCACACAGCAGGACTTCCAGGGACAGCATTCACGGGCTGAAAAAGCTGGAGTCACGCAGTGCCAGGGACCCCCCCAAACATTTCCAATGGCCATGGGTCCAATCTTTCCAATATGAAACAGACTCAGAGATTTTTAGCAAAGGGATCGCTTTACTGCCACGCTTCTGCAATTCAAAGACAACAACATTTTTGCTTAATAACGTATTGCAATGGACTGAATGTGTCCCCCCAAAATTCGTATGTTGACATCGTACCCCTCAATGTGGTGGTATTAGGAGGTGCTGAGGAACTGAGGGTGGAGCCCTCACGAACGGGATGCATGCTGTCATGAAAGAGGCGCCTGAAAGTTCCCTGACCCCTTCGCCCTGTGAGGGTACAAGCGGACGTCAGCAGTCTGCCCCCCTGAAGGGAGCTCTCACCAGAACCGGACCACGCTGGCACCCTCATCTGGGACTTCTGGCCTGTGAGCAATACACTGCTGGTTTATAAGCCACGCGGGGTGTGTGTTTGCCACGGCAGCCCCTGCGGACTAGGGCGCGTGAGTATAGAGATGCCGGCCCCGGCCCCCCGCACCTCTCTTCCCCGGGTCTTACCGTCACAGGCACAGCCTTGTCTTATCAAACCCACCATCAGAGACGTGCACTGGTGACACTTGGTGGGGACAGTGAAGGACGTGAGGAAAAACCGGTGGCTCTTGCTCTGCAAGACAGAGAGACCAACCAAGCACTGAAGGTGACATAATGGTGAAGAGGTGATTCTGGTCACAGATCCTTGCCCCAAATATCATTTTCTGTACCAAGAAAAGCAGCTTCCTCACTTTCTCACCAGAATGGAAGATTCTTGTCCCCTCATTACTTCATAATTAGAAAATGTTGAGCAAGAGATCCCCCCAAAATTACCAAGAATGGGAAGAGAAGGAGGAGGAGAATTATTTCATTGGTGATCACATATTCATTAATACTGTTTGGAACCAAATAAATCAAGCCTGGCTTTTATTTGGGCCAATATATCCTGAACCTTGCAGAGATGCTTTCTCAACTGACAGATCCTTCAAATGATTCCTTATCAATGGGTGGAGTGAGAATTGCCTTTGTGTATATCTTTTATTGAGAAAGGGTAAGCAAAAAATAACACGGTTTTTATGCCTTCTTTGGAAGGAAAGAATAATTTCAAAATTTCCTCTCCCTGGCAAATCATGTGTTTTATTTTCTACTATCAATAAAAAAAAATAATCACGAATTGGAAGGTCCAGTGAAGCAGGCAGTGTCACTCTCTGGGACAGAGGGCATCCTGAAATTTCTAACTGAAGCCCCAGCAAGGAAAGCTGCAAATGCTGGCACAGAATTGGCAAGAAATCAGTCACCCACCGAGGATTATCCATTTCATGATCTTCAAGGGCCTCTTTGCCCTCAAAATTACTGTTATCATAAATTAGCAATATGTAAATCCTAACAAACTCTGGCTTCTCCAGACACTAATCCACAGGTTTGCTCTCCTTCTTTGTATATCTCTCTCCTCGTCGTAAAGTGGACAGAAGGGCAGAGTTTACAGTCCCTGCGGCGGGCACCGTGTGTGGACGGGGCTCCCTATTCAGGTCTTCAGTTTGCCCCTGTTTGCAGAGCTGCACATCACCCTTGCCTCCCGCGGGACCTGATGCCTCCAATCCTGAGTCCTTCTAGGCTTCTAAGGGACCAACTGTCTTGTGATTCTTCGGCAGGCCCTCCCCATCACTCGGCATGCAGATTTCTCAACTCTGGCTCACCTCACCCAGACTTTCATCTTCCAACTTTATGCCAACTTATTTGCCTGCACTTTTTTCTCCTTTTATTGGCTCTCATTAGAAAGCAGAGATGTATGCCTTCTTTAATATACTGTGATTAACCACAAGTCCCCAGGGGAAAAAAGGAAGGAAAATAGGAAAGAAGAAAATAAAATACTTTTGATATTCTAATTGATATTGCCTTATAATACATTAATTTTGACAAAATGCTCATCGTATTTATTTTATTCTTAGTTTTCTTTAACATATATTTTTGTTGATCTTGGCATATAAATATCTTCTATTTCTTTTCTAGGTATTCATTATATAACAGAGATAACCCATGTTACCTTATATTTACTTTATGTTCAAATTACCTTGTTAATTTTAGTAGTTTTTTTTTTTTAAACCAGAGTCTCTTAGGTGTTGTGGGCAAAGAATCATATCAATCTTATGAAAGACTTTTATGTTCCAATGTTTATTCCAGTCATTTTTTTTTTCATTTTTACTGTATTTCCTAGAAACTCCTGAATACTAATGGTGATATGGGGTGATTCGATACTGTTTCTGGTTTTAATTGAAAAGATTTAGTGTCTCATCATTTATGATAGTGTTTGCTATCAGTTTGGGGAAACAGGTTTATTGCATTTATGAATTTTCTTTTTATTGCTATTTGTTACAGCCTCTGGTTCCTTATTGCTAATAAAGAGGAATGCTTTGAATGTTTTGGTCGTTTTTAATTATTTGTTAAACAGGCAGTACATTGATTCAA
This sequence comes from Ailuropoda melanoleuca, assembly GCF_002007445.2. Lineage (NCBI taxonomy): Eukaryota > Metazoa > Chordata > Mammalia > Carnivora > Ursidae > Ailuropoda > Ailuropoda melanoleuca. The sequence continues at coordinate 17,830,912 of NC_048234.1, read as the reverse complement.
AAAACAAAGACTCTCTCCTCCAAAATTACAAGACTTTCTAGTACATTTCTAGTACTTACGTGGTTTCAGTTTTACATTTGAATTACGACTGAATTTAGAATTTATTTGGGAGTAAGTTATAAGATACAGGATGTGGATCCCTTGAGCGGATTTCAGGGCAAAACTCAGTTAATTAGCTTACCATCATCTATAATTTCTAAATGAGACTTGACAGACACAGCAAAACCCATTTAATAGAAAAGACATTCCCTGAAATTGTCACTAAATGTTTTACCCCTGTGTTGGGTGTATTCAAATCTTAAGAAAATTTTCATAGTGGAATTTTCTGTTGTGTTAATGTTTAAATTCGATTGGAGGTTTGATGAATGTAACTGCAAAATATTTTGGTAAATGCCAAGACAGTAACAGCAAAACCAACGTATTCTCATTTTGACAGGACACCACTAAGCTTATAATTAAATCAAATACCTTAGTTGGAAGGAGCATACTACTGTGATACTCCTTTCTCTTTATTGTTGGTGTGTGAACCGGTAGATGAGCAGAATCTACAATCTGAATCAAGGAAATGAAAATAAACAAGGGCAGGTTACATATATCTCCAAAATTATAAGAATTAAATAATTCCTCAAGTGAGGCAAAAGAATTATACTTGTTAATAGACAAAAACATAGAAAAATTAAAATCCTTACAGTGGTGAAAAGATATTTTAAGTAATTTAGATATATCCTTCACTTTCTACAAACAAAATGTATGTATATTTTATACAATTTATTGCAAGATGGCTATTTTAAAATAATATGTCATAGCATGTAGACTACATTAAAAGAATACTAATCATAAGTATATTTGAAAGGGACTTTTAATAAGTAGATATCTGATCAGAATCCTCAAAAGACTTCTGGAAATATCTGTTTTAGAAGTATAAATGGGGGGGCGCCTGGGTGGCACAGCGGTTAAGCGTCTGCCTTCGGCTCAGGGCGTGATCCCAGCGTTATGGGATCGAGCCCCACATCAGGCTCCTCCGCTATGAGCCTGCTTCTTCCTCTCTCACTCTGCCTGCTTGTGTTCTCTCTCTTGCTGGCTGTCTCTATCTCTGTCGAATAAATAAATAAAATCTTTAAAAAAAAAAAAGAAGTATAAATGGGGATTGTATGGCTGTACATATATAGAAATATATTAAAATCAATTACAGAGGGTTCAGTAAGATTTTATGAATATTAATAATCTATCTAAAAATATTCTTAGGTAATCTAGATCACCTTTATGTAGTTAGGCTTCAACAACTTATAAAATTTTGCTGCCTATATGATATAAAACATTTCTTTCCCGGGAACTCATAGAAAATATTTCTTGAAATGGGAAGAACTGGATGCTTGTGGGTGTTACTGGGGAGTACAGCTTAGTTGTAAGGAAGATGTTAAAAGGTTAAGCGGAACATATAAGTATACAGACTTGAAAAATGTCCCTCCTTTCAGGATGGCAGATACCATGGAGAAAACATACAAGTTTGGTAGTAAATGCAGGAGACTCAGGACATTTGCCAAATTTACAAAAATACTTTAAAAAGTTGATGATGTTTCACTGTGCTAATTACTATGTATTGCATTAAATAGACTTTTTCATATGTATTTATAAAAATGAACATGATAAAGATTCCCTCTTAAAAATCTTAGATACATGTATCGATGAATTACCCTTGTTTTAGTTTTCTTTTGTTTAAAAAGAGACTGTCTTCAGTCTAAAGAAGAGATACCACATCATACCAGTTGATGCAAAAGCATTCGACAAATTCAACATCCATTCATGGTAAAACTCTCAACAGACTAAGAATAGGAAGGACTTCCTTAATCTGATAAAAGGCACCTAAAAAAAGCAAAAGCAAGCATTACCACTCAGGATGAAAAATCGAGTGCTTTCACCTAAGAATGAAAATAAGGCAAGAGTGACTACTACCACCACTTTTATTCAACATCGAGCTGAAAATCCTAGCCAGTGCGCCAGGCAGAATTGGAAAAGATAGGTATACACGTTAGGAAGAAAACAAACTGTCCTATTTGCAGGTGACATGATTGTGTTATGAAAATTCCAAGGAATGTCAAAGGAAAAAAATCTTGAACTACCAAGTTTGGTAAGATCATAATGACATGAGGTTAACACAAAATTAGTCATATTTCTGTATAACACCAGTAAATAATTGGAAACTGATTTTTTTTACTAAGACAATTTTTCAGAACAGTTTAAGATTCACAGAAAAATTGAGGGGAGAGTACAGAGATTTCCCAAATATTCCCTGCCCCCTCACATGCATAGCTTCCCCAATTATCGGCATCCCCCACCAGAATTAGAATCAATGAAATACTGACACATCATAATCATTCAAAGTCTATGGTTTGCATCAGGGTCCATTCTTGGTGTTGTACATTCTGTTGATTTGGACAAATGTATAGGCACGTATCCACCAATATGGTATCATACAGACTATTTTTACAGCCTTGAAAATCCTCTTTTCTTCACCTATTCATCCCTTCCCCCGCAAACCATGAAACCACTGATCTTTTCACTATACCTGTGGTTTTGCCTTTTTCAAATGTCGTATGGTTGGAATCATACAGTATGTAGCCTTTTCAGAGTAGATCTTTTACTTCTTAATAATTTAAGGTCTCCTCATGTCTTTTCATGGCTTAATAATTCATTTCTTTTTAGTAGTGAATAATGTTCCATTGTCTGGACGTGCCATTTATCCGTTCACCTGCTGAAGGACATCTTGGTTGCTTTCAAGTTGTGGCATTTATGAATAAAGCTGCTATAAGCATCCATGTACATAATGTTTTATTTAGGTAAATATGAAGGAGTGCAGTTGCAGAGTAGTATGGTAAGAGTATGTTAGATTTGTAAGAAACTGCCAGACTGTCTTCCAAAGTGGCTGTACCATTTTGCACTCTCAGTAGCAATGATGAGAGTTGCTGTTGCTGCACTGGCATTTGGTGGTGTCAGTGTTCCAGATTTTGGCCATTCTGACAGGTATGTAGTGGTATCTCATTGTTTTAATTTGCACTTCTCTGCTGATGAATGATAGGAAACATCTTTTCATATGCTTATTTGTAATCCATGTATCTTTGTTGAAGTACCTATTTAGGTCTTTGGCTCATTTTTAATTGAATTGTTTGGTTTTTTATTGTTGAGTTTTAAGAGTTCTTTGTATATTTTGGATAACAGTTTAAATTTGTCTTTTGTAAATATTTCCTCCCAATCTGTCGATTGTCTTTGCCTTCTCTTGACATTGTCTTTTACAGAGGAGTTTTTAATCTTAATGGAGTCCAGCTTATCTTTTGGTATTGTATCTAAAAAGTCATTGCCAAACTCAAGGTCATTTAGATTTTCTCCTATGATATCTTCAATGAGTTTTATAGTTTTGTATTTGACATTTAGATCTGTGATCCATTTTGAGTTAATTTTTGTGAAGTGTGTAAGGTCTGTGTGGATGTGTGGATGTCCTGTTGTTCTATTACTATTTGTTGAAAGAATGTCTCTGCTCCATTGTTTTGCTTTTGCTCTTTTGTCAGGGATCAGTTGATTATATTTATGTGGGTCTATTTCTGGGCTTTCTGTTCTGTCTTATTGATCTCTTTGTCTATTCTTTTACCAATACCACTGTCTTAATTATTACAGTTTTATAGTAAGTGTTGACATTGGGTTGACATTGGGTAGCATCAGTCCTCCAACTTTGTTGTTCCCCTTCAATATTGTGTTGGTTATTCTTGGTCTTTTGTCTCTCTGTATAAACTATAAAATCAATTTTTCGACATTGCCAGAATTTTGACTGGGATTGCATTGAATCTATAGGAAACTGATTTAAGTACTATTGAAGTACTATTTATAGTACCTCTAAAATTTAAATATATATAAATAAATAAGTACATATATATTTATGTAAATAAGCCTAACAAAACATGCACAGGATCTGTTGACTGACAACTACCAAGCACTGATGAAAGAGATTAAAGAAGCCCTAAATACATGGAATGACATATCATGTTCATGAATTGGAAGATGCCATATAGTTAGTATATTAACTCTCATGAAAGTAATCTGTTCATTTAATGCAATACCAATCAAACTCCCGGAAAGAGTTTTTGTAGATATAGATGAGTAGATTTTAATTTTTATATGGAATCAAAGAAACCAGAATACCAAAAGCATTTTTTAAAAACTTGTAAAAAGTCTCAGTAATGAAATAGAAGATACAAAGAAGAACCAGTGGAATATGAGAATGCAAAAAAATGCAATAATCACTATTAAAAATTCAATGGATGGCCCAATAAAAGAATGAAGAGGACAGATGAAAGAATTCATGAACTTGTAGAACAATGTAAATTATCCTGTATGAGCATCAGAGAGAAAATAGATAGGAAAATGGGACTATGACAAAAGATCTAACATCAGAGTCCCAGAAGGAGAGTATAAAGAGTGAGGCTGAGATAGTACTTAGAGAAATAATGTCTGAAAATTTCCTAAGTGTGGGTAAAGACATAGACAATAGATTCAAGAAGGGGACTGAATTCCGAATAGGATAAACCCAAAGAAATACATGCAAGACACAATGTAGTAAAACTTCTAGAAACTAAAGGCAAAAAATTAAATTAAAAAATAATAATAAAGCAGCCAGAGAGAAACAACATATTAAATTCATATTGCTAAATCAAAGACGCCAATCTAAAAAAGCTGTATGATTCCAACTATATGACAGTGGAAAAAGCAAAACTATGAAGATAGTAGAAAGATCAGTGGTTTCCAGGATTTCAGGAGGAGGAAGGAAGGGAAGAATAGGTGGAGCACAGGAATTGTTAAGACGGTGAAACTGCACTTTTATGATACCGTAGTGATAGATACATGTCATCATCCATTTGCCGTTTATCCAGTTGTACCTTTGTGAAATGTATAATCCAGAATGTGAACCTTAACGATAGACTTCAGTTAATAATAATGGCTCACAACTGTAACAAATGTACCACACTAATGTAAGTTGTTAATAGTGGAAGAAACTGGGGCAGGGGGTTGCAGGGTAATGGTGAGACAGGTAAGTAAGAACTTTGTATTTGCCACTAAATTTTTCTGTGAATGTAAAACCACCACCAAATAAAGTCCATTAGTTTTTTCTAAAGACTTTATTTTTAAGAGGCGCCTGGGTGGCTCAGTCAGTTAAGCATCGCCTTCGGCTCAGGTCATGATCCCAGGGTCCTGGGATCAAGCCCCAGGAGCCCCACATTGGGCTCCTTGCTCAGCGGGGAGCCTGCTTCTCTCTCTCCCTCTGCCCCTCCCCCTGCTTGTGCTTTCTTTCGCTATCTCTCTTTCTCTCTCTGTCAAATAAATAAAGTATTTTTTAAAAAGATTTTGTTTTTAAGTAATCTCTACACCCAGTGTGCGGCTTGAACCTGCACCCCTGAGATCAAGAGTTATATGCTCTAATGACTGTGCCAGCCAGGTGTCCCTAAAGCCCACTAATTTTTTAAGTGATTTTTTAAATCAAAACAGTCTCAAAAACTCTAAGAGAACTTGTCTGCAGTATACCTAGGATAGCTATAGTAAGTTCTCGACACAGAAAGGAAATGAAGGAATCAAAATGAAAGAAGAACATGGGAAGAGTGAAAATATGGGTAAATAGAATAGTTGGTTTTGTTTTTTGGTTTTTTTTTTTAGAAACCACTCAAAGGATGTCCCTTCCCTCTTACTCCGCAAAGGAGGAGAAAAACGATCATCAATAGCAAAGGGCAGCTGGAGAAACAACATACAGAGCTGGCTTCACCCTCAGGAAGGGACACTGTGTTTCCTTCTTGTGGTTTCGGGTACTCTACACATTCAGAGAAACTTCTCTAGTAACAGACTATAGAAATGATCCCTGAAAGTATAGTCTTGCTGGATTTTCCAAATTATGTTAGATGGTTGAAGCAAACATTATAACACTAATATCACTCAGTGCATAGAGAGAAATATGTAACACAATTATATTACAAATGGGGAAGAGTAAAATGATGTAAAGGGAGGTGAAGTTGCCACACTTCATTTGATCAGATAAAATGTTGTTGACACAATATAGTAGTAAATTATGTATCCATAATGAAATCTCTTAAATGAAATGAACCAATTTCTCCAAAAGTACAAACAACCACAACTCACCCAAAATGAAATAAGTAATTTGAGGAGCCTGATAACTATTAAAGAAACCAAATTTGTAATTTAAAAACTCCCAAAAAGAAATCTCCAGAATAGCTTTACGGAAAATTATAGCAACTGTTTAAAAAATTATTATCAATAATTCTCTATAGGGGCGCCTGGGTGGCACAGCGGTTAAGCGTCTGCCTTCGGCTCAGGGCGTGATCCCGGCGTTACGGGATCGAGCCCCACATCAGGCTCCTCTGCTATGAGCCTGCTTCTTCCTCTCCCACTCCCCCTGCTTGTGTTCCCTCTCTCGCTGGCTGTCTCTATCTCTGTCAAATAAATAAATAAAAAATCTTTAAAAAAAAAAATAATTCTCTATAATGTTTTCCACAAAATAAAAGAGAATACTTCCCAACATACTTTAGGAAGCCAGTATTACTATTACAGCAAAATCAGACAAGCACAGCACACACACATGTATACTACTGATCAACATTCTGGATTAACGTGGATACAAAAGTCTTACCTGTATATTAGCAAACAGAATTCCACAGTATACACAAAGCATATACTTTATGAGGGTTGTATTTATTTCCGGAAAGTAAATGTGATCCCATATTTGAAAATCAATCAATGTTACCAATCATATTAATAGGCTAATGAACAAAAAATCATGATATAATACATTAACGCAGAAGAAGCATTTGGCAAAACAACATCCATCTGTGATAAAAAAAAAAAAAGAGCATCTACAAAAACCCGACAGCTACCATCATAATTAATGGTGAAAGATTGAATTGATTTCTCTTAATGTGAATACAAGAGATGTCCATTCTTATCAGAGAGCAGTGGAAGTTCTAGCCAGGGCAGTAGGGCAAGAAAAGGAAATAAAAGTCATACAGATTAGGAAGGAATAAAAACAAAGCTATATCTATTTTCAGATGACATGATCATAGAAAATTCCAAGGAATCTATACACACACGCAAACAAAAACGTCCCAGAAATTAATGAACTTAGCAAGTTCTCAAGTTACAAGATCAACATACAAAAATCAATTGTACTTCAACAATACTAGCAACAAATACATGTAAATTGAAGTTTAAAGTATAGTACCATCTACAATTGCTAAAAAAAAAACAATAACAAAAAACAAAAAAAACCCACCTTAGATATAAATCTCACAAAACACATCCAAGACTTGTGTACTCAAAACCACAAAATGCTGTTGAGAAAAGTCCAAGAAGATCTGAATAAGTGGAGAGGCATACTGAGTTCATGAATTGGAAGACTCAACATAGGAAAGATGCCAATTCGCTCTAGATTAAATACAGGTTTAATGCCAGTTCTTTGAAAATACTGGTACTGTAAGGCTTTGTTATAAACAATATTATTCTAAAATTTACATGGAAAGAGGATATATGGATATTTATTCACAGATGATATGATCATATATGAAGAAAGAAAAGCTCCCTTTGTAATAGCATGGAAAGGAAAAAAAAATTCTTAGGAATAAACTTAACCATGGAGGCAAACAACCTGTACACTGTAAACTACAAAACATTGGTGAAGAAATCCAGAGGACACCAATAAATGGAATATCCCATATTCATGTATTAGAAGAATTAATATTGTTAAATGTCCGTATTACCAAAACGATCCACAGATTCAGTGCAATTCTTATCAAAATCTCAGAGACATTTCTGCAGAAATAGGAAAATTTACCCCAAAATGCATATAGACTCTCAAGGGATCCAAATAGCCCAAACAGTACTGAAAAGAAGAACAGGGTTGGGGGTCTCACACTTAGAAAGTTAAGTGTGGTACTGACATCCAGACAGTCATATACACCAGTGGAATGCCCAGAAATTAACCCTCACTTATATGATGAGCAGATTTTCAACAAGGGTGCCAAGACCATTCAGTACAAAAAGGATGGTACAGATGGGGTTGGGAAAACTAGACAGCTGCATGCGAAAGAATGAAACTGGACCACTTTCTTACACCATACACAAAAATAAACTCAAGATGGATTAAAGACCTAAATGTGAGAACTGAAACCATAAAAATCCTAGAAGAAAAATACAGGCAGTAATGTCTTGGACATCATACTTTGCAACATATTTGTGGACATGTCTCCTCAGGGAAGAGAAACAAAGCAAGCATAAACTATTGGGACTATCATATGATTTCTCTCATCTATGGAACATAAGAACTAGGAAGATCGGTAGGGGAAGAAAGGGATAAAGAAAGGGGGGGTAATCAGAAGGGGGAATGAAGCATGAGAGACTATGGACTATGAGAAACAAACTGAGGGCTTCAGAGGGGAGGGGAGTGGGGGAATGGGATAGACTGGTGATGGGTAGTAAGGAGGGCACGTATAGCATGGTGCACTGGGTGTTATACGCAACTAATGAATCATCGAACTTTACATCAGAAACCAGGGATGTACTGTATGGTGACTAACATAATATAATAAAAAAAAATAAAAAAAATAAAAGTAGGATTATAAAACTTAAAAAAATAAATTAAAAAAAACTTGCACAACAAAGATAACTATCAACAAAATGGAAAGGCAATATACTGAATGGGAGGGGATATTTGCAAATGCTATCTCCAGTAAGGGTTAATATCCAAAATATATAAAGAACTCATGCAACTTAACACCAAAAAGCCAAATAATCTGATTTTAGAATGGGCAGAGGACCTGAATAGACATTTTTTTCCAAAGAAGGCATGCAGATGGCCAACAGACACATGAAAAGATGCTCAACATCATTCATCCATCAGGGGCATGCAAGTCAAAACCACAGTGAGATACCACCTCACACCTGTCAGAATGGCTATTATCAAGAAGACGAGAAATAAAGTGTGGACAAGCAGATGGAGAGAAGGGACCCTGATCTACTGTTGGTGGGAATACAAACTGGAGCAACCACTGTGGAAAACAATATGGAGTTTTCTCCAAAATTTAAGAATAGAAATACCATATGATCCAGTAATTCCACTGCTGGGTATTTACCCAAAGAAAATGAGAACACTGATTTGATGATAAACTATGTTTATTGCAGCATTATCCATGATTGCCAAGATATGGAAGCAACACAAGTGTCAATCAATACATGAATGGATAAAGAAGATGTGAATATGTATATATAACAGATTATTATTCAAACATAAAAGATGAGATCTTTGTCATTTGCAGCAACATGGATAGACCTAGAGAGTAGTTAGTGAAGTAAGACCGAGACAAATACGATATGATTTCACTTATATGTGGAATCTAAAAAATAAAACAAATGAACAAACAAAAAACCCAGAAATCGACTAATAAATACAGAGAACAAACTGGTGGTTGCCGGAGGGGGACGAGTGGTGGTGTGGATGAAGTGGGTGAAGGGGATCAAGAAATACAGACTTCCAGTTATACACAACTAATGAATCATTGAACACTACATCAAAAGCTAATGATGTACTGTATGTCGAATTTAAATTTTAAAAAAGTAATAAAAATAAAAAATAAAAACTTCCAGTTATAAATAACTCATAGAGATGAAAAATACCACATAGGGAATATAGTCAGTAATTTTGTAGTAATGTATGGTGACTACATTTATGGCCGTGAGCATTGAGTAATGTATAGAATTGTTGAATCACTATGTTGTACACCTGAAACTAATATAACATTGTACGCCAACAATACTTCAATAATAATAAAAAAAGAAAAAACAAGGTACATATCTTCATTTAAAAATACTTGCTAAAAAGTGCCATCATCTGAGCTTTCAGGAAGTCATAGTCACTGATCACAGATCACATAACAAATATAATAATAATGAAAAAGTTGAAGTATTGCAAGAATTATCAATATGTGACACAGAGACAAGAAATCAACAAATGCTATTGGAAAAATGGCACCAAGAGACTTGCTTGCCACGGGGTTGCCACAAACCTTCAATTTGTAAAAGACAGTATCTGTGCAGTGCAGTACAGCAAAGCACAGTAAAAGGAGGTTTACCTGTACAAATTACCAGGGAAATAGTAGACTAGTCAATGAATGGGATTGGACAATTATCATGCTAGCAAAAATTGATTTGTATTTCCTAGCAAGCAAAGATCTGATTTCCCAAATGTGAAAAGCAAAACCTTAAACATTTTTGGAACTTTTGGGATAGCAGGATATGATAGAAATGGATTTCTCAGAAAACACTCAAAAAGTGCAAGCAATAAAAGAAAGGACTGGTGAATTTTATGGTGTTAGAATTAAAAACCTCTGCGTGACAAAATGAAAGCAATAGTTAGATACCATTTTATACCCATCAGAATTACAAAATTTCAAATGTCTAGTGTTGACATGGCTATAAGGAAATGAGAATTTTTACATGTTGCTAAGTAAGAGTGGAAGTTGATTCTCAAAAACTCTCTGGTCCAGGCAGAAGAGTGTGCACATGCAGGGCCTGGAGTGTGGATGGAGAGCCCACGTGGGGTGAGGACAGGCTATCTGCAGAGATGGGAAAGACTGGTCACAGAAGGAAGTTAGAAATGTGGAAAGAGACAAAACTAGAATGAACCCTATGACGTTGGATTGGAATTAGTTATTTATGTGTGCACGAACTCAGTTTTCTTAGGTAGGTAGATTGATTGATTTTGGGTCACCTGGATGGCTCAGTCAGTTAAGTGGCCAACTCTTGATTTCAGCTCCGGTCGGGATCTCAGGGATAATGAGATCGATCCCCTAGTACGGCTCTGTGCTCAGCGGGGAGTCTGCTTGGGATTCTTTCTCTCCCTCTCCCTCTGCACCCCCCCCCCACACTTGTGCTCACTCACGCATGCACACGCACTCTTTATCTCTTTAAAATAAATAAATCTTAAAAAGAAAAAAAAAGATTTCTACATTTAGACTGATGTACAAATTTTCTCTAGTAAAAGGGCCTGGAATAGTGATACTCCAATAGCAGTGGGCACACCTAACACTCAGAGCAAGACTTCTAAATACCATTCTCCACTGAAAGCAATCGGTGTTCCTTGGAGAAGTGGCTGAATGTAGGGCTGGGGCAATATCTTATAGATGAGTTGATGCATCATGTTCTGCCAGTTAGAAAGAAGGTGCCCAATGAATGATGAAGGCACGTCAAAAGGACACAGTACCAGAGGGCTCACACAGAGCATATGCGACCATATGAACATCAGAATAAACAATGATGCTAAGGGATTGTAAGCCATTGAATAAAATAAGAAACCATGAGTCCATACAGATATAAATACACGGAAAGTTTGGTGAGCAATAGGGTACTTAAATGCTTTCAAAGTACCTCTCTACAAAATGCTTATCAATTACAAAGGAAAAGAGAGGCCTGAAAAATCCCACCTTAGTGCAGTTGTCAAAGCAAACATCCCGCTTGGTAGGATACAGTGAGAAAACCACAACATCACTTCTGGAATATGCTGGCCAACGATGCATAACCTGCATAAAGCCATGAGGAAACTTCTTTTGTTTTTTCAAACGAGGAGCATTCTACTTGACTCTGGCCTCTGGCTTTTGAGTCAAGGTCACAAAATCAAACAAAGACTAAGAAATGGTTGCAGATGGGAGGAGACAGAGATGACAAGTACACACAAAGCAGGATTTTAAACAGGACCCTTTTGCTGTGATGGGAGCCACGGGGACAAGCGGTGAAACCCGAGTGGGGCCTTGGGCTCAGACGGTAGGGACGGGTCCTCATGAGGCTCCGTGGTTGTACTGTGGGTGTATCTATATGTAGGAGAGTATTTTTTTAACTTTTTAATTTTTTATTTAAATTCAATTAATTAACATACAGTGTATTACTGGTTTCAGAGGCAGAGGTCAGTGATTCATCAGTCTTATATAACACCCTGCGCTCATTCCATCACGTGCCCTCCTAATGCCCAGTTACCCCATCACCCCAACTCCTCCCCTCCAGCCACCCTTAGTTTGTTTCCTATGATTAAGAGTCTCTTATGGTATGTGTAGGAGAATATTCTTAATTGTAAGAAATACATGCTGAAGTGTTCGAGGTGATAGAAAATCAGATAGCAGCCTTCAGTAGTCTAATAAAAATAAATCATGTTGTACCTGCAAAGTTTCCATAAAATGTGTAACTATTCCCCCCAAATTAAAACACTCTATTGCCAAAATTTTACATTGAAAATATGCATATATGTGAAAATTACTAACAGACTCTCCCATATGTATAGAGACCCCCAGTGGATGCCTGAAACCACAGATAGTACCAAACCCTATATATATATAAACTATATTTTTCCTATTCATACATACCTATGAAAAAGTTTACTTTATAAATTAGGAACAGTAAGAGATTAACAACAATAACTAATAACAAAATTGAACAATTTTAACAATATACTGTAATAAAAGTTACATGAATGTGGTCTCTCCCTCTCTCTCTCTCCACCAAACATCTTGTCCTGTACTCACCCTTCTTCTTGTGATGATGTGAGATGATAAAATGCCTGCATGATGAGATGAAGTGAGGTGAATGCTGTAGGCACTGTGACCCGGTGTTAGGGGACTACTGACCTTCTGAGCACGGGTCAGGTGGAGGGTCATCTGCTTGTGGACCCTGGTTGACTGCAGATGACTGAAACAGCGGATTGGGGGGGAGGGGACTACAGTAGAAACAGCAGGTACCCGGCAGACTCGTTATAATGGAGACATGGAGTCGTCCCAGATGTGCCTCAGAAGGAGCACTGTCCTGTGAATCTAAGTGTACCGATACGCTGGAACACCACACCGCAGTCGGAAGGAATGGCGCGTCTCAGCATGGCTAGTTGTGCAGTGATGGGGAGACTGCGTGAGTGTTTCAAGCCAGCTCAGCAGTCCCCACACTTGAGGGACACATGTACGCGATGTAGAGTGCAAGAAGACGGCGGGAAGAATGCCCCCATCGGCCGGTGTCCACCAACCTCCCAGGAAGGAGGACAGTGCGGTGCATGCGTGCGGTGCTTGCTGTTTCATCTTCACCCCTTTTATCTGACACGTAAACGGCCCTGTTTTGCTGAATTTGTGAGCATAGGTCCATTAGTAGCTATATGGATTCGTGATAGATCTATGATGGAAATACTTCGTTATTAAACTTTTAAAACAGTAAGTAAAACAGTTACTAAAATTAAGATAAAATTGTTATCAAAATTTCAGAGGCCCTGAGCAGAATTTGCAGATAATGTCTGGCCTGGCTACAAGGTACACTGACGCTTTCCCAGCTAAACTACACATTCCCCTTGCAAGTTGCGGCCCAGCCCCGGATTCCTAGGCCAGCAGGAAAGAATCCCTGCCCAGCAGGAAAGAATCCCTGCCCGGATTAGTCGGGGTGAAGGAGATGCCGAGCAGGAGGGGAGTGGCATTTCTGAACAGGGAGTGTGTGAGCTGAGAGACACCAGATCCTTGGACCTCTGGAGGAAATGTTTTCTTTTGCAGGGACTCGGAGTCTCTGATTAACATGAAGGAAGGGCCAATGAAGCATTGTTTTACATACCATTGTATAGAAATAAAAAATATCTCAAATTTTAATAAGCATTGTCACAAAAAATGTCTATAGCTTACTATTTATACACAACCCCAACCTTGATGTAATAATATTTAAGTCCCTGCTCTATCCTGACTCCTGAATGTTCACAGTAGACACAGTCATGAAGCCCGTTCTTCAAGAACCCGTGGAAGCTTTGTCATTTGTTACTGACTTTTGGGAATAGTGTTCTCATGTGAGTTTCAAATCTTCCAGTGTTATCAGTTAACCTTAATACCCTTTAAGGGACCGTGCCAAGCAAGCAGTGTATTTGATTAGAGAGAAACACCTCTCTCTTTCTCAGTGGGGTTCGTTCTCCCTTTGTTTTGCTACATGGGAAGAGTTTGGGAGCAGAGCTACCCCAGGGAGGCACCTTAACTGGGTCGGCTTCGTCGCCACTGTGTGAGGATGGAGATGTGGACCCAGAACTGATGTAAAACTGGATCTTGAGGTTCTGTTCAAATATGTTCTCAACAGGATCTGTCTAGAAAAAAAAAATCAGAAGCTCGTTGTTTAGAATTCACAGTTCTTGAGGTCAGTCATGAAGATTACAGTCTTTCTCAACAACAGACTATAATTTGAGTATTTTTGTTAGCGGTATTTCAACATGAGAGGCTGCTGCCATGTGCTCCAGTAGTGAGCAGTCTGCTCCCACCACAGCACGAGCACTGCTCCGCACGCACACACGCATCCTTCCATTCCACTGCCAAGTGCAGGCACAGGGCGCCGGCGGCTCCGTCCGTGACGCGTCTGCCTTCAGCTCAGGTTGTGATCGCGGGGTCCTGGGATGGAGCCCCACGTCGGACCCTGCTCCGCCTCCTCCCTCAGCCCCTCCCCTGCTCATGCTTGTTCTCTCTCTCAAATAAATAAGTAAAGTATTTTAAAAAATGAAAGGAAGGGAGTGAGGGAGGGAGGAAAGAGAAAGAAAGAAAGAGAGAGAGAGAGAAAGAAAGAAAGAAAGAGAAAAAGAAAAAGAAAAAGAAAAAGAAAAAGAAAAAGAGAAAGCAAGCGCTAAGATGTCAAAAGAAAGGTGGATTCCACCCAGAGTAGGTAATAGAGAAATGAGCCAGAAACTAAAGAGAGGAATTCTGTCTGCTGGGTCCCTAATGAAGGTATGCCAGTTCGGCATATTGATTATTTTGAATTAAAGTTACTTGAGAAACAGTGCAAGAAGGACACTCTGACCCTCCTTTGTCTTCCTAAAAGCCGGCGATAAATCTCCCCTGGGAAAGGTGCCCTCCCTGTACCAGGAGGAGGGAAGACATCCTTATCACAGAGATGGGATATCTGGGACCAGGAAGGCTGTATAAACAAACATTGTTTCACTAGCCCGTATCTTCCTAGTTACTTCTCCTGCATTCACTGCCCATTGCCCCAACCCCTTTATCATGTCAAGTCTCCGTATATGATTTGTCTAAAAGGTCTAAGAGCTTCTTGCTCTGGTCACTGCTTCTCTTATGGAGACTCTCACGTACAAGTCAACATTCAGTTGGAATTTGTATGTTTTTCTCTTGTTAATCTCTTATGTCAGTTTAATTCTCAGGACCAGCCAGAGACCCACAGAGAGAGGAGGGGAGAATTGTTCCTCCCCATGCTGCGTTAGGCAGTAGGCGAGAGTGCAGGAAACTAGTCAGCCTCATGACAGATGCTGCAAAGACAAACCCCTGCTTCCTTAACAGCACAGAAACACTGGCACTCAGGGCCGACACCCTTTACGTTAATAAGAAATTTTTAAAATCAAGTTTGGAAGATCATATAATACGTAATTTAGTCATTTCCAAAGTTATAAAATGTCTTAAAATGCAGAGGCAGCTGCAGGATTTCTGTGTAGGAGAGGATCGGTCCGAAGACAAGGGGGAGCTTTCTTGGGGTTGCATGCTCACAGTGTTTTGTGTGATACTAGAGAAGAAAAACAGCGAGTTTTGCTATTTTCGTACACTTAGTATTTGATGTTTTTAAAAAGAAACAATATACTCGAAATAGAGTCACTTATGTTAAGCCCCCCCAAGACTTCACACCTAATCTAAGTGCTGTCTCAGCCTCTCCCAGCAGTGGAATTGTAAGCCAGTCAGTCTGGAATTCCCTCATCACACTGTTGATGCCCTTCCTGCTAAGAGAAGGTGACCTCCCTGACACCACCCTGTCTTTCTTTTGCTAATAAAGTCCTTGTACCACCTGTTTCTGCCTATGCGGTCCCTCTGTTTTGTATTACTCCTCAGAGCTCCCTTCTGTTTGTTAGATGAGATGCAGTCTGATTCCTAAATTGTTGAGTGAAGCCAATTAGACCTTTAAATTTACTCAGTTGAATTTCCGTTGTTTAATAATACACATAAAATTATGCCTGTGGTGATTGTGGTGGTGATGGCAGCTGTAACTGGGGACTTAGGGATTCTGGGGGAGCTGGGAGATGTTACAGAAAACATGGCCTGAGCAGCCCTTGTCTTGGAGCCTTCACTAATGAAGAAGAGCCTAAGGCTTCGTATGAGCACGTTCTTGGGCCAGCAGAACAAACTCTTTAGAGAGGCCAAATAATTAGAAGCAGAAATAATTGATGATGTGCAAAGCAAAAATCTCTGCTGCTTAGTAAATTTTTTCCTGAACTTGTTTTCAGTTCAGGGCGGCATCAGATACATGGCTTAAGTCACCAAATGCCCTGGGTTTTTTTCTCAAATTGGTGACAGTGTCTTCGACTGTAAATTTGTGTGACCCCGGTTGTGAAATAGGACACACTATTCACGTAATATTTGATTGGTGCTTTTCTGGTGTGGAGAATTTAAAAGTCCGCTTTTGGATTAATTCCTATTCATTATTTCCATTTTCTCTGTGGCTAATATTTAAGAAATCAGCAAGGTTCCCACAAAGTCATGAAGCCTATCACTGAAGGTTAGGACTCAAAAACCAGCAAGCCGGCCCGTCACTTACTGCTGGTAGATGTATTCCCCCATAGGGTCCTCGAGCCTTGTGCTCATCCAGCTGTCATCACCGTGCCGGTCCACACCGGCATCTCACGTCTTCCCACCTCACTCGCTGTGCTGTCCACACTCCACCCTCCCAACCTCTGATCACAGCCGCAGGGGTTCACAGTCCTCTACCACACCAGCTAGTCCCTTGACATTGGTTTTCTCCCTCTTCGTTCCGTGAACTGTGTTTTTCAGCATGAGATGTAGCAAGTAGAGGGAAAAGGGCGTAAGTCTCTCCTGTGTCCCAGGCACAACTTCCTTCCTCCCTACGGGACACCATCCTAGGTGCAATAATCACCTCTTTGCATTTGTTTAGAGGTTTACCTCATTCGGTATGCATCCCTGAACACTCCTGCGGGGTAAGTGCCTGATGGTAAGTTAAATGGTTGACATTCAGCTTTTGATGGCAGAGGCTTCGGTTTCAAAAGCCATCCATCCTGAATAAACACACTGCCAGCTGCATCACAGGGCTCCCAGCCAAACAGCCGGAGAAGGAAGGAGGCTGTCCCCGCGGTGCAGGGTTAGGGTTTCTGTTTCAGAAAGCCCTGGGTGACCTAGACACCTGGCCGCTTGAGTGACCCTGCTTCTCCCTTCCCACACCCTCATTCCTAGGCTTATACTTTCAATTCGCCCATAGAAAGTGGGCCTGGGCCTGCTCTGTATGTGTTCTGCAGGACTGTCAGTGCTCAATCTCAGCTCCTCAGAGTTCCTGGAAGGTTGTTGTTGAAATGAGTACCACAATCATAATGAGAACACGACGGCCAGTCCAGCTGCAGGGCCAGTCCAGCCGCAGCGCTGGCTGTGGGAAATGTCTGCAGGGCTCTCCAGGAGTGATGCAGGCCCAGCTGAGCGCCCCAGGCCAGCGTAGCAGAGAGCATCCCTGCTGATCGGCTGACTGGGACACAGCCACAGTTTCACTTTGTTCCCACTGTGTTCTCCTGTGTGTCTGGTGTTTTTCACTCAACACTGTGGGGACTTTTTAAGTTTTATTTTATTTAAATTCAATTGATTAACATATAGTGTACTATTAGTTTCAGAGGTTCATCAGTTGTATATAACACCCAGTGCTCTTTCCGTCCCGTGTCTCCTTGATGCCCATCACCCAGTGACCCCATCCCTCAGCATTGTGTTGATGACATTCGTCCATGCTGTTGTGTGTAGCTGTGGCTTACTCATCTTCACTGCTCTGCAGTATTTCATTGTATGAATACGCTGGAATTCCTTTATTCACTCCCCGGTTGATGGACATTTGGGTTTGTTCCTATTTTAGCTGTTAAGAACATCCTTAGACATATTTCCTGGCACAGATGTGCGGGATTGCTCGAGTGTATAGTACAGCAATGCCGTCCTCATTCCGCTTGCCTTGCACCGCAGTCACTGTCGTGCTATCTCAGGAGGTCTAGAACTTTTAATATGTGTATTGTCTATTTGGATTTCCTCTTTTGTGAATTGCCTGTGAAGCTTCTTGTCCCTTTCCTGCTGAGCTGACTGAATTTTTCTTATTGCTACAGGGTTCTTCGTAGACTCCGCATTTGAGCCTTTGCTAGTTGTTGCAGTCCAAGTATCTTTCTCCACTTGGACACTTGCGTTTTCATAGTCTTTCCCCTGCTCTGCAGTCCTAGCTTTATAATAAGTCAAGTATCCACAGGTATCTTTTTTCCTGGATAGTGTTCTGTTCCCTTGGTCTATGTATCTACGCATTTGCCAATACCGTACTGTTTTAATTACTGTGGTTCTTTTTTTAAGATTTTATTTATGAGAGAAAGAAGGAGCTGTGGGAAGGAGCAGAGGGAGAAGGAGAAGCGGACTCCCTGCTGAGTAGGGAGCCCGATGCAGGGCTCGATCCCAGGCTGCTGAGATCATGACCCAAGCTGAAGGCATACACTTAACCCACTGAGCCACCCAGGCACCCCTAATTACTGTAGTTTTTTAATGTCTTGACATTTTATAGAGCAAGCTCAGCCAATTTCATCTTCAGAAACATCCTTACTTTCTTGCTCTTTCACATTTCCGTATACATTTCAAGTTCCATGGGGAAAAAATTGGGATTTTTATCAGGACTATATTGAATCTTGATATAGTCTATTGAATCTTCAATTTTGATAGAATGTTGGTTGAACTGATACATGATCAGTTAAGGGAGAATTGAGATCTTTACAATACCAAGACTTTCAGTCTAGGGATATAGTGTTACTCTCTGTTTCATTTAGGCCTCCTTTTCAAATGTCTCTCTTTACAATTTTATAATATTTCTTCTGGGAGGTCTTTTAGCTACTATTAGAGTTATTTCTTTTCTTTTTTTTTTTTTTAAAGATTTTATTTATTTATTTGACAGAGATAGAGACAGCCAGCGAGAGAGGGAACACAAGCAGGGGGAGTGGGAGAGGAAGAAGCAGGCTCATAGCGGAGGAGCCTGATGTGGGGCCGATCCCTTAACCCGGGGATCACGCCCTGAGCCGAAGGCAGACGCTTAACCGCTGTGCCACCCAGGCGCCCCCTAGAGTTATTTCTAAATACTCGATTTCTTATGCTATTGTTAATGATGTCTATTTAAAAAAACAGGTAATTACATAATATTTCTCAACTACATCTAGAAATCCATTTGATATCTGTATATTGACATGGCAGTATCAATATATTCTGTATATACAATATATTCTATACGTATAATTTATTTCAAATATTGATTTTCATATATTGATTTCTGTAAATATTTCTGTATATGTATATATATTAGCAAGTCAACCATCTTGCTAAACTTTTTTATTAATTCTAATAATATATTGAAAGGGACCTACATATTTTATCGAATAGAAATAGTCATAACAGGCATCTTTATCCTGTTCTTAAATGAAAAAGTTGAAATGTTTCAATATTAAAAAGGCTGTTTGTTGAGGATTGTGTGGCTGTTGCTGATACTTCTATGAGATTAAAAGGGTTCTTTTCTGTATCCAGCTGTGTTGATGGGTTTTGTTTTTGTATGTTAAAAAGATACTGAATTTAATCAGATATTTTCATGGTTTTTTTTTAAATCTGTTAATATGTTATGCTGGTTCATTTTCTAGTGTCAAACTTTGCCTTACTGGGATAGTACCAAATCAGTCATTCTGTGCTTTTTTTTAATGTATATAACTGGATTCAGTTCAGCAATTTTTTAAAAGAATTCTTCATGTTCAACATTTCATGGGAATTCCCATTGTATAGCTGAGATCATTCAAAAGGTCAGATTTGGTGTTTCACAAAGCTGTTCCACCTTTCGGTGATAACAATGAAATATATGGAAAACAATGTATATTATCTTTGAATTGTTCCAAGGACTACCATTGCTATCAGCACAGGTGAAACCGTGCACGTCCTTGTGAAAATTCAGAACTACAGCTCAAAGATGCTTCTGTGTTTTCAGCCAGAATTCTGGGTTGTATACAATTTTCTTTAATAACCAAGGGAGCATCATTATTTTTTTTATAATGTTTTTTTATTATATTATGTTAATCACCGTATAGTACATCCCCGGATTCCGATGTAAAGTTCGATGCTTCATTAGTTGCGTATAACACCCAGTGCACCATGCAATACGTGCCCTCCTTACTACCCATCACCAGTCTATCCCATTCCCCCACCCCCTCCCCTCTGAAGTCTTCAGTTTGTTTCTCATAGTCCATAGTCTCTCATGTTTCATTCCCCCTTCTGATTACCCCCCTTTTCTTTAAAGGGAGCATCATTATTATAGGCTTACCCTCAACAATCTGTTAAATCTGTGGCTAAAACTTAAGGCTTTGTTCTCAGTTAAGACAAAAACTTGTATTTTTCACAGCAGATGTAAAACTAATAAAATACCAATTTTTTTTAAAAAGAATTCTTTTTATCCATAGTTAAGATTAGACTGTAATCTTTCCTTCTAGTAGTGTCCTTATCAAGTCACATTAGCCACTTAAAATGATCTGGGAGTGTTTTAGTTAACTAGGGTTGCCAAAACAAAATACCGCAAAGTGGGGGACTTCTGCAGCAGGAATTTATTGCTCAAGACCAGGTGCCAGCACAGTGGGGTGCTGGTGAGAGCCTCTTCCCGGTTTGCAGATGGCCGCTTTCTCGCTGCATTCTCACTGAGGGGTGGGGGTAGGTAGAGGGGAGGGAAGGAGGGAGAGAAGCCCTCCAATCCCATCAGAGTAGAGCCCCTAATTCTTATTATCCCATTTAACCTTAATAGTCTTATAAAAACCCTATCTCCAAACGTAGTCACATGGAGGATCAGGGTTTCAACATAAGAATTGGGGGCTGGGGGAGGACACAATTCATTTTATAGTCACAGACCCTGGTCCCCCCAAATTCATGTCCTTCTCACATACAGAATTCTTGGATTTCGCCCCAACATCCGCGAAAGCCTTTACTCATTCCAGCACAACCTCTAAGTCGGAAGTCCAAGGTCCTGTCTCAGTATCACCTAAATCAGGTCTGGGAGGGACCGGAAGTAGATTCACCCCAAGGCAAATTCCTCTCCAGCCATGAGTCTGTGAAGCTACATAAGTTATGTGCTTCCAAGATACACTGGTGGGACAGGCCCAGGGGAGACAGATCTTGCCACTCCGAAAGGGGAGACACAGGAGAGAAGGAAGGAGGGGCAGGTCCCAGGCAAGTCCAAACAGGCAAATTCCAGTAGATCTTAAGACGCGAGAATAATCTGCTTGGCTCCATGTCCTCCCATCCAGGCCCACCGAGGTGACAGCATCCCCTCCTGGTACTCTGTAGCCACTCTGCCCTCTGAAACCAAGGAGGACAGACATAGTTTTGCCCCCTGAGCTTGCGGTGAGAGGGTCAGCCTTTATGGTCTCTGTTTGTTTGTTTTTTAAGATTTTATTTATTTATTTGAGAGAGAGAAATAGTGACAGGGAGCTCCAGCTGGGGAGAAGAGGGAGAAGTCTGGCTGAGCGGGAGCCAGACTTAGGGCTCCATTCCAGGACCCTGAGATCATGACCTGAGCCAAAGGCAGACGCTTCACTGACTGAGCCACCCAGGCGCCCCAGCCCTTGTGGTCTCTGAACTGCCTTCAGGGTCATTTTTCCCTTTTCTAAAGAATAGTGCACGTTCAGAGCTTAGTAGCTCTGTGGTCCAGCACTGTAAAATCCAGTCCTTCATTCCGCCAGCCTTCTCTGTCCCCTTCGCTTCAAACTGACAGTGTCCTTGCTGCTTTAATGCCATCTCTGTTCCTGGCCCCTGCAGACAGGACTGCTTAAATTCGCGAGTCACAGCCATGACGTCTTTATCAAATGGTGATTCAGCAATACCCTTGGTGTCCTCAAAAAAAGCTTTCTCCTTTTTTGCAATATGGTTAGGCTTGAGAATTTTCCAAACTTCTAATTTCTCATTCCTTTTTTTTTTAATTTAAAAAATGTTTTATTTCAGTTTGCAAAAGCATAGTGTGTTGAATCCAGGGTTAGAAATGGATCAAGAAGAAAAGGCTTTTTTATCTACTATTTTTTTTTATCTACTATCTACTATCAAAACAGAACAGCGAACATGTAGCAACAACACCATCCTACTTTCCATAAAAAGTGACCATAACTAGATTTCCTTCAGCACTTCATTCACTTCCTAATTAATTCTCGTTCCACTGGATCTTGGGCAGAGAGCAGGCTGATCTCGTGAGTCATCTGTTTCTCAGCTGATACAGTCTTTGCTTCCACGAGGCCTTCACTGTCCTTCACGGTTGAAGGCTCAGCAGTGTCTGCAGTGTGTGGCAGAGCCTCGGACAAGCCTACAGGGAAAGTGGAAGCGACCTGTTGACGATGATAGAAGTTCTAGAGGCTAGAAGCACGCAGGCAGAGCCAGGCTCCCTCGGAGGCTTTCAGGGTAGGATCGTTCCTTGCCATCCCAGCTACCATGGCCCCAGGCAGCCCGCGCTCCCAGCAGCATAGCTCCAATGTCTGTTTCCATCTTCCTGGGCTGCTTCCTTCCTTTGGGTCTCTGCCCCTCCACACGGTATTCTCCCCTCTGGCTCCTCGCTGCTTGACGATTCCTTCTGTCAACTCCTTTCTCTCCTCTTACAGTAACGAGGACTCGCCTCTGCTAAATAGGGCAAGTTCTACCCTCTATAAAACCCTAGAACACAGTTCAGCCAAGCAAGCTCTTTGCCACTTTACAACAAAGTCTGCCTTCCCTTGGCTTTCCAGTAAGCTCTTGCTCATTTCTGTCTGAGAACTGTCTAGAACAGCCCTTCACATCCATATTCCACCAGCGCTCTGTCATGATTATTTATGTGCTCTCTAAGAAGATGGAGGCCTTTTCCTCAGCTCCCCACTTTTCCCTCCCGGCTCTCGCCAGAATCACCCAGAACACCTGTAATCTACTCACAGAGCCTTCGTGGCAATCTGGGCTTTTTCTAGCTGTGCTTCAAGCCTCTCCCAGCCTTGCCTATCCCCCAATTCCAAAGGCATTTCTGCATTTTTAGGTATTTATTGGAGCAGCACTTTACTTCTGGGCATCAAAATCCTTGTTGGTCAGGACTTTCCAGAGGAAAAGATCCATCAGGAGAAGTCCATTTATCTAGTTCTGTCTACCTCTCGTTGGTTCTTTACCATAATCATGTGAGCCAACTCCTTGTAATTAATACATACATACACATATATATGTTCACTTATTTGCATATCTTTATTTTTATGTGTCATTTTAACTTTGTAGATATATAAAATTTATTTATTTATTTATTTTTAAAGATTTTATTTATTTATTTGACAGAGAGACAGCCAGTGAGAGAGGGAACACAAAGGGGGAGTGGGAGAGGAAGAAGCAGGCTCACAGCGGGAGGAGCCTGATGTGGGGCTCGATCCCATAACGCCGGGATCACACCCTGAGCCGAAGGCAGACACTTAACGACTGAGCCACCCAGGCGCCCCGATATATAAAATTTATTAAAAGGAATCAGCTTACATGATTATGGAGGCTGCAAAGTCCCAAGGTCTGCAGTCAGCAAGCTGGGGGTCTGAGAGAGCTATAATGGTGTAAGTCCCAGTCCAAAAGCCAGCAGACTTAAGACCCAAGAAAAGACAACATTCCTATTAAAGTCAAGAAGAGACCAATGCCCACCCCATTTGGTCAAGCAGAAGGAGTTCCCTCTTATTCACAAGAGGGTCAGCCTATGTGAGCTTTTCAGGCCTTCACCTGATTGGATGAGGCCCACCCACAAGGAGGGGCAATCTGCTTTACTCAGTCAATTCAAATGTTCATCTCATCCAGAAACACACTCACAGACATAATGTTTTAACTAACTGTCTGGGCACCCTGTAGCCCAGTAAAGTTGACACACAAAAGCAATCATCACAGGAAGTGTTTCTTCCTTTTCTGTTCTCTGAAAGATTTCAGTAAGACTGGAATTATTTCTTCTTCAATGTTTGATAGAAGCTATCTGGGCCTAGAGTTTTATTGTGGGAAGATATTTAACAACAGATTCAATTTCTTTAATCTATAGGAATATTCAGCCTTTTCACATTTTTTCCTGAGTTGATTTGAATAAGTGATATATTCTAATAATTTGTCCAAATTTTTCTTACATATTGATATGAAATTTTTTTCATATTTTGAAATGGTCCAAAGTTATTATGTACTATATTATCTTTATGTGCCTCAGATATGATGTCCTTTTTATCACCTCTTTATATTGGCCTTTTTATATTGCTCTGTTCTCTCCACTCACCCTTCAGAGCTTGGACCGAATGCTGGTTAGAACTTCTCACCTCACTCCTGCTATGTTTATCCTCTCTGCTATATTTTCTAGAATTTTCTCTCTCCATCCTGTTCTGATTTGTCTTACAATTCACTAATTCTCCCTTCTGTTCATTTTTCCTGCCAGTTATGTCCAGATAAGTTTCATTTCCAGGAGATCTGTTTGATTATTTTCTGAATATGGCATGCCACATTTTATTGCCTTTCACTGCAGTTATTTTCAGGTTTGTCATTGGCCATATTTTACAAACTATAAGATGCACTTTTTTTTTTTTACATTTTAACATCTCTGAAATAGATATATGTATGGAAACTAATGTTGTTTCATAATTACTATCAGCCAAAAAGCCATAGAGATCATTAATATGTGTATAAAATGAAAGTTAGAAATTGGTTTAAAAGGCAAAAAAGCATTTGTAAGATAGATAAGTATAAGGCAGGTGTGAGAGATCTTTTCCTCCAGTAAAGATACCAGATACGGAATAAGAGTTGCAGTTGGAGTCACCGTGTGACTAAGCTTCGATAAACGATTTCATTCTCCAAGATCTGTGTGCTTCTGCACTAAACAAACAGGCGATGGAGGAGGATTGATGAAGACAAGTAGCCCACCGTTTTTCAGGTCTTCGCACGGCGCTCTGCAACTGGCCCTGGACATGGCACAGCTCTTGCTTTACTGCTTGTCTTAGCTTCCTCTTGCCGACTCCACAAATCAGCACAGAGTGGGCACCCTCGAACAATACCCGCCCATTATCTCGCAGTTCTGCGTGTCAGGAGTCTGGGCGTGGCAGAGCGGGATCCTCCACTGAGGGACTCCTAAGGCTGAAATCAAGGTGTTGGAAAGGGCTGGGGTCTTGTCTGAGGCTTGGTGTCCTTTTAGTGGTTCTCATGGTTGTTAGCAGAATTCCTTTCCTTGCAGCTATCAAACTCCTAGGGGCTGCCTCTTCAAGGTCAATGGGAGAATGTCTCTCCGACACAAACTCCTTTGTTCACTTTGTTCACTTGATTAGGTCAGGTCCACCGAGGGTCATCTCCCCTTTAATTCACTTAAAGTCAACTGATTAGTAACTTAACCATGGGAGTTGATAGTCTTATCTCATTCTACTCGTCCTGCCCGGGCTCAGGGGAGGGAATTTTATAGCATTTGTACAGCAGGTGGCAGGGATCTTGGAGATCACGTAGAATCTTGCCTACAAGACTATTCTACAAGGAACAGCCCCAGGCCATGGAGATCATGCATGGGTCATATCAGGTCTTGAGTGTGTTTATTCCCATCATATGTTCAATGACTATGGAACTCACTGTGAGTCAGAGGCATGGACCGCTGGTTCCACTGAGAGACAGTCCCCGGCCAAAATGTCATTTGCCACCCTGTGTGCCACCCTGTGTGCCGCAGCTCCATGCTGACTGGTGGACCACAGTGGGGGACCAAGGAATTAGCGTCTGACTCGGGTATTTCCTCTTGTCCACGGCATAGCGATTCTATAATCGCCTGCAGAGCCCTGCCTCCCAGAGGTCATTGGCCCAGTCTGCAGCTCCCTTCGGCACTCTGTGAACGTGAACCAGCCTATCTTCTAGGCTTCTGAGTTCTGAAACCCCAGCCCCGTCCGTTTGCCTCGTAAGCCCCAGAGGTGGTAGCTACTCCTTGCAGTTGCTGCCTTGGTGTTCCCTCACTGTTTTGTTTTTGGCCTTGTTAGTCCTCTGATGCCTGTTTAATCAGTTCTCTGTTTTAAAATGTCTTTACTACATGGATGAACCCAGAGACATGCGAAATAGAATAAGCCCATCACAGAAGGACAAATATGGCGTGATTCCACTTACATGAAAGATCTAAAGTAGTCACACTCACAGAAGCAGAGTGTGGAATGTGCTTGCCAGGGGTTGGGTGGGGAGGGAGAATGGGGTGATGTCAGTCCACAGGCATAAAGTTTCAGTTATGCAAGATGAATAAGTTCTAGAGATTTGCTGCACAACACTGTGCCTATAGTTAACGATGTTGTATTGTGCACCCAACAATGGCAAAGAGGGTTTATCTCGTGTGTACTCTTCCTACCACAGCAACGAGAAAGAGCATAAGGAAGCTTCTGGAGGTAATGGGTACATCTGTTACCTTGACTGTGGTTTCACAGTTGTGTGTGTCAAATTGTATACATTAAACATGTATGTCGACTGTATATCAATTGCACCTAAATGCAGCTGTTTAAAATAAATTTATAAAATAAAATGTCTCTGTTAAAATAACTGATACATGGGCACGTAGGTGGCTCAGTCAGTTAAGTGTCTGACTGTTGGTTTCGGCTCAGGTCATGATCTCAGGGTCGTGAGATCAAGTCCCGCATTGGGCTCCGCACTGGGCGTGGAGTCTGCTTGAGATTCTCTCTCTGCTCTGCTCTGCCCCTCCCCACTTCCTGTGCAGGTGCACACTCTCTGTCTGTCATAAATAAAGAAATCTTTAAAATAACTGGTGCAGCTCCTGTTTTCCTGACTGGAGCCAGACACACATCCAGAGTTTTTCAGCAGTAGAATGGGGACGCCCACTCCACCATAGTCCCATCATGGACCACCGCACAGAAGGAACATACCACGGGGATGACGTCACAAACACTGCACCGTGGCTCACAGTGTGGTTCCAGTACACGTGTGCTGAAGTAGACTCGTGTGGAGAGCGTGAACACATACCAAGAGGTGAGGGGGCTAGTGCCCTGAGCAGCAGGGAGACCCCCGCAGAGGGGGAGGGCTTGCGGCCCAGCAGCGGGCCTCCCTGGAGCGTCAGCCAAGCTTCCGCGTGCCCCCAAGTGCGGGTCACATGGCTGTTTGAGGCACCTCTCTGCACGCGGGTCATAGTTCACCATGTAAAACGTTTTGTTCGTTGTTGTAATCAAATGACTAAAATGACTTTACATCTTACATAAACTTGCAGCCTTATTTCCCACCACACCCGTGTCTTTCCCGTGTGCTTGCGTCAAGCCGTTGGGCCTCTCCCTTGGAAGGATGTTACAGTGGCTTTGGTGCAAGAGGCAAGTGTGATTTTGAGAACATCAGGAACTTCTGAAGAGGCTGCAGAACATCGTTCGAGAGCTTCGCGCTTACCTCACGCCAAGCAGCCTCAGTGGCTGAGCCACGGAGCGCCACAGAGGATGACCTAGGGTCCTCTTCCACTGTCCCTGGAAGACAATGGCAAACAGGTTTAAGCCAGAAAACTAAAACTAATGGTCATGCCTTTTCTTTGGTCTTAATCTATTTAAAATTATTCTCAGCCTGTATTTTTCAGATATGATCTGATTTCTCATGCATACATATTTAAATCAAAGTGTTTCTATTTATTCATATAAATTAAGCACATTTACTGTATCTTAGAACTCTGCATCTCAAATGTAACAATTTTTAGCAAATTCATGTGAAAATTATGGTGAAAGTACAGAAATAAATTATCTAAGTTTTCACAAATTTAATTCCTGTATATCACATCTTTGCTTTCTTTTTCCCAAAAATATTACATTTAAACAAAACTTAACATATATTTTTTAAAGATTTTATTTAGTTATTTGACAGAGATAGAGACAGCCAGCGAGAGAGGGAACACAAGCAGGGGGAGTGGGAGAGGGAAGCAGGCTCACAGCGGAGGAGCCTGATGTGGGGCTCGATCCCGTAACGTTGGGATCACGCCCTGAGCCGAAGGCAGACGCTTAACTGCTGTGCCACCCAGGCGCCCCAAAACTTAACATATTTTTGGAAGACCTGAGGGGATTTTGGAAACATGGTCATGCAAAGGATGGCTGCTTTTTCTGGGCCAGCTTGTCCTCTATCCAGGAATCAATTTCACATTACCCCATCCACACACTCCACATACCTAGTGTGTACTTCTTAACCTAAGTTATCTGTAGTAAGAACACAGGCATATAGAGAATAAATATTAGTGATACTTAAAACTCCTATCATAGTATCAAGATATTATTTTATTTAGACAGAATACAGTACCCAACTGTGAGGTTTTTTCCCCCTCAAAGGTGTTTTTTGGTTTTTTTTGTTTTGTTTTGTTTTGTTTTTTTAAGTAGGCTCCACACCCAGCATGGGGCTTGAACTCACAACACTGAAATCAAGAGTCACATGGTCTACCAACTGAGCCAACCAGGCGCCCCTCCTCAAAGGAATTTTAAAGAAATTCCATACTTTATCATCTACCAATTGTACTAATTTTAAATACACTGTATTCAAAATGAGGTCTTGAAGTATGATTATAATTCCATTTAAATATCGGAGATGGAAAAGCACAGATTGAAACTCTCTAGCAAGCATACCTTTAGGAAGTGACATTGCTAGAAGTGTGTTTTTGAGCTATAAATCCTTAACATGACTGCTTAATCGTCAAATAAGGAGGTGTGCTAAGAAATGTCACAGAACACTGAACAAGGATTTCATTGCTCTGTGGCAGTCAGAGACAAAATAATGGTAAAAATAAAACTTGAGGTGGAAATGTTAACTTCATAAAGCATGATGATAATATACGGCCTTTCTTTTTTAGGTTCCTTCTTAAAAATGTCAAGCCCATCAGGACTCCCACCAATCAGTGTTTTGGCACCCAGCATATCCCATCCAGGGGTGTTCTGCAGCGGGCAAGAGTGTGGCCTTGACTTTGCTGGAGCAGCCGCCCCTGGGCCACCACCCCCCGCATGCTCTCTTATCCCACACTCAGTGCCTCTTTACATCTCTCTCGAATTAGAACCTGTCCTGGTTCTCATTTTCACAAGGGCACTCGAGTTCTCTTTAACTGTTCCATCTACTGTCCACAAAAACGCCAATCCACAAATATTTCTTCAACAGCCACTGCTTTCCAGAGTTTGCCCATCTCGAGTTCCTTAGTAGCTTGCTCTCTGCCTTCCAGAATATTCGTCCACTGGTGCAAGCCCCCTCTCCCCGTGATCTAGTCTAGCGTGAGCCACAGAACTATGCAGTGAACAGAAAGGAGAGCTTGGGCACGTAGAAGGCCCCCTAACTGATGTGTATAAGAAATGGCCTCGTTAAGAGCACAGAATCTCTCTTCATTAAAGGTAACATTCACTGCTTATTTTTATTAAATTCTCATATCAGTAATGCTGTCATAGTGGAAGAAAATTTAAGGAATTCATATATTAGCTTCCGGATTCATGGGGAAATGTCCAGGAAATCTTAACGGGGAAAAAGAAGGGGGTTGATACATTGTTGAAAATGGCTGGAAACAGATATTCCAAGAATCAAACGTGGAGGACGATTATGAACACCCTGATGCGAGTCTGAGTGAGTCTGGTGTCTCCCCACACGACCTCACACAGCTTGGACCACACAGACATGTGTCGCCCAGCCCGACCCAGCCTCCCCCGTAGCCGACTTGCAGTCGGCCAGAGCGGCCTCGCCTCAGGCTGCGACACTTGGCAGCGTTCCAAAAACAGGGCGTGACTTGGGCAAAATAAAAAAGGTTGTATCGATGACAAAAACATTTTGTGAACTATTTCACGGCACTGAGAAGAGGACGTTCCATTTAAAGCTTTTACCGTGATAGAAAAATCTCTAAATTGTATTCAATTAGAGCAAACAAAATGGTTGTTTCGACATTTTATCAAGAGTAGACACACACACACACACACACACACACACACACACACACTAACCTGGGATTTCAGGCTGCTGTTCTCCCACCTGAGCAGTAAGCTGGCTCTCACGTGGCCTCGGGGACCCATGGGAGTGGAGGGCAATAGTTCCTGACCTAGGCAACAACTAGCCCCATACCCTTTTAGATCTGAGCTCCTCACACCTTATTCAGGTGTTCAATTTCTAACCACACGTCAGATTGGTACTTCTCTTTGGCTTTCATTTTACTGAAAGAGGCAGAAAGAAGGGAAGATGGCATTAAACGCTAAGTGCTGGAGACTGACCTGTAATTGGATCCTATATAACTGGAGTGTGGGGCTAATTCGGTTAGGATCCTCAGTCAAGCCCAATTTTGTGTTTAAAACATTCCAAATAGAAGAGATTTGACAATTGCGTCAGGGTGGTTTAATAGGGAACCAAAATAATGGAGCAAAAAATGAATAGTGAATATATACATAATGGAACAAATAAGTGAATATATATACTGTTTTTCATCTGATTCTCATTCCTGCTTTTGAGCGAAGGTATGAATTGAGATGCCCGGGGCATAATTTGAAATACCATGTTTATTGTGAAATGAAGAAATAATTATCAATAACAGAAGTTATTGATAGTTCTGTACACTGTCTCATTCTCATACTGGGAAATGTCTTTTCTTTTTCACCTTTAAATAAAGGATGCTGGTCTTCTTACAACCGAGTCCTTTGTGACATACGAAGCTTTTGGCTTTCAGTAATTCACCTTCTTGCACTGAAGTTCATCGAGACGTTGGTGACTACTGTCAGATGCTCACGGCTTTAGGCACAAAGGGGGTTCTCACAGGCACGTGTTTCTTTCCAGCTCAGTGATTCTTTTAGAGCACGTCCGTGTAGGAAATTGATGTCATATTGATATTTTTACACTGGCTTGAATTAGTTTTTTTTCCCTTTTATTCTGCACTATTACACCATCTCACCTACACTGATGTATCATTAGCTACGATTATTGTCTATCTGTATGATTATTGTATTGTCATTCACCTTGTTGGGGCTTAATTTGCCCTATGTTTGTGTTAAGAAGGGAACAAAATTCTTCAGTAACCAGCAGAAGGGAACAAAATCCTCCACTACGCAGAATGGGGAGAGGCACTTTTTAACATATTGCAGTATACAAGATAAATTATGAGCTATAATTAAAAATATGTGGAAACCAACATCAGTGGACCCTTCAGAAATTAAAGATCTGTGGGAAATAGGCAACAAGTTTTAGTTTCCCTCATCCTGTTTTCATTCACAGGTGTTTTTCTGCATATACAGGGCATTGCTTACAGGAAGATTTGGGTGCTTGGGAATTGGGAACTTTTACAAATAGGAAGAAAAAACAACAGAAACCTCATTCACAAATGTATCAGTTTTCAGAAGCATTGATGATAGCATTTTGAGGAGAAGCTGTTGCCATCTATCTCCATAGAAGTGGAATCAACGAAAGCCTGTTGAAATTATGTATGTTCAAATTAACCAATTGCTTTCAAATTTTTCATAACTTTCCATTCATAGAAGAAATCTTTTTTTTTTTTTAAACTGAACTTGATGTCATAGGAAGAGACTGTCACCGTGCCATGAGTACTTTGCAGCCAGACTTTACGTGGTTCTGAGAACGGCGCAGCCGGCTGGCTTACCAGTCTGGAGTGCGGGGAGCAGCGTCTGGCAGCACCTGTCTGGAAGCTCGCGCTCTGCCCGGAGCCGACTCCAGCTGAAGCAAGGCCGACGTGTCCAGTGTATCAAATCGCTCCATCGCCCTGGCGTTTTCTACAAAATCAGTTAAGTAGGTTTTCATTTGTCTTCTATTTATGATGCTTTAAATCACATGCAGAAAGATTGAGGAGGTGCTCAGGGCTGTTACTTTTCTTGACTAGTAAACAGGAAAATTGCTTGTTAAAACCCGTTACTTTTTATTAAGTTTGGGCATAGTATTAAAGAGTCATATGAACAGTCTCATTTTTATCCTTATCACCATGATAGCTGTCCCCCTGGCCCCCCGCCACCAGCAAAGAGCGGGGCAGATGTCTTAGGAAAAGGCTTTTTGTGGGTCGAGACCCACATATATTGACAGTGCAGCACTTCATCATCGTGGTTTCCAGCTTCTGTCTTTTCCACCCTGTGAGCCTTGCTGGCCTGTGAGTGACACCCACCCTTGCTCCTGAAACCGAGTGGGAATTTCTTAAAGACTCCACTTCTTCAGTTATTTCTAAGGTCAAGCCCTGAGTATCCTTTTCATCCCTGAAGCTAGAATGTAGAAAGTAAAAGATATGAAATGCTAACATGGAAAAAAGAAAATCAGCGTTAAGTAAGGGTAGAAGCCAAGATACGTGACAGTAAATCATAGCATGAGACTACCGAAAGAGTCCTAAAGAATTTTTTTTTACTACCAGCAAAAAAGAGTAAAAACCTAGAGATGCTACCAGTACAAACGTAGAGCCCTGGGTTTTGACAAAGCTCCTCGGAAGTGCGGTGGCCGCGTCAATTTAAGACACATCGGGCGGGAGCAGCCTACTTCCTGGACTCAGATCATGCGTCTGGTTGGAGAAACCATTCCTTCTTTCAAGGCAAAGACAGTTTTACAGACCTGATTAAGAAAGGACACTGTTCCAAACATTTTATTCTTAGAGATTAACTTAAATATTGGCATAGGCATTGAAATTCTACAGTCCACCCGTCGGTGGAACAGCCGACCGCCGAGCAGTCTGTACAGTGCCCACCACCTAGTAATGTCACAGCATTAGGCCTCTGTTCCCAGAAAGATCGTCCCGTCACTGGACGGGCCTGTCACTCCGCAGCAAGTTCTGAGGCTGGCACATGGCACTCCAGGTGTGAAAGAAACGAAAGACACGTTTGCAATGCAGAGAGAGAGAAGGTTTACCACACACAGACTTTTCTGAAATTCCTCCAGGATGCTCGCTGGTGCAAAACAAAATCTGACTTCAGGAAAGCAGGAGACAAAGGACCCAAGAAGAGTGACAGCCTAACTAGTCACTTACAGTTAAGTGTAAAATACTGTCAGTGAATGATGATCTGCCTCTGAGGCCCCGGGGGATTCCAGCGCTGGGACTGGCGCGGAGCAGACACAGGCCGAGTGCAGCCACTCCGTGATTTCCAGGAAGCCAGCAGTCCTCACAGATCACTGCTTCTGGATCCCAGCCAGCGCGCACCAGGAAACAGGCGCCTTCCTCGAGGCCCTTGCAGAAGATGTGCCCTTTAGAAACCAGCTACGTGATTTTGAGTATTTTTGTTGCTAATGAGAGCAAGAGCATCTGTATCCTTACCCTACGAGGAAATGTCACAGATTCTCATCACTGAGCTTGATGTGCTTGCAGAATTTATTTCTTCAAATCTGATCTATAGAGACTTTGTTGGGGTCAACCACGATGCTTTTATATTACGTGTAACTGTATTGGAACTTGTTGAAACAAGGCTGCATCTCAAATATTACAGGGGATACATGATAGGAGAGGCTTTTAGGAGAAAAAATATTTCTTTCCTGTATGTTACTAATCAGAGAAGCTAACTGGGCACAACACGTGAACAGATTCTTACGGGAAATAAGTTCCCA
This sequence comes from Ailuropoda melanoleuca, assembly GCF_002007445.2. NCBI lineage: Eukaryota > Metazoa > Chordata > Mammalia > Carnivora > Ursidae > Ailuropoda > Ailuropoda melanoleuca. The sequence goes on along the minus strand of NC_048234.1, from coordinate 17,797,328 downwards.
TGAACAAATCACGATGAAAAGATGTTAGACAATTCAGACACAAACCAAGATCTGTGCAGGGAAGAAACATAACAGTGAAAATCGTAAGGCATTAGGCCATGTGGTCCTGAGCACCCATCGGGTCTAGCTCCAAGGAGTTACAGCCCAGACGTACAAAACATCTCCGAACTGAAAGCGTGAAATGGGTTATTAATGCACATATGATGGGCATTGTTATTAGAAGCATCCAAAATATAGACACACACACACACACGTCTTTTGATCTTCTGATGCCTGAACATTCTGAGCACACAGCTTTTACTGTGTATTGTTAAATACAGACCAAAAAACAGTTAGCTTACAGAAATTGTAATTAATTTTAAGTTTCAGTCAAAACCTTAGACTTGATGACTCAGGAAAGTGAACTGAAGAATGTTTAGGAATTGTAAATTAAGTTAATTTCCGAATTCGTTAATTTCATGATGTATTTTAGGGTTACCTGCATTTCTGAGCACGATTTCCTGTTGCAATTTGTAAGAGAAGCAAATAGAAATGTATCTTAGAAATACACATTTAATTTTTTTAATTTTTTTTGTTATATTATGTTAGTCATCATACAGTATATCCCTGGTTTCTGATGTAAAGTTCGATGATTCATTAGTTGTGTATAACACCCAGTGCACCATGCTGTACATGCCCTCCTTACTACCCATCACCAGCCTATCCCATTCCCCCACCCCCTCCCCTCTGAAGCCCTCAGTTTTTCTCAGAGTCCATAGTCTCTCATGCTTCATTCCCCTTCTGATTACCCCCCTTTCTTTATCCCTTTCTTCCCCTACCAATCTTCCTAGTTCTTATGTTCCATAGATGAGAGAAATCATATGATAATTGTCTTTCTCTGCTTGACTTATTTCACTTAGCATTATCTCCTCCAGTGCCGTCCATGTTGCAGCAAATGTTGAGAATTCGTTCTTTCTGATAGCTGAGTAATATTCCATTGTATATATGGACCACAGCTTCTTAATCCAGTCATCTGTTGAAGGGCATCTCGGCTCCTTCCACGATTTGGCTATTGTGGACAATGCAGCTATGAACATTGGGGTGCATATGGCCCTTCTCTTCACTATGTCTATATCTTTGGGGTAAATACCCAATAGTGCAATGGCTGAGTCATAGGGTAGTTCAATTTTTAACTTTTTAAGGGACCTCCACACTGTTTTCCAGAGTGGCTGTACCAACTTGCATTCCCACCAACAATGTAGGAGGGATCCCCTTTCTCCACATCCTCTCCAACAATTGTTGTTTCTTGCCTTGTCTATCTTTGCCATTCTAACTGGCGTAAGGTGGTATCTCAGTGTGGTTTTGATTTGAATTTCCCTGATGGCTAATGATTTTGAACATTTTTTCATGTGTCTGTTAGCCATTTGTATGTCTTCATTGGAAAAGTGTCTGTTCATATCTTCTGCCCATTTTATGATTTGTTTATTTGTTTCTCGTGTATTGAGTTTGAGAAGTTCTTTGTAGATCTTGGATACCAGTCCTTTATCTGTGGTGTCCTTTGCAAATATATTCTCCCATTCCGTGGGCTGTCTCTTAGTTTTTTTGACTGTTTCCTTGGCTGTGCAGAAGCTCTTTATCCTGATAAAGTCCCATAAGTTCATTNTTCCATACAAATTTAAGGACTATTTGTTCCAGTTCTTTGAAAAATGTCCTCGGTATTTTGATCGGGATAGCATTGAAAGTGTAGATTGCTCTGGGTAGTATGGACATTTTAACTATGTTAATTCTTCCAATCCATGAGCATGGAATATTTTTCCATCTTTTTATGTCTTCCTCAATATCTTTCAAAAGTGATCTATAGTTTCTAGCATATAGGTCCTTTACGTCTCTGGTTAAGTTAATTCCAAGGTAACGCATGGTTTTTGGTGTTATTGTAAATGGGATGGATTCCCTAATTTCTCTTTCTTCAGTCTCGTTATTCGTGTATAGAAATGCAACTGATTTCTGGGCATTGATTTTGTATCCTGCCACCTTACTGAATTGTTCTATAACTTCTAATAGTTTGGGAGTGGATTCCTTTGGGTTTTCCATATAGAGTATCATGTCATCTGCAAAGAGAGACAGTTTGACTTCTTCTTTGCCGATTTGGATACCTTTGATCCCTTTTTGTCTTCTGATTGCTGTTGCAAGGACTTCTAGTACTATGTTGAATAATAGTGGCGAGAGTGGGCATCCTTGTCGTGTTCCTGATCTTAAGGGAAAGGCTTCCAGCTTTTCCCCATTGAGAATAATGCTTGCAGTAGGCTTTTCATAGATGGCTTTTATGAGATTGAGAAATGTACCCTCCTATCCCTACACTCTGAAGGGTTTTAATCAGGAAAGGATGCTGTATTTTGTCAAATGCTTTTTCTGCATCAATTAATTGAGAGGATCATATGGTTCCTGAGTCTTTTCTTGTTGATAAGATGTATCATGCTGATCGATTTGCTAATGTTGAACAACGGTTGCATCCCAGGGATGAATCCCACTTGGACATGATGGATAATCCTTTTAATGTACTATTGGATTCAATTAGCAAGGATCTTGTTGAGGATTTTGGCGTCCATATTCATTAGTGAAATCGGTCTGTAATTCTCCTTTTTGATGGGGTCTTTGCCTGGTTTGGGGATCAAGGTAATATTGGCCTCATAGAATGAGTTTGTTAGCTTTCCTTCTGTTTCTATTTTTTGAAATAGCTTTAGGAGAATAGGTATTATTTCTTCTTTGAATGTTTGGTAGAATTCCCCAGGAAAACCATCCGGGCCTGGAGTTTTGTTATTTGGAAGGTTGTTTATCACTGACTCAATCTCTTCATAATTAATTGGCCTGTTTAAAAAAATCAATTTCTTCCTGTTTCAGTCTTTGTAGTTTATAGGTTTCCAGGAAGGCCTCCATCTCTTCCAGATTGCTTAATTTATTGGCATATAGCTGTTGATAAAAGTTTCTAATAATCCTTCCAATTTCATTGGTGTTGGTTGTGACCTCTCCTTTTTCATTCATAATTCTAGTAATTTGGGTCCTTTCTCTATTCTTTTGGATAAGTCTTGCCAGTGGTCTCTCAATTTTATTAATTCTTTCACACATTTTATAACACAAGCCCTGATCTCAGCTGAGTACAGACACTATTAGATATATAAGAAAGTGTGCTTAGGTAATAGTTGGTGAATTAACACGGAAAGAACTACAGCCATGGGCCCACGTACCTTCCTGAGGCATTCCGCAGGGGCCTCTAACCTTTCATCCTGCAGAAGGACGGAGTTCTCTCTTTGCTCATAGTGATGTGAATACTCCAGGGTTTCCCTCCTGGAGATCTTGCCGGACCAGGAAGTCCTGAAAGCCTAGTTCCTAGCCCTCCAACAGCCCAAAGGAGCCACTGCCTGCAGGCCAACTGCTGCTCCCCGGGGGTTCCGAGGCTGGCTCCTGCCCAAGTGGCAGTTACCCATGGTGGCTCAGCTGTGCAGACTGGATGGACGCCCACGTGTAATGGTCTAGCCTGGGGGAAGGAGCTCATCCTTCCCTGGCTAGTAGGGTGGGAGAAATAAGGGACGGCCCTCGGGAGATGACATTGTGATACTGGACTGTTTGTCACAGCTTTTGAATTATGAGTGTCCAGATGCATATGTATATGAAGATATATATCCAGATAGAGGTCCGTATATATGAAGATGTATATACATGAATATGTGTGTATATACAGGACAATAGGAATCGTAAGGTTTTTTTGTAAGTTTTTTGCTTAACTGTGAGATTTTCTTTTGGTAACCTTTAATTTTGACATAGTTTCAAACTTGCAGAAAAGTATAACAATAGACAAAGAGGTCCTATGAATTCTTTATCAAATTTACCATTTTAAACATTTTGCCCCATTTGCTTTATCTCTCTCTCCACATATGCAATATGTACATGTTTTTTCTGAACCATTTGAAAATAAGGTGCAGACACCAAATACTTAAGAATAAGGGCACCTCTGGGCTGCCTGGGTGGCTCAGTCAGTTAAGTGGCTAGCTCTTGGTTTCCACTCAGGTCATGATATCAGGGTCAGGGGATCGAGCCCCACGTTGGGCTTGGTGTTCGTCGGGAGTCTGCTTCAGGATTTTCTCTCCCTGTCCCTCTGTCCCTGCCTCACTGCCACTCACTCACATGCACCCTCTCTCTCTCTAAAATTAATAAGCTTGTTTTTTTAAAGATTTTATTTATTTATTTGACAGAGATAGAGACAGCCAGTGAGAGAGGGAACACAAGCAGGGGGAGTGGGAGAGGAAGAAGCAGGCTCATAGCGGAGGAGCCTGATGTGGGGCTCGATCCCATAACGCCGGGATCACGCCCTGAGCCGAAGGCAGACGCTTAACCGCTGTGCCACCCAGGCGCCCCTAAAATTAATAAGCTTTAAAAAAAAAAGTCAGGACACCTCCTGCATAACCACAGTACCAGGATAAAAACCTGGAAATTCAGCATTGACACACCATTGATTAAGGTACTGACGAAGAGGGGAAAAATGACGTTTTACTTTCAAAGGAATAACTAAGATTTTTCACAAAAATTACAAAATTGAGAAAATAAATGATGGAACAGCATCTTTGAAGTGCTTGGTAAAAATAACTGCCAATTGATAATTCTATACCCCATATGGGACAGACTTCCAATATGGAGGTGCCTCTGCTGGGGGATAGAGCGTGGCGATTGCAGTCAACACTACTGGGTGGTGATTTGAAAGTTGTGAAGAAAGCAGATCCCAAGACTTCTCATCACAAGGAAGAAACATCTTTTTTTCTGTCCATCTAATGTGATGGGTATTAACTAGACTGGCTGTGGTCCTCATTCACCCTACCTGTAAGTCCTCCTGCTGTATACCTGAGGCTTGGACAGTGCTGTCTGTCAGTTGTAGCTCAGTAAATGTGGGAACCAGCTGAAGGCGGTTTAAATGTTTTACACAAACAAACAAATCAAAGAATGTATTTCCACAGATCCACACTGAAAGAAATGCGGAAGTTTGAATCATAAGGGAAAGAATTACAGATGGGAACATGGTAATTAATGCTGGAAAGAAGAAAAGTAGAAAGGTCAATATGTGGATAAATCTAAGTAAACACTGACTATTTTTTTTAAAGATTTTATTTATTTATTTGACGGAGAGAGACAGCCAGTGAGAGAGGGAACACAAGCAGGGGGAGTGAGAGGAAGAAGCAGGCTCATAGTTGGAGGAGCCTGATGTGGGGCTCGATCCCATAATGCCGGGATCATGCCCTGAGCCGAAGGCAGACGCTTAATGACTGAGCCACGCAGTCATCCCAACACTGACTATTTAAACAGGAAAACTAATATGGGCTTTAAAATATGTGTGGGAGTAAAATAAATGACAGTCCAGGAGTGGCAGAAAGGAGCTAAATGGAGTTAGTGTTCCAGGGTCCTCACACTGTCAGTAAATTCTAAAATTCATACAGATTATGAATCCAAATGTGAAACGTAAAACAACAAAACATTTAAAAGAAAAATCATGAAATGATTATGATTGATGTGGGCAAAGTTTCCCCAAATAAGACTTACACAAAAAGTACCAACTATAAAGGAAAAAAAGGCTAAGTTGGACCATGTTGAAATTAAGAATTGCCATTCATCCTAAGACACCAATAAGAGAGCAAAGAGGGAAGCCTCAGGGTAGAAGAGATCAGTAACTGCTGTATCTGTTGAAGGTCTCCTATCCAATGTTAATATAATCTGTGACCTAATGCCCCTATATCATTTATATGCACGTAATATATAATACAGATTATGCATGTGTGCATGTGTGTAGAGTCAGTGGAAAAACATAGGCAGCACAACACCACATCGACTTCATGCTCATCAGAGAAATACAGATTAAAAACAGTGTGATACTACTACAAAACCACCAAAATGGCTAAAATTAAAAAGACATAATGGGCCAAGAGTTCGTGAAGATATGGGAGAACGGGAACTTTCACACATTGCTTGCAGGAGTGTAAATAAAATGACTTTGGCACAGGCTTCAGCAGAATCTTCTAGAGCCGGACACGCACAGCTTGTGATCCAGCAATGCCTCTTCTTGGAACACAGTACAAACATCAAGGTTTGGAGACAAAACGTGGACATAAATGTTCACAGCAAATTCTTCCATAATAGTCAAAAACTAGAAACAATCCAGACATCCATCAAAAGTAGGAAACATTTTTATAAGTATGAGATATTCAAATGAGAAACAATAACAAAGAGAGAAAATATGACTACCTGCAACTCATGGGCAAATCTTTGAGTTATTTGGGAAATACAAATTAAATTACAATGAGATACAAGTTCCCATCTATTAGAGTGGCTTAAATCTTTGTAAATGTCAGTACCACGTCTGGCAAGGATACAGGGTAACTGGAACTCTCACACATTGTTGGTGGAATGTAAAATGACACAACCGCTCCGGAAAATAGCTTGGCAAGTTCAGGAAGTTAAGTACACACGCAACATTTGACCTGTTGATCCCAATTCTGTGTATTCAGTCTGGGCAAGTGAAAGCTGTGACCCAAAACCTGTACACAAATGTTTATACACAGCTCTCTTCATAAATCATGATAATCACATTGTGATCATTAATCACAAATTAGATAAAGCTTGAGGACATTACACTGAGTGCATTCTCAAAATGTTACGTAGTATATAATTCCATTTTTTTAAAGATTTTATTTATTTATTTGACAGAGAGAGAGACAGCCAGTGAGAGAGAGAACACAGGCAGGGGGAGTGGGAGAGGAAGAAGCAGGCTCCCAGCGGAGGAGCCTGATGTGGGGCTCAATCCCAGGACCCTGGATCACGCCCTGAGCCGAAGGCAGATGCTTAACGACTGAGCCACCCAGGCGCCCCTATAATTACATTTTTAAAAAACGATTCTATCTATTTATTTTAGAGAGAGGAAAGGAAGGGCGGGGGCACAGGGAGAGGGAGAGAGAGGATCTTAAGCAAACTTCACACTGAGTGCAGAGCCTGACCTGGAGCTTGATCCACGGCCCTGAGATCATGACCTGAGCCAAATCAAGAGACACGCAATCAACTGAGCCACTCAGGCACTTCTGTATGATTCCATTGATACAGTAATCTGTACATGTGTTAAGACTCACACAACTGGATACCCAAAAGAATATTGACTTACTGTTGGTAAAATTTTTATTTTTTTAAGATATACTTATTTATTTTAGAGAGCGCGAGGAGTGGGGAGGGGTGGAGGGAGATGGAGAGAAGCAGACTCCCCGTGGCCTGATACAGGGCTGGATCTCACAAACTTGAGATCATGATCTGAGCCGAAATCAAGAGTTGGACACTTGACTGACTAGAGCCACCCAGGTGCCCCTTGTCTCTAAAATTTTTAAATTATACCAATTAACACTACAAATCAAGTTGCAGTCAGGAAACACAGGGAATCTTCAAGGACGGTTCATTTGATGTGTGTCTTTTTCTGGTGTTTCTCTGAATTCTTAAAACTTCTTTTTCCCTACAGTTGTGGGTGACCTTGGAATCATTTTCCATTTGACTCATTTCTGGCTCAATGAACTGATCTCCTTTTTGGCCACTAGAGGAGAGAAAATTCTTATTTGGGGATTTCCTTTAGCCTTGTCCAACTATCCTCCATTTTGACTGTTCTAAGAGATCACCAAATACAACAAAGGAAAAGGAGAAAGGAGAAACACACTAACCCACTGTATTTTAAGCAATTTTATCATCAAATCTACGGAAGGACCAGCCCCACAGCAAAGGTGCTCCATTCCTCAGGGCCTTCTGCTGCAGCCTGACTGCCAGAAGGTCTGAGGTGAATGCACTGGGCCTAAGGGAGGCTCGTTTCTCCCAGGAGGGCAGGGAATGAAAAAACCTAGAACAGTAAGGAACAGGCCCTGCCAGAAGACTTTTTCAGCCACACTTGTTCAGTTTTCCACGCACATTAAGTAATAGTCAGATATTCTGCTAGTGAGATTTCTTTCCTTGAGTGGTTTCACAGAAAGAGCCACCACCCATCCCTCCTGAGACAAGCAGACAAAGAGGCAAGTGTGTGTCCACACACCTGACCTCGAGGCTGAGCACCTGCCTCCCTCATTCATGTCTGAGATGACTGAGAGTAATGGTATCTGATCCTAACTCCTTCTTTTTTGGGACTGAGAGGGGAGCCACCTCTAAGAGAAACATCACCAAGTAGGAAGCATCTAAAAGTTCTCACATCAAAAGGCAGACATGCAGACTTCACCAGACCTTCATTCCCTCCTTTGTAACTCATATAAATTGTCTCCTGGGAAGAGAATAGTCCAGCTTTGTGGGCTCCCCAAGTGACAGCTTATCAGATCTACCTTTTTCATGGTGAAGGAAGGATTGTTACAGCACAAATGGCCAAAAGTTCTGTCCTGCAAAGTAGTATTTTCCATGGATCCACTGCACACCAGGCAGGCTTGAGTTTCCTTAACAGAATCCCAAACCATTGTCAGTGGAGCTACAGCCACACTCACTGACAGCCCCGGGCTCTGGCCTCCAGTCCCCAGCATCCCCACAGGCCCTGATGCTCACATCTGTCCAGTCGCTCCTCTGTCTGTGGCCTTGTCCCAGCCCACCCATTTGCTTTTGTCTGTCCCCTTCCATTTGTTTGCCCTTGTTCATGCCCTAGTGTTCTGCAGCCTTTTCATACCCTGGTCCTCTGCTCCCTGCCGCTCCTCCCCAACCTCCCCCTGCTCCCTTTTCACAGAGTTTTCCATTAGTCCTTTCTCTTCTGAACAGTTCTTTTCTCTTCCTCTGGTCGTCCCTGCTACTCACCTGTTCATCGATGAAAGAACATTTATTGAGACAGATAATAACAAATGTTGGCAAGGACGTGGAGAAATTGGGACACTCCTACACTGCTGGTGGGAATGCACCAGGCAGCAATTGCTGTAGAAAAAGCCCTGGCAGGAGCAGTCTCTGGGAAGACAGTGGGGTAGGAGGCACCGGGAGTTTTGCCTCCCCACCTAGATGACAGTTGCACTGGCAGAATCTGTCCAGTGTAACTCTTTGGGAAATCTGGTGTCTATCGAAGGCTTGCAACTTCCAGGAGAAGGCTTGGGTGGTAAATTGCATTCAATTTTGAGCAATTTTGGCTCTTAACACAGTAGCAGCTACCCATTCCCTACCCCCAGCCATGTGGCAGGCAGCTGTGCATGTATTCCTGAAGCAGCTCACACACAGTTTGCAGGACGTAGAGCAGGCAAAAAGGACTCTGTCCTCCAAATATTGGGGATCTGTGCCATGATCCCTGATTGCTGCTTCTGATCACAGAGGTGCAGACAAACAACTGTTGTTGTTCTTCCCCCAGTGTTGCGAATCCCTGGCTCAAGAGATATCCAGGAGATTTCAAGGACCAGCTCCATTTTATTACCCCTCCATTTTTTTTTTCTTTTCTGCTTCAGAAGCCAGACATTAAAGACTAGGACATTCAAAAACAACTGCATATACAGGGAAAAGCAGAAAATGACTGTGTATGCCCAAGGAAAGGCTTAGAAAAGTCCTAAGAAGACATTACGTTTATCCTACAAGCTGATCTTTGGTACAGAGAGGCCACAGTCTAAAAAAAAATTTTTTTAAATTAAAGATAGCAAACCCTGGGGCAAGAGGAAATTCAAATTTCTAGAGTTACCACATTATTAAATTCAAATGTCTAGTTTTCAACAAAAAAAATTCCAGGCATACAAAGAAATAGGAAAGTATGGCCCATTCTAAGGGAAAAATTAATTCAACAGAATCTGTCCCTGAAAAGACTTAAAAGAGTATATATTAAACAAAGACTTCAAAATCACGCTCTTAAGGTTGCTCAAAGAACTAAAAGAAGACTTAGAGGAAGTCAAGGAAACCATGTGTGAACAAAATGGAAACATCAATAAAGAGACAGAAAACATACAAAGAAACCAGAAAGAAACTGTGGAACTGAAAAGTACAGTAACTGAAATGGTAAACGTGGGAAAAGCATTGAAAGGCAGTGCTAGTCAGACAGGAAGAGAATCTATGAAATTGAAGACAACACTTGATGTTATAAAGGCTGAGAAACAAAGGAGAAAAGATTGAAGAAGAGCAAGCAGAACCCAGAAGAACTTCGGTACCTTCAAAATGACCAATACACATGTCATGGGAATCCTAGAAACAGAAGAGACAGAGAAAGGGGCAGAGAGAATACTTGAGGAAATAATGGCTGAAAAATTCTAAATTTGAAGAAAGACATGAACATAAACATCAAAGAAGCTCAGTGAACCCCAAGTAGGATGAACTCAGAGAGACCTACAAGACACACTATAATCAAACTTCCAAGAGCTAAAGACAAAAAGTGAGTCAACAAACACAGGGCAAGGGGTCCCCAGTAAGGCTGCAAGCAGATTTCTCATCAGAAACTTAGAAGGCCAGAAGACAGTTGGCTGATATATTCAAAGTACAAACAGGAACTGTCACCAATAAATCCCATATCTAGTTAAAGCACTCTTTGTAAGTGAGGGAGAAATCAAGATGTTCTGAAAGAAACAACAGCTGAGGGAGCTGTGACTAGACTTGCCCTTCAAAAAAAAAAAGGTCAAGGGAGTCCTGCAAGGTGCAATTAAAGGTCAAAGAGTAACTCAAAGGTACATAGAGAAATAAAGATTTCAATAAAGGTAAATATATGGACAATTATAAAAGCTGGTGAAGTTCATAGTCCAGGGACACAGGCTCACCAAAAGACTGGGACCTAATCACAGGGCTAGAGAACACCTCCCCTCCTCCCACACCTCACGACCACATTACTAAAGGGTGTTTCTGGGAGTTCCTTCTGTCCAGTGCATCATGCTTGGCTATCTAGAAAAAATCACAAGCCATACCAAAAAGCAAAACACACAGTTTGAAGAGACAGAGCAGGCATCAGAACCAGACTCAGATATGGTGGGGCTGTTGGAATTATTAGACTGGAGAATTTAAAACAACTCCGATTAAATGCTAAGGACTTAAATAGAAAATGTAGACAATATGCAAGAACATATGGGCATTGTAAGCAGAGATGGAAATTCTAAGAAAGGTTTAAAAGAAATGAACCACTAGAGATTATGGACTCTGGGAAACAAACGGAGGGTTTTAGAGGGGAGGGGGTGGGTGGATGGACTAGGCCGGTGATGGTATTAAGGAGGGCATGTATTGCATGGAACACTGGGTGTTATACACAAACAATGAATCACGGAGCCGTACATCAAAAACTAATGATGTACTGTATGGTGACATGAAAGAAAGGAAGAAAGAAAGAAAAGAAAGAGAGAGAGAGAGAGAGAAAGAAAGAAAAAGAAAGAAAGAAAGAAGAAGGAAGGAAGGAAGGAAGAAAAAGAAAGGAAAGAAAGAAAGAGGAAAAAGGAAAGGGAAAAGGAAAAGAAAAAAGAAAAGAAAAAAAGAAAAGTCAGAGATCAAAAACATTTTAACAGAACTGAGGCACGCTTTTGATGGGCTCATTAGTAGACTGGACATGGCTGAGGAAAGAATCTCTCTCTGAGTTGGGGATGTGAGCATGGCAACTCCAAAACCAAAAATCAAACATAAAAAAGACGGGGAAAAATATGAAAGAATATCCAATGACTGTAGGACAACTGCAAAATTGTAACATACATGTAACAGGAGCATCAGAAAGAGAAGAAGGAGACAAAGGAACAGCAGCAAAATTTGAGGCAGTCATGACTGAAATACTCCCCAAATTAACATCAGGCTCCAAACCACAGGTCCAGGAAGCTCAGAAAGCAACAAGTAGGATAAATGTCAAAAAAAACTACACTTACGCATATAAAAGTGAGGAGGAAATAAAGACTTTCTCCAACAAACAAAAATTGGAATTTGTTGCAAGCAGCCCTGCCTTGTAAGAAACCTTTAAAGAAGTTTTTCAGGATGAAGGAAAATGAAATAGGTCACAAACTCAGATCTACATAGAGAAAGGAAGAGCATCAAGGAAGGAATAAGTGAAGGTAAAATAAAAACTTATTTTTCTTATTCTTAATTGATCTGATAACAGTTTGTTCAAAATAATAACAGCCACTATGTATTTAATATGTATATTTATGGATGTTTATGGATGGGCATAAGTAGAGGTACTCTTACTATTCAACCTGAGAATCATGCTTCTTGATATTTACTCAGATGATTTGAAAATTTTGGACCACACCAAAACGCACATGTGGATGTTTATAGCAGCTTTATTCATAAATACCAAAACTTGGAATCAACCAGCTGGGTGCATGGATAGTGATAAGCTATGTTGCATCCAGACAATGGAATGTTACTCAGCGCTAAAAAGAAATGAGCTGTCAAGCCATGAGAACACATGTTGGAAACTTACATGTGTAAACTTACACGTGTATCACCAAGTGAAGGAAGCCAGTCGGAAAAGGTGACATACTATATGATTCCAACTCTGTGACATTCTGGAAAAGGCAACACTATGGAGACAGTGAACATCAGTGGTTCCCGGGGGGATGGGGGCATGAATAGGCAGAGCCCAGAGAATTTTTAGGGCAGTGAAAGTGTTGTGCATAGTACTACTACAGGGGTGGAAACATGTCATCGTACATTTGTCTAAACCTATAGGTAAACTGTGGACTTCGGGTGATCATGATGTGTCAGTGTGGGTCCACCAAGTGTGATGAACGTACCATTCTGGTGGGGATGTTTATAGTGGGGGAACACAGGGCTAGCTGGGAAATATCTGTACATTCGTCTCAGTATTCGCCATGAACCTAAAACTGCTCCCAAAAAGTTTACTAATTTAAAGAAAACATAACCACAAGTAACAAAGACATGAGCAACATTGTTCTGCAATTAGTTCTATGGTGATTTCATTCTTGATTTTCCCTATAGGGAGTGAGGAGGAAGTGTTTCAGGTAGGTTAGTCAGTAAATTCCTAACCACCTTCCAATTTCCTCAGGAATTCTAAAAGGTGTTAGAACTCATGTGTCAACAACCATAGTTTGGACTGGGAAAACCTCTTACCCTCCCTAAAAATGCAGTTCCAGGATTTAAATCCAAATTTAATCAGAGGAATAAACAGGAACACAGTGTTAAAACAGGTAGCTCTGTAGGCGTCTTAAATGCTGTTGTGCAAACCTGCTATTGAGAAATCCATCTCAAAGGAATCTAACAAAGGAGAACATGATGTTGTCAAACTTGTCCTGCTCCTTGTGAATCCTGAATGTTTGACTCCAGAAACCCTGCACTTAATTCTCATCAAGATATTCAGGAAGACACAGGACACTCCCACCTTCCTTGGCTCCTTCACCCTTTCCCACCCAAACAGGATGCACGCTGGGTTCAAGATGGCATTGCCACACACCTGAACACACGCATGTTTGGAATGAAGAAAGAGTGGTTACTAATTTCCTTCAGTCTGTGACATTTTAAAAAAATTGACTCTGTTTGAGAGCTTGAGATTGCAAAAAAAGCACATCTGAGTTTCACATTAAAAAGCTAATTGAACCCAACTCGATCCAGATTTGGGATGAAGGAGTAACTTCAAGGCTCCATCTGGGAGGGGCTGGGCCTTGCCTTTGTAAGGCAGTTTGTGCAAGACGGAGAACGAGCTGACTTTCACACAACACCCCGNCTTTTTTTTTTTTTTTTAAAGATTTATTTATTTATTTATTTGACAGAGACAGAGACAGCCAGCGAAAGAGGGAACCCAAGCAGGGGGAGTGGGAGAGGAAGCAGGCTCATAGTGGAGGAGCCTGATGTGGGGCTTGATCCCATAACGCCGGGATCACGCCCTGAGCCGAAGGCAGACACTTAACCGCTGTGCCACCCAGGCGCCCCCGAGCTGACTTTCCAAATCAAGAAAATGTGGGGCGTGGGGAGGGGTAGTGATAGGGACTCCAAGGAACTCAGAGCCCTCCCTCGGGCTCCCCGCAGCATTTCCCTGGTTTTACCACCACTCCTTTGGGCTCCTCCCCCAGGAGTGACAGATCAGGCCAGCTCTCATTCCTGTTAGCTAACACAGAATGATATTAGTTTCAGGTGTACAGTCTAGTGACTCAGCACTTCCACACAACACCCCGAGCTGCCGTCGACAGGCACACTCCTGGGTCATGAGTCATTTTGAGATGGATGGCAATGCTCAATTTCAAAAGCTGCTTCCTGAATGAAACATGCCAGTGACCCATCTCGGCTGGCAGCGTGGGCCTAGCTGCCACGTGGGCACCTGGTGACCACCTGGCAGGATCTGAGCAGCTCTGCCTTCTCTTCCTCCATGTCACCAGGGAAGGTAACTGAGTGTTCTGGGAGGACTTTGTCTGTCCCTGCTGTCCTGTCCGTGCCCACGCTGTTCCCTCTCCTGAGAGCCTGACCCCCTGCTTGCCTCTCTCGCTTCCTCCGCCACCTCCATAAGTGGCCCAGCTCACGTCTCTCTTCCAGGAGGTTCTCTCTGAGCAGCACAAGCTCACAATTCTACTCTCCTCGTCTGAAACCCTGCAGGACCCTCCACAGACCCTCCACCATGATCGCTGAGGTTCTGAGTTGCTGCACGAATAAGCTCCCTGGAAGCTCCCGGAACCAAATCTAAAACATGCCGGGTGCTCAGAAATGAAGACTAGTGGGACTAGGTTTGAAAATAACATAGAACATGAAGCAAAATAAAAGGAAAAATGTACGGTTTTTGATAGAAATTTTTCATTTTAAAACACCAGGTTTTTTTCCGGACACAAGCACAGTAAAATGTCCAGTGAGTGTTGGCTTCGTGCAGGGCACAGTTCTGAACACTTAGTGTATGCCAGCTCTGTTATCCCCACGGTCACAGAGGAGATGACCACTGACATCATCCCTGCCTGACAGATGAGGAAACCAGGCACGGGGGTTTGGCAACTAGCCCGAGTTCACACAGCAGGAAGGGGGGATGTGGGGCTGGACCCTGTCCACGTAGCCACTCTGCTCCCCCTGCTCTCCCTGACATGATGCACACATCGTCGAGGGACAGGAGGGTCCCCATCTAAACAGCACTGCTCTGCTCTAGGTCCAGGGTCCGTGGTGATTTTCAGCTCACCATCCCGTCTGTCTGCCCGAAGCATTCCCGGGGCTCCCCTCTAGAACAGCTTGCCGCCACAGCCCAGCGCAAAGACAGTCCCAGCCTGCACAGACAAACATAATCTCTCATGTTTCTCTTTCTAGCAGTTCCAAGTCATTGTTCGGTTGACTTCTCTGACCCCAGGTGAATTCTTTTCATTTTTAACTTTATTAGGAAATCAGATTCTGTATTGTTTTGTTTTGGAAATTCTATCTTCATTACATTTTGTTCCCTTTGGAAGAACAGAGCAGGGTCCACCCTGGTAAAGCAGGTCAAATTCTGTCCGCAGGAGGTGGGAGGAAGTTGGGGCGGGTGCTAGGCCCGTGCCTGGCCCGATTCAGGAGCGGCCACCCTGGGCAGCACTTCATGGGGAGGTGGAAAATCCCTGGCCTGCCGTCTCGGCGAGCCCCCCGCGGGCCCAGCACTCAGGCCCAGTGCTGCCCCCAGTGCCACCACCAGCACACTCACGGGCCACACAGGGCTCACTTGGAACCCCATGTGGCTCAGTGAACCTTCAAGAGATGTTAGGCGCTCGGAGTATTTTCCACATTCCAGATACTTATCTGACAGGCCCTGGAGCCCTTCATAGATAACTCACCCTGGCTGCATAGTAGCAATACTAAAGGTCACGGATGAAAAGAAGACTCTCAACTAAAAACCAGTGCAGTCATTTGAAAGAATCTTTATATTCTGCCCAGTATAGGGAACAGAGAGAGAGATTTGTTAAGGATCCGGGACTTCTGGCCTGGGGCTGCATAGGGGCCTCAGAGCCAGGGTGGCCTCTGCCCCAGGGCCCCCCAGAGCTACCCTGTCCCTCTGTCCCTCCTCTGCAGAGGACCAGAGAGAAGTCATCGTCTGCAACAGGGCACCCAAATGACAGTAACAGGTTAGGGGTCCTGGCTCATGGGACTAGTTTCTCCCTGCTTCTCTGTGCATAATTGCCTCTTTTTCTTAATTTGTTGCGTGGTGGACCCACCCAGGTCCATTCCCCCTCATCCATGGTGATCTGGTCACACGGTAGGGAGGCCTGCCCCCTGGCTGCCATCCGGGATCTCCTCCCTTTCTTTTCTGAATGAGGGGTCCCATGCCGGCTTCTTTCTTGTCTGCTCCCTCTTTGGGGAGCTGCATATCACCCAGGAGCTTCTTGAGAAAACCTACCCCAGAGAGCCCCTGATCTCCAAGGCAGAGGCCCTCCCATCTTCTGTCCTGTGTCTACACTCATTCCCTGGGGTTTCAGAATCTCTTCCAGCCACCAGACTGTCAGCTGTACACCTCTATTTCCGGCCTCTCCTCTAACTGCAGACCCGAACACCCACCTGCCCCTGGCACGTCTCCATATGGGGGACCGATGCCCACTCCCAGACTTCCTCTCCTTCCATCTTCCCCATCTTAGAAACGGTGACTACACACAGTGTAGTTCAGGTGGAAGATCTTGGGGTGTCCCTGATCCCCTTTCTCTCCCACTCCACAGCAGCATATCCTATCAGCTCCGCCTTCAAACGGTGTGTCAGGCATGAGGACTTCCCACCTCGCCCACCCCTGCCACTGGGGGCCAAGCAGGAGCCGTGCTCACCCCACACCAGCCACAATCTGGGGTTTCGTGAGCCCTCCAAGCATCGCCCCATCATTTCCCTCTGCCTGTGTCACTCCTTCACAAGACACTCGTGGGTCTCCTTCCCTCGCTCTATTGAGTTCTGTCCAGATGATATGTCTTCAGAGAGGCCTGCCTTGTCCACTCTCTGTAATTCTTTATCTCTGTGCATACTTTCCTCTTCTACAGAGCATTTCATGACCTTAGTCCACATCTTTAGTTGTGCATGTTTATGGTCTGTCTTCCCACGACAGGGTACACTCCAGGAGGGTGGGGACGTCACCTGTCTGTGGTCCTGGGACTCCAGTGCCAAAGAGAACGCCCAGGAAATACCCGTTGGTGAATGAATGAGGCGAATTCTAATTAACAGTCCTAGAAATGGTCACTGAAACACAGTCGAAACCACTGATCCAACAGGCTGCAAAGGCAGAAGGTAAAATTAGTGGACTGGAATACTGACATCAGAAATGTTACCACAATGAAGCATGAAAGAACAAAAGTTGGAAATTTTGAAAAAAAAAGTTAATTTATATAGAAGATAAATATATATATACATATATATATATATATGTATATATATAAAGAAAAAGTAGGGTTTTTTTCCCTGTGGTAAAACAGATACATAATAAAATCTATTTTAACCACTTTCAAGTGTATGATTCAGTAGCATTAATCACCCTTTCATGTGCGTAGGGACTATTTGCATATTTGCTTTGGAAAAAATGTCTGTTTGAATTCTATGCCCATTTTTTACTTGGATTATCTGGGTTTTTGTTATTGAGTTGCAGTTCTTCATGTATTCTGGATATTAAGCTCTCATCAGATAGACAGTTTGCAAATATTAGGGAATGAGGGTGTGGGAAGGGAGAAGCGGGGTCACTCAAGTGGCCAGGTGTCTAGGTCACCCAGGGCTTTCTGAAAGAGAAACCCTAACCCTGCGCAGTGGAGACAGCCTCCTTCCCTCTCCAGCTGTTTGGCTGGGAGCCATGGGATGCAGCTGGCAGTGTGTTTATTCAGGATGGATGGCTTTCGAAACGGATGCCTCCGCCATCAAAAACTGAATGTTAGGCACTCACGTGATAGTATGTACGTGGGTACAGCCTTTATTATATACATAGTTATATAATATTGGTTATACAATGTATTATACAATATTCTATATAATATTATACAATAATTATATAATATTATGCAATATTGGTTGAGTGGTCAAATCAGGAAGAAAAGGAAGTTGTTGTGTAATTAAGTTCCCAAGATGAGATCATCCTGGACTATCCGCATGGGCCCTAAGTCCAACAACAAGTGTCCTTATAAGAAACACGGAAGAGAGACTCATAGAGAAAGAGAAGGCCCCTCCAAGGTGGAGGGAGAGACGGGAGTGATGCAGCCACAAGCCAAGGGGTGCATGGAGTCACCAGGACTTGAGGGGGCAAGGGAAGATACTCCCCTGGAGCCTTCAGAGGGAGTGCAGCCCTGCGGACATCTGCATTTTGAACTTCTGACTTCCAGAACTCTAAGAGAATAAATTTCTCTTGTTTTTAGCAACCCAGTTTATGATAATTTGTTACGGCCACCTTAGGAAACTCCTACAGATTTTGGTCCTGGGAAGCCGAGTGCTGCCGTACCAAATGCCTCACACTGTGGAAGTGGCTTTGGAATTAGGCGATTGGGTAGAAGTTGGAAGAATTTTGAGGTGCATGAGAGGTAAAGCCTGGACTTCCTGAGGAGACTATTAGTAAAAATATGGACTTTAAAGGCAGCCTGGTGAAGAAGGCTCAGAAGGAAATGAAGAGCACGGAGAGAAGGTTTCTGCCTTCTCAGAGAACGCACAGCTCGTTATGAACAGCGTGTTAGCAAATACGGATGTGACAGGTGTGTCTGTTGACGGCTCAGAAGGAAACGAGGAACATGTTATTGGGGACTGGAGGGAAGGTGATCCTTGCAGTGTGCGCACAAAGAACTTGGCTGGATCGTGTCCTGCAGTCACGGGGAAAGCAGAACCTGTAAATGATGAACTTGAATAATTAGCTGAGATTTCTAAGCAAAGCGTTGAAGGTGTGGACTGGTCCCTTCTTGCTGATTCTAATAAAATGGGAGAGGAAAGTGGTAAGTTGAGGAAGGCACTGTTAAGCAAAAACAAAACCAGTGCTTGATGATTTGGGAGAATCTTGGCTTATCCATGTTGCAAAGGACGAAAAATGAGTAGCTTCACTGTGGAGGGAGTGCGAGAAAGAAAGAGAGAGAGAGAGAGAGAGAGAGAACACCCAGGATGTGGCTGGACAGCCTTCTGTTGAAGACATGAGCAGGGGACTGATGGATCCACTCAACTATCTCAGCAGAGCCAGGAGTAGAGGTGGTGTTTGCCGGAAGGATGTGTGAGGGACCTTCTTGTCTAATGGCACGAAACCTCATGACAGACGTGGGAGACCAACAGTTTTTGAGAATGTTGTATCAGCAGGACACTGCCAGGTTGGCCTGAGGGACAGAGACAGGACAAAGTAAAAGAGGGCCGTCAGATTTCCAGAGTTCTATAGCCAGAAAATGGGCTGATAGAGCTACTCAGTTATAAGAATATGCTGCCCTTGCAGAAAAAGGAAGAAGGATTCTGGGGACAGAGCCATGAACACAGAGGTAGAACCTGGAGGTGTGGGAGCAGAGGCCTGTGGAGCCGTGGGCCCGACAATGCAGCTCCAAGCCACAGGGGGTAATTCTCAGACCTTGGAACTAAGTGAAACTTGTTCTGCTGCCGTCTTAACTTGCTTGGGACAGATGACTCCTTTATTACTTCCCTTTTCTCCCTTTTGGAGTGGGAACGTCTATCCCATACCTGCCTCACCATTGCATTTTGTATGGGATCTTCTAGTTTCACAGGTCGATAGATGGAGAAGAACTTTGTCCCCGGATGGATGATACTGGGACTCATCCATATCTGATTCTCATGACTTCGATGATGACATTTGGGGTTTTTTGGGCTACTGATGTGTAAATGTGGGTTACGATCTTGGAACTGTTGGATGGGGTGAATGTATTTTGCACATGGGACAGATGTGAATTGGGTGGCCAGAGGCTGAACTGCAGTGGGTTGAGTGGTGTCCCCCCAAAAGACATGTCTACATCCTGAACCCTGGGACCTGTGAATATGGCCTTATTTAGAAAAAGTTTCTTTGCAGATGTAACTAAGTTAAGGCCCTTGAGATGAGAGCATCCTGGATTATTACGGTGGGCCCTTAATCCAAAGACAGATGTCTGTTAAAAGGCACACAGAGAGCAGACAGAGAAGGGCAGGCCATGCGAGGCAGAGAGTGTGGTTGCACAACCACAGCCAAGGAAGAGCCACGGAAGCTGGACAAGACAAGGAAGGGTTCTTCCCCAGAGCCTTTGCAGGGAATGCAGCCCTACCGACACCTTGATTTGGGACTCCTGGCCTCCAGAATTGTGAGACAGTAAATTTCTGTTTCAAGCCACCCAGTTCATGATCATTTGTCTTCATGGCAACCTTTGGCAGCAAGCGTGCAGAAGCCACGAGATCTGACAGGGCGCCTGTTCCAGCTCTCTACTGTAGCAGGTAACTGCCGCATAACAATCCCAAAGCAGTGGCTAAAAATGAGAACAAACATTTATTTCGCTCACAGATTTGGGGGTTGTCCGGGCTTAGCTAGGCATTTCTCATTCAGGGTCTCTCAGGTGGTGGTAACCAGAGGGTGGCTAGAGCTGGGACCATCCGGAAGGTATCTTTCCTCATGTGTCTGGCTCTGGACTAGCAAGACTCAAACATCTGGGCTCTGGGGAAGCTCAGGGCCCCGTGGCCATCTTTTTCTCCCTCTGTGTGGACCCACATGATCCCTCTACACAGCGGCTGCACTGTACCGTAGAACTGTCACAAAGATATGCCCAGCCTCAAGGGAAGAGAGCGTAGATGCCACCTCTTAATGGGTATATCAAACAATTTGCAGATAGTGCTACCGACTCAGTCCAGAGAAGATGGTGAAGTTGACTTGCTATGGGGGACAAGGAAGCTGCAATATTTACATCCCAGCAGCCACGAGTCATCTATGCAGTTAAGGGGTGTCTGGGAAGATTCATGTGCCCACATCCTCCATGAGGGCAGGAAACATGGGGACCCCAACATGCCAGCAGGGTTCTGGGAGACTGAAGGTGCAGGTGCTGGCTGTTGGAAATAAAAGCAGCTAGGGGAGGCAACGTGCACATGTACAGTGCTGGATCCCAGGGGATGCCGGCGGAATGCCTATGTCATCAGATACATAGTGCCAACTCCACGTGGAAATGTAGTGCATGGTGCTGGTGCCATGTCACAGTATTGGGGA
Organism: Ailuropoda melanoleuca; assembly: GCF_002007445.2. Taxonomy (NCBI): domain Eukaryota; kingdom Metazoa; phylum Chordata; class Mammalia; order Carnivora; family Ursidae; genus Ailuropoda; species Ailuropoda melanoleuca. The sequence goes on along the minus strand of NC_048234.1, from coordinate 17,776,342 downwards.
AAGTCAAGATTACTCAAATAAATGGCATTGGGAAAATCTGTTGTTCCTTTAGGAAAAAATAATTATAAGGCCCATACATCTCATCCTACAAAGATAGAGTTTCCAGCGTAATTAAAGCGCTAACTGTAGGCAACAACAAACCAGTGCAAGCGTGGAAGATAGCCTACGTCTGGTGGAGATGCCCTTTCTGAGCAAGATCTGAATCCACAGGCAGTCAGGGAACAGTCTGACACACTGCGTAAAATCTAAATTCTCGGTGTGACAGAAGACAACATAAACAGCCAGAAAGAAACAGGGAAAAAACGTCACCTATGAAAGAGGAAAATACAACATGTTCAGAATGTAGAAAGAGCTCCTGTAAATCCATAAGAAAATGAAAAATCACCAAAAGAAAATGGGCAAGGAATATGAATTGGTGATTCACAGAATCAGTGCTACAAATGCCAGTAAACAGTTGCTCAACCTCATGAATAACCAGAGGCATAAAAAAGAAAACTCAGTGAGGTGTCCTTTAATCTCCGTTAAATTGGCAAAAGTTTTAAAAAGATTGATTATATCCATCAAGGAGCTACAGTGTGGCTACACTTTCAAACATTTTAAAGTGGCTGAGCCATTCTGGAGAACACTATGGTGGTATTTTCCAAAGTTAATACTGTGCATACTCTGTGACTAAAACTCCACTTTGAGAAAGCTCTTCAGAAATATTCCCACATGAACAGGAAGATACATGCCCATAGATGTTCGTTGCAGCATTGTTGGTAACAGAGATAGAAGTGGAAAACAACCTAAGTGTTCACCAACAGGAAAATATTTAAGTAAAATGGAACAAGAGATACGTATATATAACATATTATTCCAAGACGTGGTCTTCTTTAAGATTAAAAATACAAGATTTATAGACAAGTGGAAAAACACCATAAGGAAAAAAAATAGAAAAAAATCAAGTTGTAGATCAGTATTTTCCCTAGGGTCCCCGCTGTATTTAAGACATCCAATCCAAGTAGGTATGCACACCACCTTTGCATGTGCCTACAAGCGTTCTAGAAGATTCCACACCAAACTGCTGTAGGACTTAATTCCTGCCAAGCGTTGGTCTATGCGGGACACATCGTTAAGTGCTATATAAGAAGAAGCTATTTTTATTTATATTTCTGTACTTTTAAGGTTCTGTACATTCCTGGGTTAACTTCTGTCATTTAAAAGTAAAGCGCCTGTCTGTGATTTCAGAACACTACCTGCCCAGAGCAGGGGCCATTTATTATTAATCCCTCCATCCGGAGAGCCCAGCATGGACCCTGGCACAGCTCAACCGCAGATCACCTGTTCCCACCCCGCCCTGCCACCAGTTGAGACCCCAAGGCCTACATCCCCCGCCTCTGAGGCCCCGGCTTCCCGCTTTCCTCCAGCGCTCAAGCGCCAGGAGGCGGAGCCCAGCGCTCGCCAGCCCCGCCCCAGGCGCTAGACGTCACTGGGCTGCGCGGCGCGCTCTTTGCCGTACCTGGGACCCGCCTTCCGGAAGGAAGCTCCGGTGGCTGACTATGGCGACGGCCGCGGAGCAGTGGGTACTGGTGGAGATGGTCCAGGCCCTTTACGAGGTGAGCTTGACTGCCCGAGCGGCCCACGACCACACCAGGCCCTGCGGGGGTGGGACGGGGCTGGTGGATTTGTGGTCTGAGTCCTGGGCGGGGTTGGCTGGGTCACGCCCCGACCCTCGGCTTCTCTGGCTGGAGGGGCTCGCGGGGGACGCACGGGCGGGAGCCGGAACCGAGGGTCTCCTTCCGGGCTCAGGGAAGAAACAGGTGGGAGGGGGCGCAGGAGCGAGGCTGGTCTTGAAAAACCAGAGTTGGAACTGATAGTAAAACGGGGTGGTGAAAATAGAGTGGAAGATCTCAGTCTGGGAAGGTCCTAGGGAATTCAGGTCCTTGGAACTGTGGAGCAGGTAAAGGGGACGGAGTTGTTGTATATTGGAGTTTGTTTTTGTCGGGGCGAGGGGTTACGAAAGCCGAATGATTTAGGAATTGGGAATATGAAATAGTTTGTCATTCTCCCACATGCGTCCCATTTTCTGTCTTGTAAAGATACGCTTTTTAGAGATTTTTAAAGGCAGAGTAGGTAAGAGTTTTGAGAGGCTAGCTATTTCAGGTATGTTAGATGATATGATAGCACTTCAGTCTTAGAGAACGTTCATTCACTCGATATGTACCTCCTGAGCTTCGCTGCCCTGTCCCAGTAGAACTTTCTGCATGATCTGTATCTGAGCTATGCTACCCTGTCCCAGTAGAACTTTCTGCATGATCTGTATCTGAGCTATTCGGTGTAGTAGCCACTAACCAACCACACGTGGCTAGTGCAAGTGAGGGACTAAATTTTTCATTTAATTTAAATTAGATATATATTTACACAGTTACATGGTGACTGGTGGCTACGGTATTGGGACAGCACAGATCTAGATACTAGGGATAGTGCTGTGAACAAACGGGCAGAAATAGAGCTTGTATTCATTTAGAACGAATCTCAGTTTTTGATAATTTTGTAAAAACTGAACGTTGCTGCTTACTGGCAGGGGAGACCGTGGTGTCTTCCACTGCAAGACTTGTCAGGACTTCCTGAAAAACAGTTGACAGAACAGATGTGGTATAAATGATGGCCAGTATGAGCCTAATTATAGTAACTAAGATAAGAGCCACTGACATTGAAGTAAAAAAAAAAAATGAACAATTTTCTGTTCTATGTTGTTGCTTCCTTTTTGAGGGCTGCATAACTGATCAAGAGTGAGGTATTTTCTTGGATGTAACATTTCCAGGAAAAGAAGCTGTATTTGTGATTTTGATTAAGTCACTAGACAATTAGTATCTCAGTTTTTCTTAGGATGATTTCTTTGTGGAGAGAGACGCACAGTAACTTGGGCAGATGCTTGCCTACTAGAATACAATTGAGAAAACCAAAACAATATTTTTTCTTCTTAAAGATTTTACTTATTTGTCAGAGAGAGAGCACGCACGAGAGCACAAGCAGTGCGAGGGGCAGACAGAGGGAGAAGCAGGCTCCCCGCTGAGCAAGGAGCCTGATATGGGACTGGATCCCAGGACCCTGGGATCATGACCCTGAGCCAAAGGCAGACGCCCAACCGACTGAGCCACCCAGGCATCCCAAGAAAACCGAAAGAGTACTTAGACTAGAGTCCTTATTCTTAAATGGATTATTTTCAAGGGGGATCAGTATATTTAAAAATCATCTTAAAGAGAGACTTCCATTCTTGTTCCATTCTTGTTACAGGTACTCTATAGAATTTGAGGAGTCTTATACCCAAAAGAGAAATAATTGTGTGTGTATGTAACATATGTATGTAGTTAGAAAGATAATTGTATATTTACTTAGAAGTATACCTATGAATTTGTCTGTGGTTTTCCTATCTCCACATTCTGGTTTTTTTAAAAATTATGGTGAATCATCTTCACTTTCTTTTTGTCTAATGTTTGCAAATAATTTGTATTTACGTTTCTAAATACCTTTTTTAAATGACTTTCCAGTGACAGTCTATTGGAGTAGATCACTCTGTAATTGAATGGGGTTAGTCACTATCTGGAATCTTCCACATGCACTTAGTGTGTCTGGTTGTGCAAAACATTAAAGTCAGCCTAGCCTTTGTCTTGGAAATGTACAGTTGAAAAGAAGACTTGGCATGGATAGTTTCAGTAAGGTGTCTTCACGCCTGTTGACTTGGAACACACTGCATACTTTTGGGGAACTGCTGTAGGAAAAAAACCTGCCATTCCTTTAGGCGTTTATAAAGTCTTGTTTTCCTCAGCCATGTTCCAGGAAGGATTTAAAGAGGCTTACTGGGGATACAGAAACTATAGGAAGATGTGCAAAAGTCTCAGAATTGTAGAAACTGAATTTCAGATGACTCTCCTAACTCATCCGTGGTGCACTGGGGTGGTAGAAGGCTAGCAAAGCTGTGAAATGTTGGTTACTGTCCTTTCCCTCCAGTAGAAACATACATTATCTGAAGGATCTGATAGTTGATATTGTTCCACATGTTGGGATTCTGCATCTTATTTTATTAGGAATTAAATTTCTTTCCTATAGAGATTTTAAAGCTGTGCTATTAGAGATTTTTCATGTGAAGGAGAAATTGCTGACTGTTAGAAATGGGGAAAGGAATGAGTAGAAATGAAAGGAGTTTTGAAAATAAATCTTAAGTAATAGGTTAAAGGTTATGGGAGGCAGTATATACGAGTGCATTACATTTTATGTGCAGATTTTGGAAGTGTTTATTTCTTTTTTGGTTTTTGGCTCATTATTAGGCTCCTGCTTACCATCTTATTTTGGAAGGAATTCTCATTCTCTGGATAATCAGACTTCTGTTCTCTAAAACTTACAAATTACAGGAACGATCAGATCTTACAGTCAAGGTAAGAAATTAACTCTTTTTTATTAATCAGTGTATGATTACAGTTGCTACATCCTTCCAAAAAGTATTTTTTGTGGTGGTTTACCTATGTATGTTAAAATATTTCTGTAATGTAAAAAATCAAGGGAAAGGAAATATCAGGGAAGCAAAATATGGAGAAGCCAGGGGGTAAAGCAGACACCCAGAGGAGCACCCTGCCACAGAGCGCTGCACTTCGTCAGAGGAAGCAGCAGTCTCAGGGATAGACGGCAGGAAGGAAGCATGGGCAGCGACAGGATTTCGATTTTCAACGTGCAGGGTGATGTGAGCTGCTCAGAAAGAGCACCACTGTTTCTAAACCCGAAGGAAAGTTTCCCAGTGTTCTTCATAAAGGAAATTTGGAGTTGGAAAGAATCCTCCTGCCTCCCCACCCCAAACTGAATTTTGATATGTTCTCCGTGGTAAGGGACCCAGTCCAAACCCAAGCCAGGAGAACCTTAGGAAGCAGAAGTGTCTAGGGGACTGCGGCACTGCCCACGTGGAGTCCTGTTCACCTGAAGGACGAGGGGGCTTGTGGAAAAGAAGTTTATCTTTCTCACTCCGGTGGGAGCACCTCGGAACGGTGCCCCAGTGCAAGAGGGAAGAGTGGTTCTGATCGCACTGTGGTTTCCGTCGCTTGGATCTGTTTCCTGTCCAGCCTTTATAGCATTGGGCCAGGATGCTTAGAGAGACCAGTGACTGTGAGAAAGGTTTTTCCATGAAAATCACTACTACAACTTTGGTTCACAAGGCAGCACTGAGTCCAGCATGGAGATGGGGTGGAATTAACGAAGCAGTGTGGCAGTCACTTCCTGCATCGCACGGACTGGCTGCCGCCGTCCTGATCATTCATGTTAATCGTAGGATGATCAGGCGTGTCCTCCAAAGGGCATGCAGCACATGGTTCTCAGGGCAGATACATTTTGGAAACCTGGCTAATGCAGAGTAGGGGATGTCTTATTATATGATTTCATATAACCTTACTAGGCCAGTGGATATTTGAAGCTCTGGTGAGATGCCCTCACCTTGACCACAGGTCCTTCCCTCCCCTACCGTTTTGTCCTGACTACCTTGTGGGATTAGCGTGCCATGGAACACTCTGGATAGCATTGCAGTAAGATTGGGCCATCCAGGGCAGAGGTCCCGTCTCTGCTTTTTCCTTTGGCATTTCAGAACTCCTTGTGAATGATCAGGTAGCTCGCTTCTAGCTCAGCTTTTTAAGCAGTTGATCATTCCTAGTATTTTGAGTTTTTGTTTAAAAAGCTGGCAATCCACATATATATACATTTTTTAAAAGAATGATTAGGCATAACTTTACAGTAATCCTCTGAAAGCCGAACTTAGCAAGATTTAGTAATCATGGACATCTTACCCTAAAAGCCGTGGAAGAAAAAAAACTGTGTTTTTAAAGCTTAACTTCTGGCAACACAGATGCATTGCCCTTCTGTTGTACGGATCTGCAGTCTCTTGAATATGAGGGGATCTTGAGATGCTTCTGACGTCTGGCCCACAGTCACAGGTGGACAGTATGCATGATGTACTCTGGCCTTCCGGGCTGCTGCTCTCTGCCACTCGGTCATTGGCAGGAACAGATGAGGAATTTATTGGTTGATTTATAAAAGCAGTGTGGGAACAAAACAGTCACTGTCCAGTGACTAGCATTCTGCTGTATTTTCTTTTCTTCTCTCCCATAGGAGAAGGAAGAATTGATTGAAGAGTGGCAGCCAGAACCTCTTGTTCCTCCCATCTCAAAAGACCATCCTGCTCTCAACTACAACGTCGTTTCAGGGTAAAGTGGTTTGTTCTCAAAGGACTTGTATCTGGTTTCCTATAGGTATACTGACCAAAGCATACAGAGGTTTATGTAGTGTTTCTTTTTTAACAGAAATAAAATATTCAGAAATCTCTGACGATCAGAAACTCTCTGCTTTAGTGCCCAGTATATGACTCTCTTTTAAGGCTGTATGGGCATTTTTTATGGTCTCCAATTTGGGCATTGCAGTTTGTCCCTTTGTTCCATTAAAAAAAATCTTTTTTTGCAAAATAATACATGCTCCTGATAATATTTCAGATAGTGAGACACACTTGAAAAGCAGCATTCCTGTTTTTTTTCTCAGCTTGATTGTCACTGATTTTAGATCGTTGTAGGTTACCTTTGTAACCAGATATTAATAGTGTGCTCACCCTTCTGCTTAGTGATTAGCTATAGACAGCAGCACTTGACTCTCACAGGAGGAATTCTGAAACTTGACCTTCCTTGTGCTGCTTCTCTCCCTGCTTCCAGGGTCTGATCTTTGTGTTTAGTTCTTCTGTTGCTTTTCTTTGCTTCGCTGTGTATGCTTTCTTAAATTAAAAAGTATTTTAAGTTTACAGGAAATATCTGACCCATGTATACCCACCATCCAGAATAAGTAGGCATTAATATTTTGCTATCTTTATTTCAAATCTACTTTTGAAAAAAGCAAAGATTCCAGATATAGGTAAAGAAACGCCTTCCCGTCTACCACTTAACTCTTATCTCCCACAAAGGACAACCGTTATCACGAAGTTGGTGGATGTCTTTCTTTCGCTTACATTTATACTTTAAAAAAAAAAAGAAGACTCATTATTTTAGAGAGAGAAAGAATGTGGAGGGGCAAAGGGCAAGGGAGACAGAATCCTAAACAGGCTCCACACTCAGCGCAAAGCCTGATTGCGGGGCTTGGACTCAAGACCCTGTGATCACGGGGCGCCTGGGGGGCGCAGTCGTTAAGCGTCTGCCTTCGGCCCAGGGCGTGCTCCCGGCATTCTGGGATCGAGCCCCACATCAGGCTCCTACGCTGGGAGCCTGCTTCTTCCTCTCCCACTCCCCCTGCTTGTGTTCCCTCTCTCGCTGGCTGTCTCTCTCTCTCTCTCTGTCAAATAAATAAATAAAAAAAATCATTAAAAAAAAAAAAAAAAGACCCTGTGATCGTGACCTGAGCCAAAATCAAGAGCTGGACACTTAACTGACTGAGCCCCCCAGGGGCCCCTGTATTTTTACTTTTAACACGCATCCCTGACGCCATGAAATTATTCAGTATTTTGTCTAAAAATGTGATGCAGCATATTCTCCTGAGTGTATCCTTCCACTTCTGGTCTGATGTAGGGAGGCTTGTATTCTTCACTCCATGGATTTCTGTGGTCATACAAAATTTTTACACGTTCTGAACTCAGACTTACTTGTCATTAATGCTGTGGTTAACAAGTCCTTCCCCGCCCCCAGAGGTCATATCTGCCTGTTTCTGTATGGTCAGCTATCCTAGCATTCTTAATTGAATTGTCCATTGTTGACCTATGGAGTAGAAATTTCCCTTTTTTGTATACTACGTGCCCCCCTAACGGGTCTGTTTCTGGCTGTATTTCCACTCTGTCAGTGTATTTGTCTCTCCCTGTGCCAGAATTTCATATAAATAGCACAGCTTAAGAATAGGCCTTAACTAGAGTGAGCCCTTCACCTCCTTGTCCTTCAGAATTGCAACTCTGTTCTTTAGTGTGAGTTTCAATTTAACTGATCACATTTGGCCAAAAAATGAGTGTGGGTTTGTGACTAGCAGTGCACTGATTTGATTAACTGGAATCTTGCTGATACTGAGTCTTCTCACTGTGTGCCTGGTGTATCACTTCGGTCTTTCACGTCCTACAGTAAAGTTATGTCACTTTCCTCATAAAGACTGCTTATCTTTTTTTTTCCCCCTACTTTTTACATTGAAATAATGGTAGATTCCTATGCAGTTGTGAGAAGTGAGGAAGGTCCCACCTGTCCTCCATCAGTTTCCGCCCACGGTAACTCCTGCTTAACCAGCAGGACCTGGATGTTGTGTGTCTTTTAATGGACTCGTCTCTAGGAAGCAGAGTGTGTTCATTTCTGTCACGAGGAGTATCTTCGTCTTCTGTTCCTGTGTTACTGTGCTGGCTAGGACACCTCCCATGCGGTTGGGTAGCAGTGGTGACAGGGCCTCAGTGTCTGGGTGGCTTCTGAGAGATGACCTGTACCGGTGATTGGCCTTCCTGTCTCTTGTCAGTTTGCTAAGGGAATTTTTTCATTAGTTTTTAAAATCAGAATGTTAAATGCTATCCCATGTTTTCCTGTATCTGTTGAGATGATGGTATGAGCTCTCCTCTCTAGTCAGTTACTATTTTAAATTATACTGGTAGGTGTTTTTAAATGATGCATAGATGTGAGTTTTTATGAGAAAGACCGCAGCCCTCCATGCCACCCTTCCTCACCCCAGATTCCCACTATCTCCAAGTAGTCACTTTCTCTTTCTGGGATTGACCTGTGTTTTTCTAAGGCATGTGCTTATGCTATTATTTCTTGGTGGTATCCTTTCTTTTCCAGTTTTAATTTTATCCATTCATTGCAGGAGGTAGAGACTGGCCCTCTGAAAACACACCCACACTTGCCCTCCCCCTGCTGTAGTCGCCCCTCTACTGCCTTTGTGTGATCAGGAAAGGAGGCCCCTGCCCCGGGAAAGGCAGCAGCCTGCTGTGGCCCCTGGCTGTGGTGGGGCTCCCTGGGTCCCCTCGACAGGACACCCCCTGCGAGCCACACACAGACCCCTTTTCCTCCCTTCTCCCCGGCACAGATTTGTTGTTACACTCTGTGTCCCTGGATTACTTAGTGTTGACAGTTTTGTGACCACATTAGTATCATTCAGGAGGTAAGCTTAGCATCCATTTTTCTTATTACACAGAATATTGTAATTATATTGTCTTCCTCGTACACTTTTGTTTTCCTCGTTAGTTTCCTGCTTGCTTGCTTGGCTCTCCCAAGTCAACCTAATTCATCCTGTCATCTGCCTCCAGGACCGTCAGTCTCCATTCAGAATGTCTCCATGTGTGTTATCTGTGGGGTTCATTTCCTCCCTTCCTGAAACCTTTGTCGTGCTGCAGCCTGACTGGTGCTTGGTACCTCGAGTGGCTCCCCGGGCGGCCCGGGCCTTCCCGTCGCCCTAGCTCCGGAATTCCCTTCGTCCCTCTCCTGCCTTGGCCGGCTCTGTCCTGGCTTGCTCCCTCACGTTAGAGTCCACATAGTTTCCTGAGGAAGGGCTATGGAAGGTACATTCTTTTTAAACCTTTCAGATCTTAAAATTGTTATTTATTTTACTATTTTACACCAGAGTGATTGTTTTGTGGGTTCTTATTGATCTTTTAGGCACCTCAGTGTCTGCTGACCCTTAGCATCTATACGGTTTTCACTATAAAATATTTTCATTGTAATTANCTAAAATTGTTATTTATTTTACTATTTTACACCAGTGATTGTTTTGTGGGTTCTTATTGATCTGTTAGGCACCTCAGTGTCTGCTGACCCTTAGCATCTATACGGTTTTCACTATAAAATATTTTCATTGTAATTAACAGCATTTTGTAAACAGTTTGCAAAAATCACAAAAAAATCTTGAATCATTTTTGCTGTTGTTGATAAACTTACTTTTCAGTGAATGCAATAGTGCTGCTCATTCAGTACTGAGTTAACCTGAAAACAAGTGAATTTACTTAACTTGGGTAGATTTTGTTCTTTCAGTAACAGCCTTATTGACATATAAACCACAGACCGTGAAATTTGCTCTTTTAATTCACCACGATTAAGTGGGTTTTAGTATATTCACAGAGATGTGCAACCATTGTCTCCATCTAATTTCAGAATATTTTTATCACCCCCAAAAAGAAATCCCACACCCACCCTCATTCACTCCCCACTTCCCCCTTCCCCAGCTACTTTCCCCTGATACCTACTAATCTACTTTTTCCATGCCTTTGGCTGCTGTTCTGGACTTTTTATATAAAAGGAATTATGCAGTATGTGGCCTTTTGTGTCTGATTTCTTTCACTTAGCATCATATTTCCAAGGTTTGTCCATGTCATAGTAGCATGTGTCAGTTTTGTTCCTGACTAATAAAATATTTCACTCTGAATATATCACATTTTGTTTGTACATTCATCAGTAGATGGATGTTGAGGGTTATTTCCACTTGGGAGTATATGAAAGGAGAAAAATTATATACATACATAAACTCTCATGAATATTTGTGTACACATTTTTAAAAATTTTACCTGAAGAATTTATTTGAGAGAGAGAATGAGAGAGAGAGACAGCAGAAGCAAGGGCAGAAGGAGAGGGAGAAGCAGACATCGCACTGAGCAGGGAGCCCAATGTGGGGCTCGATCCCAGGACCCTGAGATCATGACCTGAGCCAAAGGCAGGTGCTTAACTGACTGAGCCAGCGAGGTGCCTCTGTACACATTTTTTCTGTGGACATATGTTTTTATTTCGCCTGAGTATACACCTGAGAATGGAATTGTTGAGGTTTGTGGGAACTTACTTTGAGGAGCCATCAGTATGTTTAACAAAGTGGCTGAATCATTTTCCATTCCCATCAGCAGTGCATGAGCGTGATAATTTCTCCCTGTCTTGGCCAACACTTACTGTCTTTCATTGTAGCCATCCTGCTAGGTGGGAAGTGATATCCCACTGTGGCTGGGATTTGCATTTCCCTGTGATTAATGATGTTGAACATCTTTTCATGCACTAATTGGCCATTTATATGTCTTTTCTGGAGAATAACCTATTTAAGTCGTTTGCCCATTTTTTAACTGGGTTATTTGTCTTTTTATTATTGATTTATAAGAGCTCTTTGTATATTTTGGATTCCAGTCCCTTATCAAATATATGACATGCAAATATTTTCCCCCAGTCTGTGGGTTTGTCACTTCTCTGCCAGTGTACTTTGAAGCATCAGTGTTTCCAATTTTAATGAAGTCCAATTTATCTGTTTTGTTCTTTTGTTGCTTGTGCTTTTGTATTAGATCTTAAAATCCTTCCCTAATCCAAGATTATGAAGATTTACTCCTTTGTTTTCCAGGAGGAGGGCTTAGTGTCCCATTTTTCATTATGTAGATTTATATTTAATTTCTGTTTTCAGCATGGCCCCATCTCTCAGCTGTCCTTAGGACTTTGAGCTGATATTCAGGCTTTTCCAGAGAGTAAGTTTCCTATCTTTCTGCAGAGCAGGAAGGGGATCTGAGCGAATGGCTGCTGCTTACAAGGTTTCCAGGCAGTCCCCATGTTCACAGGGAGCTGTTCCCCTAGCGTGGGATCATTTCCCCGGAGTTGTGGCTGAGCTGCTCACGGCCAGCAGACGTGCAGCTCTCTCTCTCTGGTCTCTGACGTCTCACATACAACCTGCTGTTTGCTGAGTGTCATCTCTGCTTGCATCCTGGTCTTACTAGCATCAGATGTTTACACCTTGGCATTTTATGTCCCATTAGAAGGGACCAGAGGTCGATGGGTTTTTCCCTTCATTCTGTTTTGTTTACCAGAAGCCACTGGTAGGTTTTCCTATTAATAAATAATTCTTACATTCCTGGAATAAGGCTGTTTGGTTTGTTTTTCTACATTGCTGGTTTGTTTTGCTCATGTTTGGGATTCTTAAGTTGTATGTTGAAACGTGAGTTTTGTTTCTTCTTTCCCTTACTGTGCCTTGTCCAGGTCAGGTATCCGTTATAATTGGTTTTACCCTTTTCTTAGCCACTGTATTGTAGGCATGCTGACCACACTGACTCCGTCTCTGGCCCTCCATCTTCTTCGTGCCTGTGCAATGACCTCGCTCAGGGCTCCCATGTTCGGGGCCCCGTGGAGGTTAATGTATGCCCTGACCGGGAAGGGGGAAGGCTTGTTCTGATCTTCCCGAAAGAAGGCACCTTAGGTACCTGGTGAGGATCACTGGCGTGCAGAAGGCCCCACTTCAGATAACTACCCTGTGACCTCACCCGCATGCCCTGCTCTCTGTAAAAGCCGGGGGTTAGGCTCGCCGGACTGGGCCGAGAATAGGGGCTGAGAGTGGCTTTGCACTGCCGGACCGCCCCCCTACCTCATCCCCCGTCGGTAAGTTACCCTGAGCGAAGCTCCGTCACACGATGGGGTGGCCGGCTTCAGTTTTCAGTCTTCAAGTGCCTTCTCAGCCTGGAGGATACTTTACGGACCCTCCTCCGCCTTCTAACCAGTCTGCATCTGTCATGTTGTTGGTTCTGTTGAGCCTAGATTTTTAGTCCTGAACTTCATGTCTTCAGTGAATTCTTCAAGCTGTTTGGGTTTCCTTCTTGAGTAGTCTTGGTTACTGTCATTTAGTAAGTGTCCATTTCTTCTTGCTGTTTTTGAATGTATTGGCCTGAAGCAGTTTCTAGGACTCTGGAGCCTGCAGATGTAAAACACACACCCTTACGTACAGACGTGCATGACAGCGCATCTGTGGGTCGTGTTTCCCCTGCAGGCAGTGTTTGTGTGCGTCCCCCTCTCTCACTCAGCTTTGCTGGGGGCTTGTCTCCTGACCCGACTCGGTTGAGGCTCCGTCTTAGTTTCTCTGCGTGTGGCCTTGTGGACACAGGTGCTGACCCTGTCCTCCGTCCTACTCTGGTTGGTGCCCGCACAAGGCAGCGCTGGTGCTTTGCCCCTTGTCTCCTTTCATCCTCCCCCCACCCCCGACTCAGCCGCCCCCCTGAGATACTGCCACTGAGCTTCATGAGTCACTTGATGTCATATATTTCTTAATTATAAAAATAATACATTTTATTTTTATTATATATTGTTAACCTTAAAAATAGTTATTTTTATCAACAAAAGTGGGTTTATTGGGGAGTAAATATTGTAGTTTGGGACCTGCAGGTTATGGCTAAACCATAGGCAAGTCCAGCAAACAACGGAGAAGAATGTTATTTTCTGGAGAAGGAGGAGGCTATTGAGAAGGGCTGTTTTAATGGAAGTTTATTGAAGAAAAGCAAGAGTCCAGGGCAGTGAGGGTTTCTCACTGGCCGAGCTGCAGGGCTGGTGGATCTCTTGTAGGAGACACAGTGTCTGTCTCTCCTGGAGGGGCCTGTAATCCCCAGTTCTTCCTGGGACTGGCATAGAGCCCAGCTGCTCCCCCTTCCAGCCTCCCCTCCAGCACCCCAAGTCCACTTCAGTGCAGTTTCCCAGTACCTTTGGAACCACATTTTAATGGTTTATGAATGTATGTTTTTAATTTTGTGCTTCATTCTGATTTTTTTTATTCACACTCATTTTTTTTTGAAAATGTGTTTGTGCCCATTGTGTTCCAGGAATGTGCTGAGCACATACAATAAGTCAAAATCTTTGTTCTTCCGGGACAGACAAACCAACAGTGAAATGAATAGAATGTTCGCTGGTGTTAAGTGATAATGAACAAATATCAAAGCAGGGCAAACAGAAGATGTGGAGGGCTAGATGTACTTCTTGCTCATTCCTTCTGACTGCTACGTATGATTCCATTGTGTACTTAGCTGCTTTCCCCATGATGGATACCTAAGCTGCCCCCACTCCCCACTGCCACCCAGCATCTGGTGATTACTGGCCCCTTGGGCAGCCGTGTGAGTCTCTCTGGAGCCAGGAGTGGGGTCTGACGTACGCCTGTCTCATTTCCCTGTGGGGCTTCTCTACATGGTGACGCACCTATCTCTGCTCCCCTGAGTTAGTATACGGGGGTCCGGTTTCCCCACAGCCCTGTTTGGCAACATTGCTTTATTTTGTATTTGAGACTTTGAGTATCATTTCATCTGCTTACTAGCTGCTGGGGTTTTCCCCTTCTGTGAATGCCTCTTCATATCTTTTACCTCTTTTTTTTTTTTTTCCTTACCTGAATTCCTAGCCTGTTTTCTGATTAGCAAAAATCCCATGTACCACGTAGACGTTAATCTATGGTCTGTTTTCAGTGTAGTACTCCATTATGCTAATTTCAAGACACACGTTCTTATTTTTCCTATTTTAAGATCTCTGAAACGGGGATGAATCTGTGGTTGCTGAGAGCCTTTGTCGGTGGGTGGGGTGTCCTTGCTTGTGTATCTGTAAACTTGGTCATGGCTGTGCTTACTGCCAGCGCTTCAGCTGAGTTGTGAATGCTGCTGGCAGGAAAATCGGGATGGCAGGAGAGAGTGCCAGACTCCTCTGAGCCAGAGAACACAGTGCAGTGACTAAGGCTTTGAACATTCCCTTTGTCATATTTCTGCCTGTGGTTAATTACAGCATCAAAATTTGAAGCACGGGGGACACTAACATGTCAGGTAACCTCGGAGATGTTGGGGGAGCATCCTCCTAGACGACACGGGGTACTCCTCACAGCAGGGAGAATATTGTAGGAATACATATGCAATCTATGACTTACCAGCGGGGAGAAAACCTTCGGGACTCGGTTAAATAGGTTAAGGATATGCTGACTGATTTATGTTTTCCCTTTTAGATGTACAGATGTGGTGTGACAGAAATCTGTGTCTAAGCATACCGAATAGAATTTCTCATTAAACGTAAACTCAAAAATCGTAAGATCACAAGAAAACATCATTACATTTTCATCAGCAGTGTTTTCCTGTTTTCCTTCCTTAGTAGTAGCTAAAAAACAGCGATGGCATCTTAGATTCAGGGAAGTACAGTAAATATCATCCATCCGTTAACTCTGTCTGTGGTGTCGTCACTGAACCAAAATTCTTTTTTTTTTTTTTTTTTTAAGTAGGCTCCACGCCCAGCATAGAGCCCAACACGGGGCCTGAACTCATAACTCTGAGATCAGGACCTGAGTTGAGATCAAGAGTCGATTCTTAACCAACTGAGCCACCCAGGTGCCCCAACCAAAATTCTTAATTTTGACTCTGATTCATCCATTTTGGTCTCACTCTGTGTGTGTGGGAAGACTTGTTCAGAAATCATTTCTACTCCAAGGTGTCACAAGGACATTCTTCAACGTTTTCTTTTGTTATATCTTCTAGGTTTTGTGTTTTTTTTTAAAGATTTTATTTATTTATTCGACAGAGATAGAGACAGCCAGCGAGAGAGGGAACACGAGCAGGGGGAGTGGGAGAGGAAGAAGCAGGCTCATAGCAGAGGAGCCTGATGTGGGGCTCAATCCCAGAACGCCGGGATCTCATCCTGAGCTGAAGGCAGACGCTCAACCGCTGTGCCACCCAGGCGCCCCTCTTCTAGGTTTTTAATAGGTCTAGAATTCACCTTTGTACATGTTTATCCAACTTTATTTTTCTCCATAGAAAAAGAAACGTGTGTGATTTCGTAGTTTGTGGGGCAACTGTAACTGCTGTCATTTGCCAGGTGTTTGGATACTCACAGTTCTCTTGAGTTCTAGAGTCTCTCATTGCTCTAGGTGCCTGCTCTCACACTGGTAGCCAACCCACTGTTAATGGGGTTCTGTAATCCTAGGCTCCTGGTAAAACACCATTCTCCTTATTTCTAAGTTCACTTTGTAATTACTGACCCTCACTAATAGTGAGGTAGTGGTTTTTGGTTGGAAAGGGTTTCATTTTTCCTCCTTCTGGTCCTCTGATGCCTTGATTATGGAGTTGTCTCTGGGTTGACTTTATTTGCTTCTGCGAGAGACCCTGAGGGCTTGTGTGCTCCAGCATTCTCGTGGTAAGTGGCGGGTGTGACATCCCTGCAAGCCTGCGTGGAGCAAGGATGTGAACCTCCCGTTTCTTACTAGAAACTGCTTTCTTCCCCTGCTCTAAGTGCCGACGGAAACGAGATCCCTATATCCCTGCATCATGGTGCCTCTTGACAGCTTATCAGCTGTGGTCACGGGCTTTGGGCGTACTTTCTCTCGATGATTTGATTTCTCAGCCTATTAGTTTTTGTAGAATGACCTTGACTTTTCCAGCAGCAGCCTTTAGTATAACATTGTCTCCATAGGGGCTCTGTCTTTCATCTCTTTGTGAGCGCCAGCACCTCCACACCAGGAGGATCGGGAAACGTGAGAAAGCCCGAGAAGTAGGAAACGAGGTGACACGGTGGGTTCGGAATCAGAGCAGGTGCTTGGGCCCTTGAGGCCAGAGGGAAGTGGGAGGGAATATTTAGAGAGCACCTCTTATGGACCAGGCACTTTTATAGCAATTACCCTGAGAGGGGGGTTCTTTCCCGACTTCCTAGATTAAGAAGCAGAGACTCACAGAGGCCAGGGAGCCTCCCTGAGCTCCTGAAGCCAGGAGGAGCCGTGATGCCGGTGGAGGCTGTCTGCCTCACTGCAGCCCATGGTCTTTTCGCGGAGTCCTCCTGCCTTCTGTATGGGTCCACCTGCTTCTCGTGGTCATTCTCTTCCTTCCCGGGTTTCCCAGCATCTTCTGTTTCTCGAACACCAGTTCTGTGAACATGTATTGAGAACAGGTTTCCCAGGCTTTTCTGGCCCCAGGGTGTCTTCCAGAGCAGCCCACGTGCACAGCAGCACACGGGGACACGGGAAGCAGCTTCGTGCCACAGCCCTGTGCCGGGTGCTCTGATGGTTCCGTGCCACTCTTGTCACGGCTTCCTTCAGCTAGAAGAGGCTGGTTGTGACCAGTTGGCCTCATGACCTGCGGTTTGGCCCTGTGTTTTTGAAGCCTGGCCTGTGGGAGTATTGTCAGCAGAGCACTTGGTGATCTCAAGAGCCCGCCTCCTCTCCCAGTCCAACTGAGACCTGTGCTCCTGGCCACACTGTGTCTTTGTTTCTCCCCAGGGGCAGGGGAGGAATCCCTCTTACATAGTATTCCAGCACTAACTGTAGAACTTGGAAACATAGCCCACTGAGTTTTGTAGTGTCTTTCTATAGTTTACATGTATTTTTAAACTACTTAACAGTAAAGCCATATGTTTTTCTGCCCATTCTTGCTTTTGATCTTGATGTGTTTATATTTCTGTCTTGTCTGTCTTATTCCATATTTTTTTCCCAAGGTACTTCATTTAGCTACTTCTTTCTTAATGAGTTTTAAAATCCAATAAGATTTGCCATTTATCTGTGTTGGAATTATAGCTCACTTTTTTTTTAAGTACTACAAGTTAGCCTGATTTGTAATACACCACTTTCTAATTTTACATTTTAAAAATAAGAGGGGCGCCTGGGTGCCTCCGTCAGTTAAGCGGCTGACCCTTGATTAAGGCTCAGGTCACGGTTTCAGGGTCATGAGATCAAGCCCCATGGTGGGCTCTGTGCTCAGTTCCGAGTCTGCTTGAGATTCTGTCTCTCCCCGTTTCCGTGCATACACTCACGGAAACTTTTATTTCTCTAGAAATAAATAAACCTTTAAAATAATTAATCAGTTGTTAGAATAGAGAACTAGGTGTGCAGCTAGGGTAAGGTAACACTTCTGTGTCTTGCGTGCCCCCCGGGTGATGTGACAGTATGGGCCCTGTAACGTGAATGCCTGCTCAAGTACACCACTGTCCTCTCTTTCCCCAGCCCTCCCAGCCACAACATTGTGGTGAATGGAAAAAAATGTGTGAACTTTGCCTCATTTAATTTTCTGGGATTGTTGGATAACCCTCGGGTCAAGGTAAGTAGCACCTGTGTGGAAGATGGCACCATTACGTAAGAAGCTGGGCACGAGATAAGAGACAAATGGAGAACATCAGAAAGGGCTCTCTCTGCTGGCCATTTGCCGTGACTCCTCTTGGCCGAGCTGTGACGGAGGTTTCGACAAAGGGTGGGCAATCAGGGTGTCTGGTGTGGCTTAGTGACGGTGACATCCAGAAACCCATGGGAGCCAGCCCCAGGTAATAGTCAGAGGTGTGTCCAGGAAACTGCTCCGTCTCCTGTGAGGATTGTGAGCCAGTGAACCGTTCTGAGGAAAGACTTCTGCCCAGAAATGCCAAAAATTATAAAGGCCTTGAGTTAACCACGTTTGGATAATCAAACCAATACAACTTTCCCACGTTTTAAGTTCTGTCCCTAAATCTTTACATGTGTCTGCTCTTTATATCCTGTTGTTAGAATTGCCATGGTTCTAAGAACGGGAGGAACCTAGTCGGGGGAGGGGGGACTAAAGAATAGGAAATGTCAGTTTTGAACCTGAGAGATAAAGTATTAAGACCTGACGTTTCTCCCACAAAGGCAGCAGCTTTGGCGTCTCTCAAGAAGTACGGCGTGGGGACTTGTGGACCTAGAGGATTTTATGGCACGTTTGGTATGTTCCCGCTGTCTTTTTCAAACTAACTGCTTTTAAGGATTGATTCAATTTGATTTCAAAACTGCTTGGAAGAGATGTCCTTGATGAGTTGTGATGTCGAGTGGGTGAGTGCTGTTTGTGTGAGCTGCCCTGGTCCGGGACTGGATGTCGCTCGTAGAGGAAAGGCATTGCTGCCTTGGGGGCACCATGTCAGTAGGGTGGAGCCTGAGCTGCTGTTGCAGGCGCCCCAAGGGTGGTGGTATGAGGAGATCCGGTTTGTTTCTGTCCGGCATGACTGTTGGAAGGGGAAGGGGGAGTCCCATTGCAGGTGGCTCTGCTCTTCATAGTCATGGAACCTGGTTCCTCCCTGTCCTCTTCCTCTAGTACTGAGGGCACCGTCCTTGTCCGCTAGGCTGCAGCCAGGTGGCAAGTGGGGGGGGGGGGGGGGATGGTGCAGGCTGCGTGGCTGCAGTACCCCTTGAGGCAGGCAGGGGGCATTGCACAGCACTCTGCCCACATTCTGTTGCCGAGCCCAGAACCTGGGTCAAGCCTCCCTCTGAGTGGGCTGGGAGATGGCTCCAGCTGGGCAGCCACCTCCTGCCGGAAGGAAGGCAAGAACAGATTAGGAGGGGGGGTGGTGAAGGAGTGACGATTAGCTCTTTTCTTTCTGAAATGAAGAGGAAGGGTCATTGATTTCCAGCTGCGTATTAGGATGAGTGTGGTTTCAAACACTACAAAGTCCCTAACTCAGAGTCCTCAGAGAAAATGTTAAATCATTGTTCAAATGAATGTTACTGCAAATAACTTTCTGGCTTACACATGTCAGCACGTGGGGAAAATAGAGCCCAGGGAAGTCTTTTTGTCTTCTCTCGCATTGCCGTCTTTAGGCCTTTGTGTTTTGCTTAAATAGTTAAGGTGCTTTTATTTAAGGGAGCACCTTTCTTTAGTCCTTAGCTAGCTTAGTAAATTATTTGTATTGGAAACAGACAACAGAGTAGGTGTCTGTGCATTTTTAAGGTGTAAAGGATCTGAAATATCTTGCGTTCCAGCATCCCAGCCATTCAGAAGCGGCGTAGAAAGTTCAGAGACGTTACATGACTTTCTCACAGTCACACAGCTCATTAATTTCAGTCCTGTGACTAGAAACCAAGTATCCTGACTGCCAGACTTTATGGCAAGATCAAAGACTTACAGAGCGCCAATCAGTCTCCCTTTTTGCCCCAGTGTAAAGCAAACATGGATTGTTTGCTTGGTTTTTATCGGTAAGGAATTATTTCCTAGATGTGTAGTATTAGAAAGCTAGGAAAGACATTTTTTTATGGGTTGTTCATTGTAATCTGATCAACAGGACTTTCTATGATTTGCTTGCTGGGGTTAAAAAAATTACTTTCTTAAAAGCTTTTCTTTCTAGGGGATTTTATTTGCATGTGTGGCCTTGGCTTCTGCTTGGGAATTAATTTGAGAAAACAGATAGCAGATTTATTGCTAAATTAAGTCGTGAAAAAGAAAGGCTTCAGCTCCTCAAAACCAGTTTTCCCAGAGCTGGTAGAAGAGAGCCCAGTCAGCTTTCTGTTTGGATTACCTGGAATGTAATATGCAGTAATAGGTGGCTGTGTGCTTCCAGACATGAGGTCTTCAGTGAATGGTTTTTAAGTTAATATTCTTGATTAAATAATTCAGCCCATGATAAAAGCTTCGGAAGGTTTTATAGAGAGTGAAAATTGTCTTCTCCCCCACCATTATCCCACACCTCCCCCCAAAAAAGACAGCTACTGTCAGTAATTCCATGTTAATTCTTCCAGAGACTTTTTCCAGCAAATGCAAACCACTTCCATACATACATTTTCCCTCTATTTTTACAAAAATGGTAACATAGCCTGCATGTGTTCTGTGCCTTGCTGATTTTCAGGGGTCTTAAGCAGACTCCTTGCTGAGCGCAGAGCCTGACGTGGGGCTCGATCTCATGACCCTGAGTTCATGACCTGAGCCGAAATCAAAAGTCAGATGCTCAACTGACTGAGCCACCCACGGCCCCCCAAAAGGTTATTTTTAATTTTCCTGGAAGTAACACATTCAGGCATCTGTTTTCAAAGATGAAAATACTTCCTTGTTTAGCTCTTTTCTCAACTTTTCAAGAATGAATGTAAATCACTAGTAAAAGTAAATTTCCTTTTTAAAATGTTCTTTTTATTATTTCATAGTAACATATTAGATGACATTATGTGATTAATACAGAAAAAAAATCAAACAACAGTTGAGTTAAAATTCGTCTAGCTTCTTAGGCTGGATGTTCTCTTGCCTTTGGTAGGTAGAGCTCCACAAGTTCTTCTGATAATCATATAAGGACCATATGATTAGGAGTTTTTCCACCTTCTCATTTTATTGTTTGAATGTGTGTTTGAGAACGGAGCGAGTGGATTTGTCAGGTTAGAGAGCGTACTTTCCTCTAGAGCTAACGGGTCCCATGTGCTTTGATACTTTCTCTTTTCCAGCTTCTTTGTTTTCTTTGACCACGTTCAGATCTCTTTTGCTTGAGGTTTGTCACTGGTTCCCCAGGATCCGCTTTGCATATACAACGCCTACTTGACTCTTTGTTCTAAACTAAATCAGAATGTAGTCAGTAGCAGGATTTCATGGTGAGGGATAGTGGCATTTAATTGTGTTCAAGAGCCGTTAGTAAACAAGTAAATTGTTCAGTTGTTTATTTTTCAAAATATATTCTTTCTTTATTTTAGAGCAGTCAACTGAATCATGACTGCATGTTTTATTAGAAAGAACATTTGGTCATAAAGTTCCTAGATCTGCCACTTCTTTCTACCAACCGGTCATGGATTGTTTTTGCAGTGCCGGAGGGCAAGAGTCTTTGTTTGCACAGCTTAGAACATTTTGGCAAGAATCACATAAGATGCTGCACATAAAAACATTCTGGAAAACATTCAGCCCTGTATTTATGTTCTAATGAGTGCATAAGTGATACTATTTGTACTTTTAAGAAAAGTTGTCCAAGTCTCAAGGGATTAAAAAGAAAACAGTGTATGACACAAAATGTAGAAGCCTTAAGAAAAAATGTAGTTGGTTGTTTTTAAACTGTTCTCAAGTTGACTGTTTTATAGTCTTTCCTTTGGAAGACAACCAAGAAAATGGAAATACCTCTCAGCAGAATACAAGAGGAGACAGTATATAAGTGGGAAGCTGAGTGAACAAGTTACTATAACATGAAGTTCTTAAATATCTGGGATTTGGACAACTTAATTAGAAAATAGTGTAAATGCTTTTTTCCTTTTAAAAGAAAACCTTTTCTTTTATTTCATAAATATTGATTTAATTATACAAGCACTTAAATGGTGTATTGGTTTTTCCATGCCGGGCGTTACTCTGAGTGTTTCATAGGCATTGACTTGTCGTTCTGGTAACAATCTTTTGAGGCAGGTCCGACTGTTACCTGTTTGACAGACGAAGGACCTGAGAGGCACGGAGCAGTTTCAAGCCTGCCCTGGGTCCACACCCGGTGAGGCAGGAGGCCAAATCTGGAACCCTCTGCAGTGACTGCCATGGCCAGGCCCCACCCTGGGTGCCAGACATCCTATACTGGCCTTGAGTCCCTTTTCTTAGGTTCTGGTTAGGGAAAAGATGCAAGAAAGGGCAGCGAGTGCTGGGAGGGACACAGAGGCTTTCTGGGCACTTCCCTCCATGGCCTCTTCCCTACAGTGTTTGTTCCTACCAGGAATCAGAGGATGTAGTGCTTTGCTGGCACTCCTTGCAGATCTGTAGCAACAGTTGGTGGAATGGGTCATCTGCACAGAAGAGAGACATCAGGAGAACGCGGCCTGGCACTTTCCCTGTTTGCTGCCTCCCCCTCCCTAGGGGTGAGAGTTTTTTCATTGCGTGGAGTAGCTCTCACACATCCGGAGGAGTTAGGCAGCGCTCCGTATCTGCCTGTCACAAAACCTGCTTTGCAAGGCTGCGGTCAGCTCAAACCCAGTGTCTTCAGGTACCAGGAGAAAAAAGCCAGTCTTTGTTAAACTGTTGGGAAAGGCAAGAATCAGTAAGTCACTGACTTACTGTAGATTCTTCTTAACCACTTTATGGCAGTGATACAAAAACAGTTGTGAGTATGTACAACGATGAGAATGTTTCTAGCATGCAATTTTCATCAACTGGGTAACTAACGCTAAAGCCTGAAATTAAGCCAGGATTGTTTTACTTTCTCATGGCTCATCAGTGAAAAAAATGAGTCCTTTAAAGTGGAGCCTACAGAATGATTTAAAATCCTTTTTGTATTTAACAAAAATAGTTTGTGCTCATAGCATGTTTTTTGTTTCTGTACTGGAGGAGAGCAGGTCTGGGGCTCGGATTGTCCGTTGCTAGCTGAATTATGGAGATTTGGGGTACATAGTCCCGATGTAGAGGCCACATTGTCATTTGTAGGAAGGGTACCTGCCCTCATTCTGATCAGAAGTGGGGGTGACAGGGACTTGCCTGTAGGCAGGGTGCACGGAGCACTCTAAGGAAGAGGCTGGCGCTCCTTGCTCAGCGTGGGAGGTGCTCGGTTCTCCGGTGTGTGGCCGCTTTCCTCATTCTCATCCGATTTTCCCCGAAAACTTTCACTGGCAGCATATAGCAGAGGGGGGAGAGTCAGGGTCAGGGTCGTGTCCTCTGTGCTGATGATGTCACAGATCTAATGCTTGAAGACCTAAGCACCCCTTTGATACCATTTTGATCAAATGGGATATAGTCATCTTAACTTTGTTACTATAAAATCCCACACTTATTTAATGTCGATGTCATTCTGTACAATGACTAAGACCTTCCGGGAATGGAATCAGATGTCACTTCGTGTGCTTTTCGTAGTAGACTATGTTAGTGTACGTTCTAACTGTAAGTAGGAAGAAGCATGTTTGGTCTTTTGTGCATACCCGTCTTGGAGGAATTGTGAAAATGAACTGTTTATCCCATTCCAATCAAGTAATAATAAAAGAATGGACTTTTTAAAAATATATTTTAAAAAGTAGTTAGATGAGGGGAGTCCATTAATGTTCTCAGTTAGTTCCTTTATTAATCAAACATGCAGTGACTATCACTGATAAGCACAGAGTCAGGGAGAAAGACCAGGTTTGTGCCACCTGACAAAGCGACACAGCTGAGAGAAGCAGATAGCCACTGACATAGGAGAACTCCAGAGCTCCAACCCCAGAGGAAGGGACTAGGCCAAGTCGCGCCTTCGGTCTACTGGCCTGAAGTACCTCGGTCCATTCTACGACACATGCATGGTGATTTCTGACCGAAGACTGAGAGCACTCAGTTGTGAACTGGGGGTGCAGGTGGAAACTAGCCACCGAGTGAGAGGAGGCAGGGTGCAGGTGCCCTAAGCTCAACCCCAATTTGATGGCAAGGACCAATAGTGAGGAATCCGAAAATTGAGCAGCAATACCCAGAAAATAAACTAAAGCCCACTTTATGTATACGCTTACCTGACCCTTGACAGGGCATGTGGCAGAACCCTGATTTGTTGTTCAAGCCTGGGTCCTGGTGTAGTTAAAAGAGCTAAAGGAAGTTCTAAAAGTCCTCTTCTCTCCTGGGTAATGCCTCGTTTTAAGACCACTTTGAAGTTTTCAGTTTCAAAACTGGTCCGTGCACTGTTTATTCTCGATATCGCTGGGCCCTCCATGCCAGGGTGCGCAGACTCGTGCTGAGCCTGGGAAGGTGAACGGTAGTAAGGAACCACGATAGGAGAAGGAGAGGTACCAGGTTAACAGGCGCAATCCATTCCTGCTGTTACGTCTGCATTCTTCTCAAGGGGCTTCTGTAAAATACTGCATTTCTCTTTGTACTGTTCATTTGAAGTCGCCAGTACACTTAAATTCAGACAGAGAAGTTAGTGCTGCCGAGTGAGAGCAGGTGCACAGGGCATACAGGTACGGCTGTCAGAGAAGGGAGCACTGTCTTGATGCAGAGTATGTGGGGTTCTTTTACTCTTCTTTTTCTTTTCCTTTTAAAAGTTGGTTAACAGTTGTCTTAATGTCTGCTGTGGTACCTTTTGCTAAAATGCAAAAAGCCTTTAATAAATTAATGTGTCACACGTCGGGAAAGCCCCGGTGCGGTTGGTTGAGGGAAGTTAAAGCAGGTACAGTCACCGGGCTTGTATTGCCGCGCTAGGCTGATGCGGAAGCCAAGCCCAGGACTGGAGCCGCCCCACTAACACACGGAGGGCAGAGGAGTAGCTGAGTCCATTCACAGGCTTTAGGAATCGTTTCGGCTGAGAATTATCTACACTGATCTCATCTAAATTATAACTCAAAAAAATTTCGTTTTGGCCATAAAGTGACAGTATTACTAACTAAACTTCTTACGTTATTTTCTTTATTCTTAAAAAGCATTAGAAGATGTTTTAACCATTTAACATCTTATTATAGATGTGCACTTGGATTTGGAAGACCGCCTGGCAAAATTTATGAAGACAGAAGAAGCCATTATCTACTCGTACGGATTTGCCACCATAGCCAGTGCTATTCCTGCTTATTCTAAGAGAGGGGACATTGTGTTTGTGTGAGTAGCTTTACTGTGTTTCTAATCATAATTCCTTTGGAGATAGTGGTGATCTTCCTGGAGAATTCCTTTGTTAGAGGTTTTCTGCCTTAGGTAATACTGACTTTCTGTTTAAAGAAATACATGGTAACTTCCATGAAGTACCTGTGCAGCATTGACGAGACCGTCACTAGAAGGCTGCCTAAAACATTTTTTTTGTTATTGATTGGTTTTGTTGATGTCGGGAAAGCCAAACTTACCCTGGGTGAGGCCCATCATCTCCCTTCCCTCTGCAGTTCTGTGACAGCATAGTGTCCTCAAAAGTCCATGGTCACCGCCCACGCAGTCGCTCAAACTGCCTGGTGGAGTCTTCATTGCTCACCACCCCACCCCGAGTCCTGGTCTCTGCTGACGTTGCTTTCTGGCTTGCTGGGATCTTAGAAGCCACGAGCAAATCCGCACACTCGAGCACACGCGCACTAGCTGTGTGGCGTTGGCCCCTCTCTGGAGAGGAAGAGCGGAGAGCTCTCCTACCTGACCCCTGCTCACCCTGCACGTGTACCGCCTCTGCAGGGAAGCCCTCCTTAACCTTTCAGACCAAGCTGAGAGCTCTGCCGCATGTGGAGAAAATCTCACAGCCAGAGGAATCCATGGTCACGTGGGTGCTCAGGCTGCCTGTCAAAGTCCCTCTGCTTCTCAGGCCTCCTGTACGCGCATGTGCGCACGCTCATACGCCTGCACACACGCCTGCACACACGCCGCACAGCCCCTCTGCTCTCTGCTCATCCTGCCTCACACTCACCGTGCTCTTCTTTCGCTGCGCTTTCCTCGGTTTGTACGAGCGTATTGCCTAGGAGAGCGTTTGCCGTTCGGCTCTGCTCAGTACACACCAGCTCAGTGAATAAACGAACAGAGATTGGCACTTAGAACAGGGGTCCGAGCGACAGGGCTTCAGAGTCCAGTCTCACTGGCGGGCTCCTGCCGGTGCAGCAAGCTCGAGCTCACGCCACAGCACCGGCTCTGCCTGGGCTTCGGGGCAGGGTGCGTGTGCGGCCCGTCCTGCCCCACAGCCCCGTGGCAGCCTGGGAGCACCAACACACGGCCTACGCTGGGCTTGTTTGCTTCCTTTGTCAGATCACGAGCACGGTATTGTCTTCTCCGTTTTAACTGCCGGGAAGCCCGGGCCACACTCACTCCCACATGCTATTCACTGCATCAAGAGCTTCTGTTGCTGTTCAGTTAGGCAGCTTAATTATTCTCTGACACATAATTTTAAATATTCTGCCCAGAATTCATTCAGAGGTAGGAACACCAGAGGTAATGATGGTGTTTAATAAATTATTTGATAAATTTATTAGGCCTAGAAAGTATGTCCAGGGCTTAATTTCTTCCTTTTAGTAGATGGTAGTAAGCTTTGCCAGCAGTAGTCTCGGCTCAGTGGGTGCTCATGTGCTAAGTCTGTCGCTGTTTATGACGAGTCATAGAGATTCTGTGTGCCCTTTGCCTAGTCTCCCCCAGTGGTTACTTCATAGCTGGGATATGGACTTGGATAAAGTCAGGACACAGAACATTTCCATCACCACAAGGATCCCTTGGGTTACCACACCCATGGTCGACCCCCCCCCCCACTCCTTATGCCCTAGCTACCACTATCGTAATGTTGTCATTTCAGGATGGTTAATACAAGTGCAGTCATGCAGTGAGGAATATTTGGGGATTCACTTTTTTCACTCAGCATTAATTCTCTGGAGATCCATGCACATGTAGATCAAGAATTCATTCCTTTTGATTGCTGGGTCATATTTCATGGTACAGAAGCACCACTGTTGGTTGACCACTCACCTCTGAAGGACATCTGAGTTGTTTCCAGTTTGGGGCTATAACAAATAAAGCTGCTGTGAACATTTATGTACAGGTTTTCTCTAAAACTAACTTTTCATTTCTGTGGGATGTATGCCAAGGAGTATAGTTGCTAGGTCATATGGCATTGCATAGTTTTTTAAGAAATTGCCAAACTGTTTTCGAGAGTGGCTGTACCAGTTTACATCCCCATAAATAGTATATAAGTGATGTAGTTTCTTGACATCCTCAGAAGCATTTGGTGGTGTCATTTTTTTTTTTTTTAATTTTAGCCATTCTGATAGTGTGTAGAGACATCTTCTTGTGATTTTAATTTATATTTTCCTGAAGGCAAATGATGTTTACATTTTTTGGGCTTTGGTCTTGGCATTAGGAGACCACTCCATAAAATCTGTTGGGATTCCCTCTTGTATTTTCTGGAGAAGTTGTGTAAAATTATTGTTAATTCCTTAAATGTTTGGTAGAATTCTCCAGAAAAGCCAACTGGGCCTGGAGATTTATTTTTTGAAAGTATTTTAATTATGAATTCAATTTCCTTAGTACTTAGAAGGCTGGTCAAATTATCAGTGTCATATTGTTGAGTTAAGATGGTTCGTGTTTTTCGAGGAATTGGTTCATTTCTTCTCAGTTGTCAAGCTTCTGTATGTTGTGTTCTTTATATTTCCTTATTCTTCTAATGTCTGCAGAGCCTGAAGTGATAACACATTTCATTTCTGTCTGGTAATCTGTCTACTCTCCTTCTGGTCAGTTTTGCTAAGGTGGTCAATTTTATTTATCTTTTCAAAGAATCAGCTCTTTGTTTCATTGATTGTTCTCCATTCTGTTTTTGTTTTCAGTCCTGTCACTTTCTGGTATTATTTCCTGCCTTCTGCTCTTTCTTGGTTTCTTTTTGCTCTTTCTTTTTCTAGTTGGGAATTTTGATTGTTGACTTGAGACTTTTCCTCTTTTCTAATGTGTTAGTGCTGTGCTGTGCAGTACTTACATGTTCACACCTTGATCTGCTTATTTTCATTTAGTTTGGTATATTTTCGTTTCCTTTAGACTCTCTTTGACCCACAAATTATTTAGAAGTGTGTTTAATTTCCAAGTGTTGGGAGATTTTAAATTTGTTGCAGTTTGTGTCATGGCTCATGATGTGGATTATGTTGGAATATTTCTCTAGTCACGTAAAAAAGAGTATTCGGCCATTGCTCAGTTGACTTTTATAAGTGACAATTAGATCTTCTTAGTTGATGGTGGTGTTGAAGTCTAATCTGCCCTTGCTGGTTTCCTGTCTTGTAGTCCTACAGTTACTGTAATTGTGATTTATCTGTTTTTCCTTTCACTTATCTCAATTTTCCTTCTCACCTTTTGTAGCTCTATTGTTCGGTGCATATTTTCTTGGTTAATTGATCATATCACTATATAATGTTCTTCTCCATCTCTGGTCATTTTCTTTGTTCCAAAGTCTCTACTTTATCAGATTTTATTTATTTTTTTATTTTATTTTATTTTTTTAAAAGATTTTATTTATTTGACAGAGAGAGACACAGCGAGAGAGAGGACACAAGCAGGGGGGGATGGGAGAGGGAGAAGCAGGCTTCCCAGTGAGCAGGGAGCCCGATGCAGGGCTTGATCCCAGGATCCTGGGATCATGACCTGAGCTGAAGGCAGATGCTTAACGACTGAGCCACCCAGACACCCCTACTTTATCAGATTTTAACACAGGCACTTCTGTTTTCTCTTGATGAATGTTTTCATGCTCTATTTATTGTATATATTACATATACATTCACTACTATATTATTTTATATCTTATTGTGTATTTTCTTATATTGTTGGGCCATGTTTAATCCATTCTACCAGTCTTTGTCTTTAAATTGTATATTTTGGCCATTTACATTTAAAGTAATTATTGGAGAGATACCTGGGTGGCTCAGTCGGTTAAGTGTCTCCCTTGGGCTCAGGTCATGATCCCAGCATCCTGGGATCGAGTTCCGCATTGGGCTCCTTGCTCAGCGGGGAGCCTGCTTCTCCCTCCGCCTGCCACTCCCACTGCGTGTGTGTGCTCTCTCTCTCTCTGACAAATAAATAAATAAAACCTTTAAAATAAAAAATAAAGTAATTATTGGGTGTGTGAGGGCATTTTATTTTTTGTTTCTTAATATCTCTTTTCTGTTTTTCTGTTTCCTTTTTCCTCCCTTTCTGGAAGTTAAGTGAGCATGTTTTAGAATTCCATTTTTACTTTAATCTGTGGTGTTTTTGAGTGTTCCTCATTGCATAGTTTTGTTTGTTTTTAGTCATTGCTCTAAATATGACATTATGTATACACTTAAGTTTTCGCATTCTGCTGGTCTTGTCATTTTACCAAGTCAGGTAGAGAAGCCTCCACCTTCTTTTACATTTCTGTACTCTCCTTGTTTTTAATTATTTTAAGTACTTCCTGCATATACATTGAAAACCCCATCAGACAGTGTTATAATTTTTACTTAAATCATCCAAAATAGGAGCGCCTGGGTGACTCAGTCATTAAGCATCTGCCTTCGGCTCAGGTCATGATCCCAGGGTCCTGGGATCGAGCCCCGCATTGGGCTCCCTGCTTGGTGGGAAGCCTGCTTCTCCTTCTCCCACTCCCCCTGCTGTGTTCCCTCTCTTACTGGCTGTCTCTCTCTGTCAAATAAATAAAATCTTAAAAAAACAAAAAACATCCAAAATAATTTAGAAAACTCGGGAAGGTAAGAAAAGCCTAGTGTGTTTGGTCATACTTTTTACTTACTGTGTTCTTACTTCCTTTCTGATAATCTAAGATTCTTTCTTTTGTCTTCTTTACTTATTTTTTTCTATGTAGAGAGCTTCCTTTAGCCATTCATTTTCCCCCGGCCTGTTGGGGTCGTCTTCTTTTGGGTTTCCTTTAGCTGAGAATGGTTTGGTTTCTTCCTCTCTACTCCTAAAGGATCTTTTTGCTTGTTCTAGAATTCTTGGTTGAGAGTTCTCTTCTTCCAAGTATTTGGATATACTGTAACACTTTCTGATCTCCGTGGTTTCTGATGAGAAATCGGTCATTCATATATTTTTCTCTTTTGTGTAAGGTGTAATTTTAGTGGGGCTGCTGTCCCAGATTTTTTCGTTATCATTAGTTCTCAGAAGCTTTACTGTGATTTTGGTGTATATCTGTTTGGGTGTACCTGTATCACTCAGCTTCTTTATAGGTTTCAGCTTCTTACAAAATTCGAGGTGTTTCAGCCCTTTTCTCTTTGAGTACCTTTTCAGCCCAGCCATCTCTCTCGTCCTTCAGGACTCGGTTGAGGCCAGCGTGGCATCTTTTGTTGTAGTTCCACAGGTCCCTGCAGCTCTGTTCCTTCTTTGCCGTGTGTTTCTCTCTGGTTTATATTGCCTAGTTTCTGTTGTTAGGTCTGTCAGTTCTCCAAGTCTTTCCTCCGTCCCTCCCAGCCTGCTGCTCAGCCCATCCACTGTACTTTTTTTCGTAGTCATTGTGTTTTTCAGTTTTAGTTTCCCCGTGGGATTCTTTGTCTCCTGTTTCTTTGCTGAGGCTTTGTTTTTTCCTTGTTCCAAGCATGTTCATAAACTCTCATTGAAATATTTTTATCATGACTGCTCTAAAAAATTTTCAGATAACTCTGACATCTGTCAGCTCAATATTGGCATTTGTTGATTATTTTCTTTCATTCCGTTTGATATCTTTCTGGTTCGTGGTATGATGAGTAATATTTGAAATTGGGACATTTTCATATTCTGCTGTTATAGTTTATGCTTTATTTAAACCTTATGTTTTAGTTGGCTTTCTCTGTCACTCTTCCATTCGGGGCAGGGGGGCACTGCTGCCTCATTACTGCCAGGAAGAGGTTCAAGGCCAGGGTCCCCCTTCTGCCTCCACTGACGTCAGGGTGGGGGTGTTTTCTTTTCCGCTGGTGTTAATGAGAGTCCTGCTCTCCCCTGAGCCTCCTCTGACACCGCCCGAGCCAAGAAAAGGAGGGTGCCCCTCCCTGCAGGGGAGTGGAGGTTGGGGCTGTCCACGTGGTCTTCACGGACACCACAACGAGGGCCACTTGTTCCCATCCTGTGAAGATAAAAGTCCTGGCTGTCTTCTCTGATGCCACCGTGGCTTTTGTCGGCGTGCTTCTTAGCTTTGCGAGGGTCAGGATCTAGCTACCCCTCAGCCCTCGCTGGTGTGGAGGCGATGGGCCCAGGTTTTTCTGTGGTTTGGCTGCAGTTGAGTCATTTCTACTTGCTGGGCTGCCCCCTTTCCTTCCCTTTGGCTACAAAGAGCAGGCTTCTGTGAGCTTTTTTGGCCAGGCCCCTTGGCACTTCGAGTTGGCCAACTTCATCAGCTCCAAGTCAGGGAAGTCCATGAGACGTCATTTCTTAGGTCCTCAGCCAGCCTGTCATTTCTCTCCACTTTTCCGAGTCTTCTTATGTTTGTTTTACATGAAACGTCCAAAGTTTGGGGTTGTACTTAGAAAAAACAGGGAAAATAAGACCATTCCATCTTTGCAGAAGAAGTCTTGGGTATACTTTTAAATAGTACAACTTAATTTCAAAAACATATTCCCTCCCTAACTAACTCAGTTTGGAAGATCTTACTGAAGTTTCATCTGCAAGAACCAGAGTCAACAGTCAGTAGTACTTGTCATGGCCAAGTAGTGGCAGAGTGTGTGCCGGTCAAATCCGAGACGCCACCGAGGGTGAGATCACCGGCGTTGTGCGTGTTTCTTGAGAAGATTGCTGTGGGTGAGCGGACTTGCGTGCTGACTTCTGAGAGGGTGAAATGCGGCAGGGGAGTGCTTCGTGCAGCAGAATCAACATGGTAGCTCTGTGAAAAGCACATGCAGAGGGAAGTGCAAACAGTGGTGTGTAAGCCGTCAAATGTGTTCAATTGATTTGCCGTGTTAACAAGTGGATGTTGATCAGCTTACAAAAAGCAAGCATTCCTTTTTTGAGAATGTTGACAAGGCCTTTTAAAACCCCAATTTGGTGGGTCTCTCTTCCTTGCAGAGATAGAGCTGCCTGCTTTGCCATTCAGAAAGGATTACAGGCATCACGTAGTGACATTAAGTTGTTTCAGCATAATGATATGGCTGACCTGGAGCGCCTACTGAAAGAACAAGAGATGGAAGATCAAAAGGTATGATTCTTTTGAAGAAAATTATACAGTTCTTTTGTACTTGCTAACCAGCTAAATTATATATGAAATGGTAATTTGTCATGAAAACTTGCCTGCGGATCACATTTGGATATGAAGTGAGGGCATCCCTGCTTATTAAATGCACTCCGTGTTGGAGAGCCAGGTCTGATTGTAATTGCTCATCATTGCCATAATTACATATGGCAGCTTTGGGGGAAGGTAACAGAGGCAGCTTTCTGAAAGAGAAAAATGGTGTGCGTGTTGGGGGGCTGGGGGTGTAATCGCCACTCTCCAGAAATAACACCAGAGCGCATTAGTGTGGTGACAGGATGTACCTTGTGGATTCAAGACAAGTTTGTTTATGTCAGAATAAATCACGTATCAATTAACTGGAAGGAACAGTGGCAACAGATCTTAATGTATGAGTTTATGAACAAAGTGACTCTGTCCCTCCGAGCAGCTGCTGTCTGTGGGCAGCAGTGACCCCAGCCTGATTTCCTTCCCGAGCACCTGTACCTGCATCCCTGAGGGGTGGGGAGTGGGGGGCCCCAGCTCCTCGGTGTTCTGGTGAGAGAGTGCAGCGGAGGAAAGGTGCCCAGAGCATCACTGGGCTTGTACTTGTTGACTGACCACGCGGGTGGAAAAGGCAGTTCTGACCGTTGCGTGTGGGCCGTACGGACCTGGGCACTACATCCTTCGTTGCAAACACCACTTGCAAGAGGGCTTTCCCAGTGCAACTCATTCATTACCAGAGTCACTGACGAAAAATGCTCATCATGGTCCTTAATTTTGTAATTTTTATTCTTCCAGACGCATGCATTATTTGTTTAAGATTCTGTCCTCTTTACTTAGGTGACAGCCCAAGAGCAGCACTTAGAATACACACTTTCTTGTGATGAATACGCAGAGACTCTCACTGTTTGATGCTACATGTGCTGAGGCCAGCGTTGCGCAGTCATATCGTTTAGAAAAATCTGTTGGGAAAATATTAAAATTGACACCGTTCCACTGAGTAATTTCTTTTGACAGATTGTAAAAAGATGTCCCATATT
This sequence comes from Ailuropoda melanoleuca, assembly GCF_002007445.2. NCBI lineage: Eukaryota > Metazoa > Chordata > Mammalia > Carnivora > Ursidae > Ailuropoda > Ailuropoda melanoleuca. Next base: position 17,743,401 of record NC_048234.1, on the reverse strand, counting down.
CTGATTCAGTCATAGAATGCTACCAGATTGGAGAAGGCAGACTTGACAGTGTGACCAATGAACCAGTCTTCCGTAGAGTTTATTTTCCCAAGGGAGTTTGTACGGATTTGGAAGATAGGTTGTGTGTGTGTGCACGCTGCGTGCATGTTTTATGAGATTTATAATCTGTAGAACTTTTTTTATGAATGATGAGAAAATTATCTTAAATTTATTTCCATTTTATAGTTTTTACCTTTTTACTAATTAATTTATACCACATTTTCTTGGTAGGGGTGGTTTTCTAAATAACCTTACACTTTGGTTTTTGGAAATAATTTTTTTTTCAATTTCTATTTCCAAGTAAATACTAAATGCCCAGCGTTTTAATATTTTCTACTTAGACGCTTACCTTTTATTTGAAAGTGAATTAAAATATTGCGGTTTCATCCAGGTTTGGAACAGATTTTTTGGTGTCAGTTTTTCAAGTAGTTCATAGATGTTTTTCATTCTCTGTCATATAAGGTTCTCTTGTTCCATATTAATTTGTCTTTTAAAAAAGGACAGTAGCCATCAGGGAAATTCAAATCAAAACCACACTGAGATACCACCTTACGCCAGTTAGAATGGCAAAGATAGACAACAAGAAACAACAATTGTTGGAGAGGATGTGGAGAAAGGGGATCCCTCCTACATTGTTGGTGGGAATGCAAGTTGGTACAGCCACTCTGGAAAACAGTGTGGAGGTCCCTTAAAAAGTTAAAAATTGAACTACCCTATGACCCAGCCATTGCACTACTGGGTGTTTACCCCAAAGATACAGACGTAGTAAAGAGAANACTGAGGACTTCAGAGGGGAGGGGGTGGGGGAAGGGGATGGCCTGGTGATGGGTGGTGGGGAGGGCACGTGTTGCATGGTGCACTGGGTGTTATACGCAACTAATGAAGCATTCGAGCTTTACATCGGAATCTGGGGATGTACTGTATGGTGATTAACACAATATAATAAAATAAAATTAAAAAAATAAAAAATAAAAAAATAAAAAAGGACAGTAGGGGGCTACCTAGTGGCTCAGTCGGTTAAGCATCTGCCTTCGGCTCAGGTCATGATCTCAGGGTCATGGGATCGGGCACTGTGTTGGGCTCCCTGCTCAGCGGGGAGTCTGCTTCTCCCTCTGCCTGCCCCTCCCCCTGCTTCTGCATGCGCTCTCTCTTTCTCTAACAAATAAAATCTTTTAAAAAAACAAATTAAAAAGGACAGTAGGTAAAAACAACAGTTCTTGGAAGAAATACCAATAAATGTGAGCAAGTGAAAAATACTCGGGCCTCGCTAAGAATTGGTGAAATTAGGCAAGGGGGTTTCACCTGTCTGATGAGGGAACATTTTTCACAGTTAATAACCGGTGCCAGCACTGATCTGTGTATGAAACAGGCCCCTCCTGTAACTTTGGGGAGAGTGCCAATTGGCACAGCCTTTCTAGAAGGTGAATGGGCAAAGATATTCCCGAATTCTGACACGTCTATAACCTTGCACCTGTATCTGGGATGCTGTCTTTAGGAGAGAATCAGAAGTGATGTTAAAGATTGGAAGATGGTCACAATGTGATGTAAAAGAGGGAAACAGCCTACGTCCAGCATTGGGGGAATAGTTACTATATGGTATATCCACAGGTAGAATAGTATATCTCCTTTGAAATCATGTTTCCAGTAATTATTAATTAAAATAACTTTTTAAACTCAGGTCCTAACACTATTGCAGTAAAATCCTGATTTGAGCAAAGTCATTTATAAAGATACATATTTACAAAAAAGACAGCAGTTATCAATGAGAATTGTAACTAGCTAATCTGTTTAAAAAATTTGTGTACTTTCCCATTTCCCAAAATTCCTCCATTGAATATTTTTTAAGTCATAATAAAAATACTTCATTTTGGAAGGGTAGGGACAGGCTCACCTCTCCTCACTTCCTCACCCGTGACCCCCAGCACACCCATGGCAGTCGGGTTTGGGTTAAGAACAGTAAAGATGGCCAAGCACACTCAGTGGCATGTACTTCCGCATACTTGAACAGACACTTTTCTGAGTGTCACAGCTGTGGGCTCTAGAATGTCCCTGACGAGAAGCCCAGAGGCAAGAAACCTTTGAGTAGGAAGATGGTGCCAGCTCTACCTGCGGACCTCAGTGTTTTTTCAGCCTCGCACGCCTGAAGCATTGTGTGAGCGGTTTATTATTTGTGACTTGCCATCGGTGGGGTGCAGGAAGGTGGTGTGTTGTTTGAAGCAGCCCTTCCACCTCCACCTCAGGCATGCCTGGATGAGGTCGTGCTTGAGTTTTACTTGACCCAGTAGGTAGGAAGGAGAGGGTTGTATCTGCTCTTTGGCAGGTGAAGGAGAGCAGGGTATGTCTAACTTTTTATCATAGAAAATCTCAGGTGCGTCCCAAGAGGGCACGGTAGTACAAGAAGCCTCCACACCCTTCTCCCAGCTTTGTTACCAACATTCTGCCGTTCTCGTGTCATCCGAGCCTCTGCCGAACTCCCTCCCCATCTCTGTGATGATTGCCACCATCAGTGTAGACACTGAAGTGAAGAATCCTAGCCATGCGTTTGCGCGATGAATAACCCCGGTATCACGGCCCCCTTGTGACCTAAAATGTGCCCATCTTCCCAGAAATTTCCCTTGGGCTCCTTCTCAGTCATTCTGGATTTGGAGGGTTTTGTTTGTGTTTCAGTATTCTCAGAGCACCTAAATTGTGTGCACGCGTGCATGTGGTCACCTAGTTGATGGTGTGAACAGAAAAACCTGAGAGAAGAATGCACTGTTCTTCATCTCAAAGTAACAGGGTATGAAACCTTGAACTTGAAACTCACCCAGACTATTTGTTTGCTTATTCAGATGAATAGATCTTGTCAGGTGGAGCGTTAGGGAGCATCTCACAGATTCTGCATTTGGAGTTACTGAAATTTAAAATGTCTTTTTTTTTCCTTTTAAAGAATCCTCGCAAGGCTCGGGTCACACGACGTTTCATCGTAGTGGAAGGGCTGTATATGAACACTGGAACTATTTGTCCTCTTCCAGAACTGGTAAGCAACCACGTTTACCCAGTATTTCAGTACTTGGACTGTGGAGCAGTCACGCTGTTTGTTTACGAGCACTTCTAATGTCTAACGTCTGCATTGCTTTGCATAACAGGTACCACAGATACATTCGGACCGTGTCAGGGAAGTAGATTAACATTACATGCTCACCCTGGTCTTTAAAGAAAAATCAGGACTCAGCTTTTTAAAACCAACGTTATTGAGGTGTAATTGATACACTAATAAAATACATTTACTTCAAGTGTACAGTTTTTATTGTTGTTTAAAGATTTTTGTTTTATTTGAGAACAAAAGAAAGCACAAGCAGTGGGGAGGGGCAGAGGGAGAGGGAGAAGCAGGGAGCCCGGCAGGCAGCTCGATCCGAGGACCCCGAGATCGTGACCTGAGCCGAAGGCACACGCTTAACCAACGGAGCCACCCAGGCGTCCCCAAAACAGCTTTTTTAATAGGAAAAGCAATATGCTGTTTTTAGAAACCATGAATGTTGAAATTTCTTTTTCATTGAGGTGAAGTTCACAAAAGATTTCGGAGAGTACAGTTCTGGCATTGAGCACAGGCACTGTGTTATGCAGCCATCAACTGTCTGGTTCTCTGCCAGTGAGACCTCTGCCCGCTAACCAGTCACTCCCCATTTTCCCCTGCCTGTAGCTCCTAGCAACCACCAGTCTGTTTTCTGTCTCTTTGGATTTACCTCTTCTGGATATTCCTGATAAATGGGATCATATCATCTATGACCTGTGGTGCCTGGTTTCTTCCACTTCCCGTATTTTCATAGTTCACCCAGTTTGTAGCCTGTATCAATCCTTCACTCCCTTTTAGTGCCAAGTCATAGTCCACTGTGTGGACGTGTTGCATTATCTGTAGATGGAGATTTGGATTGTTTCCACTTTCTGTGAGTGCAGCCATGAACATTTGTGTACAAGTATTTGTTTGAATCCCTGTTTTCAGTTCTTCTGTGTATATTCCTGGCCGTACAATTGCTGGCTCAAATGGTAATTCTATGTTTAATTTACTGAGGAACTTCCAGACTGCTTTCCCCAGTGGCTGTACCATTTTACATTCCCACCAGCAGTGGGGGAGGATTCCAGTTTCTCCACAGCCTCACCAACGCTCAGTTGTTTTGTTCAATTTTGCCACCCTGGTAGATGTGTAACACATGGTTTTGATTTGCGTTTCCCAAAAGACTAATGATGTTGAGCCTCTTTTCTTGTGTTTGTTGGCCATTTGTATATCTTTGAAGAAATGTCTGTACAAGTCATTTGTATATCTTTGAAGAAATGTCTTTACAAGTCCTTTGCCCATTTTTAAATTGGGTTGTTTGTCTTTTTCTTGTTAAGTTATAAGAGTTCTTTATATATTCTGGATACTAGACCCTCACCAGATTCATGATTTGCAAATATTTTCTCCAATTCTGTAGGTTGCCTTGTCATTTCTTTGATTAGTGTCCTTTGATGCACTGAAGTTTTTAATTTTGGTGAAGTCCAGTTTATCTAGTTTTTTTGTCATTGCTTGTGCTTTTGGTGTCATAGCTAAGAAATTTGTTGTCAAATCCAGAGTCATGAAGATATACCCCTGTGTTTTCTTCTAAGAGTTTTATAGTTTTAGCTTTGTTTTAGGTATATGATCCATTTGGTTTTTTGTTTGTTTTTGTTTGCTTTTTTAAAGATTTTATTTATTTGAGAGAGAGAGAGCACAAAGGGAGAGTGAGAGGGAGACTCCCCACTGAGCAGAGAGCCTGATGCGGGGCTCGATCCGAGGACCTTGAGATCATGACCTGAGCTGAAGGCAGACACCTAACCGACTGAGCCACCCAGGCACCCCCTCTGATCCATTTTGACTTAATTTTTATATGTGCTATGAGGAATGTGTCCACTTTCATTTTTTTGCATGTGGCTCCCAGTTGTCCCTTTACCATTTGTTGAAGAAACTGTTGTTTTCCATTGAATGGTCCTAGTCCATTGACCATAGAGAGATGGGCTCTATTTCAGGACTCTCAAGTCTGTTCCATGTGTATGTCTAGCATTATGCCAGTATTGCACCATCTCAATTACTGTAGCTTTATAGTAAATTTTGAAATCAAGACATATGACTTCTCCAACTTTGTTCTTTTTTAAGAGTGTTTCGGTTATTCGGGGTCCCTGAAGATTCCATTTTTAGTTTAGAATCAGCTTTTCCATTTCTGTAAAAAAAAAAAAAATGCTGTTGAAATTTGGGTAGGGATTGTATTGAATCAGGATTGTGTTGAGTCTGTGGATTGCTTTAGGAAGTAGTTCCATCTTAATGATGCTAAGTCTGAGTCCATGAACACAGAAATATTTCCATTTGTTTAGATCTTCTTTCATTTTTTTCAGGAGTGTTTTCTGGTTTTTCACTCTACAGGTCTGACATCTCTTTGTTAAATTTATTCCTAAGTATTTTATTCTTTTTGATGCAGTTCTAAATGGACTTGTTTTAGGGGTTGTTAACTGCTAGTTTATGGAAATGCAACTGATTTGTAGGGTGTTTTATTTTATTTTTATTATAAGATTTTATTTTTAAAGTAATCTCTACACCCAGCATGGGGCTCAGACTCCCAACCTGGAGGTCAGCAGTTGCATGCTCCACCAACTGAGCCAGCCAGACACCCCTGATTTTGTGTTTTGATCTTGTATCATGGAATATTCTATATATAAACTCCTGTAATCTATGAATAGAGATAGTTATACTTCTTCCTTTCCAATTTGGATGTCTTTTATTTCTTCTTACCTGATTGTTCTGGCTAGAACCTCCCGTACAGTGTTGACTCGGAGTTGCAAGAGGGGAAAGCTTTTCAGGCTGCCACATTGAGTATGATACTACCTGTGTGTTTTCCATAAATGCCCTTTATCAGGTTGAGGAAGTTCCCCCTCGTCCTACTATGTTGAGTTGTTTATACCATGAGAGGTTTGGATTTTGTCAAATGCTTTTTCTGTATCAGTTGAAGAGTTGATGGTGTGGTTTTCCTTCATCCTATTAATATAGTTGTTTTTCCTATGTTGAACCACTCTTGATTTCAGTCACTGAAACTTGAAACTGAGTCCATCAATTGAATAAGGATTCAGAATAAGGATTTCCTATCTTGTTTTCAAAGTTTTTCACTGTTTCTTGAGGATCTTAATACATCTTAAATGTCATTGAAAAAGATGTATTCATTTTCCTCTTCTTATTTTCATGTCAAAGACTGATAGAAGCATATGGGGGTGATAGTGGGCCAAAAGATAGCGGAAATGCATAGTTAGGACTATACTAGTGAAGCAGGGCTGATGGGTAGATAATACAGCCAAGCCATGAAGCAAAATATAAAGTGTAGGAACAGGTCGAGTATATGTTAGCATTGAGTATGTAAAGATTACGGGATGCAAATTAGGGTTTGACTTTGGGATTCCTGTTTTGTTTCGCTGATTTGTCTATTTGTGTACCAGTACTGTCATAATATTGTTAAAAATTTTCTAAAACATGATTTTTAGAAAATATTTCATATGTTTCATACATATTAATAGGTGGAAAACAGTCAGTGTTGAAAAGGTAGAATTCTCCCCAAATTAGCTTATTCATTATTAATAAAAATTATCTAAATTTAGTGGTTGATAATCACTGTACTTTAATTCACTTGTGAAACTGATCACGTTCATACCATTTAGGGGTAAATTAGTTAAACATTGGGGGGAAGCTGTATACAAGCATGCATAGGTTTCCCACTGTGTAAACAAAAAAGTAACATGAAATAATTAGAAGAACCTAAGATAGATATGCATCTAAATCTTTGTTGGGAAAAGACTTTATTCTAAGACCAAAAGCAAAGAGAAAAACAAATTGAAAGCATATTAATGAAAGCTTTTTCTGAATTAAAAAAAAAATGCCATGAATTCAAATTAAAACACAGCCACTGAGGGAAGAATGATATACATTTCCTCAGGAGTTTTAACAGATAGATTTCATGTCTTCATTCATAATATCTTAATATTTCCATCTTTAAAAATTTGCAGTGTGCTGTCTACATCGAGTTAAATTCAGAGCATCTAAAGTATAGCCTGTTTTCGTCATCATGGTACAGTTGACCCTTGAAAAATGCAGGCGTTAGGGGCACTGACCTCCACACAGTCGAAAGTGCATGTAACTCTTGATTCCCCAAAAACTTAAGTACCAGTAGTCTCCTGTTGACTAGAAGCCCTCTCCATAACATATAAACAGCTGATCACCACGTACTTGGTAGGTCATATGTCTCCTTAAACTGTATCCTTAAAGTAAGCTAGAGAAAAGAAGATGTTAAGAAAATCATAAGAAGAGAAAATACATTTACAGTGCTGGACTGTGTTTACTGAAAAAATCCACATCTCAGCAGACCTGTGTAGTTCAAGCCTGTGCTGTTCAAGTGCCACCTGTAGTTATGTTCTAGAAAGTGCACGTACATACTTATGTTCTATATACAGGCTGCAGATACTGAACTCTGGTTCCTCAGGCAAATGTAGTTCATTGTCTGCAAGCCTCGGGTCACAGCATTTTCATCAGCTGCCCAGTACATAACCTTGTTTTATGTGGTTTTGTTCAAAGACACTATTTCACACAGATTGGGGGGGGTTGGTTTTTTTATTATTATTATATTTTAAAGATTTTGTGTATTTATTAGAGATCACAAGCAGGGACAGAGGCAGAGGGAGAAGCAGACTCCCCACTGAGCAGGGAGCCAGACGTGTGGCTCGATCCCAGGGCCCTGGGATCATGACCCAAGCTGAAGGCAGCCGCTTAACTGACTGAGCCACCCAGGTGCCCCAGTTTAACACATATTGTTAATCAACATATTGTTAAATCAACATATTGTTGATTCATTCACATTGAGCTCAGGGCCATCAGCACTGTAACTTACACCTGAAATGCAGCTGATCTAACACAACTGTTTTCTCTGTGAGACACATCGTAGCCGTCTGGCACTTGAGAACGCTGGACAGCACACTTCAGCGCTGTGCTCGGGGCCATCCTAAACAAAATCGCCAGCAAAGAGCACAAAACGCAAAAAAATGTGGCAATAAAGAAACCCTGATGAAGAAGGACACTTGTTTACGGTGTGAGCGGAAGCAGTAGTCAGACTCAGCTGGGGATGTGCAGAGATTTTGCCGCCCTCTCTATGCCATGTGTGTTGGTTACAGAGAAACTTCAGCAAGTGGGCGGACGCACAGGTACAGACCCACCAGTGCTGAGGGTCAGCTGTATGTGCTTTTTTTTCTTTTTATTTTAGGTTTAGGTTTGTTCTTCCCAATATTCTCTAGTGTGCTAATAATCAGTATTTTGAAGTTGTGTTTTGTTTACCGCTTAGGTTAAGTTAAAATACAAATACAAAGCAAGAATCTTTCTGGAGGAAAGCCTTTCATTCGGAGTCCTGGGGGAGTATGGTCGAGGAGTCACTGAACATTTCGGAATCAGTGTAAGTTCTCCTTCTCAAGGACATTTCCTCGTACAGAAAACATGCGGTCCCATCCTGCTGGACACGTTTCATGGGCACAAGACGGCGTTCCTCATCAGCGTGCAGGTCATGCAGCTTTGGGGTCTGTCACTTCACTCAACCCATAGAGAATCAGGTCAGCCAGACCACGGAGCCTGTAAACTCACAGTGGCTACTCACAGAATTGCAGTCCGTTTACTTGGTAGCATTTGATCTTAGCTTTCAATGTCTGTTCTCTAGAAACATGTTTTTCTTAAAATCAGTAAGAATTGCCTAAAGTAGTCCTTTCGAATGTATTATGATGGCAGTGTAAAGATGTTCTTTCTAGTCCTTAGAATTTTGAATCCTCTGTTATTTCCATGTGTGGGGTGTTAGATAAGCCTGACTTCTTTAGACAGAGAGAGAGAATGTGTCAGAAACAGTGCTGGCACAGATTATGCAAAGCCTCAAGGTTCCAGACAACGGGAGTGAGTTGGTCATGTGTTCTATTGCTGATGGGAAATGAGCCCCAACTGCCCCCAGTCTTAATGGTTTGTGCCCCTGGAGCCTCAGGGAGGAACAGTGTCAGCCTGTCTGCAGGACCTGTCTTCACCCACCACTGTGTACCCGGTTGAGTTGAAGGGAACTTTTCTGCAAATCCTGTGCATAAAAGTTTGCAACCTAATGTTAAAAAGTTGAACTAAAGAACATGAAAATCACCTTAGATTATCTACATCCCACTACCGATATGGTCCAGAGAAAAATGGAGAGCAGAAGGAATATCACACAAAATTAGATTGACACATATTCCTCAAAGACAGACTGACATTTGGTGATTAAAGGCACTGAGGAAAAGTGCAGAATATGTGGACCTTGTTTGGATCCTGACCAGCAAATACTGCAGAAAGCAAGCTTCGTGAGATAAGTATTTGAACACTGAATATTTGATGTTAAGAAATTTTTCATTTTTTTAGGTGTGGTAATAGTTTTGTGATTGTTTTTGAAAGAGTCCGTATCCTTTAGAAATGCACACTGAAATATTTGTAGATGAAACTGTATGAAGTCTGGCATTTGCTCCAAAGAAATAATGAGGGCAGCAGGGAGCTATACAAGATATGATTGTCCACGAGGTGAAAATTACTGAATCTGGTGATGAGAATTTTTTATTCTCTCTACCTTTGTATGTGACTGAAATTTTTCATAATAAAAGGTTTTTTTAAGAAGAGTGCACAGATTTCTTTTTTGGGTCTGTGGACCATTTAGAAACGCCCAGATGTGCTTGGGCCAGTTGTCATCACAGCCATCAGTGAGTGATTTTGAATGGCTGCTGTGTGCCGGGCTGCCAGGTGCGGAAGGTGAGGGTCACTGAGTTGAGAAGATGGTGGGGGACTCAGAAGCCCACGGGGCACAGGGTAATTGATTTTATTTTGAAAAGTTGAAAGGTAAATTGAATGTAGGGATAAAATGCTCAAAACTCTGATAGGTTTGTTTGTATTTATCTTAAGTACCTTCTGGGGGAAGGCCAGTTGGACCGCTCTTTAAGCAAGGAAATGGTCTTATTTTGTACCTCTGAATATTTTCAGTACGAAGCAGGTTTGGATTTCATCTTCTCCTAATTTCTCTCTCTTCTTCCATTATGAATAAATTGTGTGTGCATGACGAAATGGCCAAAACTTGTAAAGTGAGACCCTTTCAGCAGTGCACTTCGAAACATCAGTCCTTGTAGCAATAAGTTTTATATGGTTTATCCGTTATTTGCATGTAGGTAGTTTGTTTGAACCGAAACGTTGACATGATTGGTGCTGAAATTTTGTCTGCAGACTTGACGTTGTTCTTTATTTTTTCTTTAAATTGAGGAATGACTACTGCTGTCCCACTTCTTTGGCAGATTGATGATATTGATCTTATCAGTGCCAACATGGAGAATTCCCTCGCCTCTATCGGAGGTTTCTGCTGTGGCAGATCTTTTGTGATTGACCATCAGGTGGGTTCATTTTAAAAACCAAAAGCAGAAACTGAAACTAGTCGTTCCACTGGTCATGCGAAGAAGTTACTCAGCATGTAACGTCCAGTCACAGAGTTTCATTCTGACTTAGGTTACCACAGTTTTTATTTAAAAGTTGATTTGTTAGTAGAATCACTCAAAATATTTACATTTGAAATGATCTCCCTTTTTAAAAAAAAGTCTTGTGTTACACGTATAACTCGTATACACGCGTGGATCTTAGCACCTTACCGTTGGTACACACCGTTCGGAGTTGGTGCAGATCCGGTGCCTTTAGATTTTTTAGCAAAAAAAAAAAAAAAAAGTGTGTTTATGTCTTTAACTTGTTCGTTTCTTCTCAGCGACTTTCTGGCCAGGGGTACTGCTTTTCAGCTTCGCTACCCCCGCTGTTGGCTGCTGCTGCGATCGAGGCTCTCAACATCATGGAGGAAAATCCAGGTATAACCTTCTGAACCCAGGATACCAGGCACCGAAGGTGGCGTCAGCCAGGCTGCTGGAGTGCTTTTGAAGGAATTCGCTAGAGGGAAAGTGTTTCCCACACAGAGCCTCTGAATGACGTTACCTGGGGTTTATAGAACGGTGACAGTGAAGACATCGTCCTGCCTCAGGAATTCAGTGTAGAGCTTCTCTCCCACCCAGGAGACAAGCCAGAGCCAAAGTGGGGCTGGCTGCCAGGATGGGCAGCAATGCCAGGAGGAGGAGTCACCTCTGGACTAGTTGTCACTGGAGAAGTTAGCTGAAGTGTGCTACTGATTCTCAGTACATATAATTTATAGCTTATCCTTTTTTTTTCCTTCAGCCTTTGACTCATGAGTTGGTACTAAAGCCAAACCCAGTTACCAACCCTTAAAGCTTCCTTAATGGGCCAATTTGACTAAATTTCAAATGTGCCTTTAGGCTGTGATACCACTCCTCACAAATCCTAAAACAAATGAAAAGCAAGTCTTACCTGGTATTTCTAAATTTAGAATTTTTAAAATTTCTAAATTCTTAATAGTTTTAATTCAGAGAATCAGGAAATGTGCCTGTTTCTGGGTGCACATTCGTATGCTTGCTTGTCAGAAGGCCTGGCCCTCCTGCCTCTTGATTATATATTTTAGTTTTCTAATTTTCCATGAATAAAGTGAAAATATCAAGGAAAAGATAGTAAACATTCCTATAGTGTCTTTTACCAAATTGTTAAGGGTCCAGCAATAAGTAATATATTTGTACCCTTTTATTAGCCGGATTATTTGTAGAATCCGATGAGAACAAGAGCCATTTTTTTGTTGTGAAAAACCTCATCCCAGATTCTGCAGAAAGTGGGTGAGGGGCTGCCAGGACGTGTGTGCTAAACTGGGGCTTGGGCCTTCAGAAGTATTTCTGTCTGTGTGCTAGTAGTCTGTAGGAGGGCTTGTGACATTTTAAATTGGTGAACTTGAACTTTAAATATCTTAAAAATATTTTTATTTTAATAATATCAGATCTTCCAGATATACTAACAAGTGCATTTTTTTCATACAGGTATTTTTTTAGTGTTGAAGGAAAAATGCGCGCGAATTCATAAAGCTTTACAAGGGTGAGTTTTATGTATTTTCAACCAGCTTAAACTCTATACCACATTTAAACAATTAATGAAAAATTTTGCATGTCACCTCTTTGGTTTTGAGTATATTTAATAGGCTTGGATCAGTTTGACTGAATTACAACAAGGAAGGAGAAACTCTGTTCAGTCAGATTTGTCTGTGGGCTTGAAGCCAGAACATCCATTTTGTGGTTGAAGAACCATGACGTTGTTTTTCTAGAAAGGATACAAGCTCACTGATACTATAGCAGTGCATACAAGTACAAAGATGAAAATAACCACCAGACATGCTACCACCAGAAATAGCTCGGGTAAACATGGGAGAATCTCTCCACATCTGTACAGATAAAATGATACCATTATATGCTATGGAATTAGGTGACAGTGGGTTCATCCTGGCCATATTTTTTAGAAAATTTCTAAGTTTTATTTTAATTTACTAAAAGAAAGACAGGTGAAATTGAAATGAACCTTACAGGTTTTTACTTGTGTTTCTCTTGACTACACAAGAGTAGCTCTTTAAGATTCCTCTGGAATGGAGAAAAAATTCAAGTTGGTGACACCTTCAGGCAGATTCCTGGTTTTACAGAAAATGGTCTCATGTTGCCCGAGGTATTTCCTTTTGCCTTTCCTAAGGTGGAAACATGTCTTTTCAATCATGAAAGTCCTGCCTATTGACAGATGTGGAACCTCGAAGCTTCTCTAAAGGACAAGGACAGTGAGTAAATGAGATCACAGCTGTTCCAGATAAAGTAGGGGCAGAAATAATTAAAGTTCTGGGTGTGTCTCCATGATAGTGACAAAAGTTCTTGCATGATTTATGGTTAGGAGATGTTATTTGTATTGGTTCCAGTTACTTTGGTTTATAAAATATTAATACGCCAGCACAGCACAGCATGTTGGGGTCACTGTAAATTCAGGAGCACCAGCCTCAGGTGCCCTTCATTCTGTCTGGGGCTGTTACTATGTCCGTCTTGTAAGCCCATCCCTCCACCGTCCCCACTCTTTCCCACGTTTCTCCCCTCCCAGGTCCCCAGCCCCCTGTCCGTACTCCACCCATGTCAGCAGACAGCCTGGCTTCATTGCTGTCACTCGGTCTCCCGCATCTTCCCTCACAAATCACTATACACGCAGGCATCCAAACCAGTCTTCCCTTGAGTTACAGCTGAAGAAATTGCCTCCTGGGGCGCCTCGGTGGCTCAGTCGTTATGCGCCTGCCTTCGGCTCAGGGCGTGATCCCGGCGTTCTGGGATTGAGCCCCACATCAGGCTCCTCTGCTGTGAGCCTGCTTCTTCCTCCCACTCCCCCTGCTTGTGTTCCCTCTCTCGCTGGCTGTCTATCTCTGTCAAATAAATAAAATCTTTAAAAAAAAAAAAGAAAAAGAAATTGCCTCCTGCCATCATAGCTCTGCCCCCTCAAGCGCCCAGTACCTTTTTCTGTCCCCTCTCTTCTGTCATCCTTTCCAGAGTCATTTGATTAGCACTGAGTACATCTCACCCTTTTGTCTCTTCACTGCCGTTTTCCCTTGAAGACCCCGCCTTCTCCTCCAGCTGCTAGCCAGTTGCTGCCTCTCCGTGTAGCTGGAGTTTGCACTTTGTCCTCATGACCTGATATCCAGCAGTCTTTCCAAACTCCTTCTAGTGGTTTGTTTCATTCTGTTTAGGATGATGTATATAAAAGTTCGTTATCTGAATAATGGTTCTCTCTTCCTTCCAGATTCTTAGACATCTTAGTTCTTTTTCTTCCCTTACTGCATTGGTGCAGGTCCCTGACACGCGTTTGTCACAGCAGTGATATATCTGTCCTTCACAATATAAAAGCATTTCTTCATTAAGTGTGAAATATCATACTATAAGGTTTCTTGTAAGTGGTATTTATTAAATTATTCCTAGATTTGGAGGCTTTTTAAAAAAAATCATAGATTTGTCTTATGCTGAATTACATTGTTTTAATTATTCTGGTGTTAAACCATGCTTGCCTTCTGGAGTAAATCCCTATTTGATTACAGTGTCTTTTTTCTGCACTGTTCTGCAGCCTGGTTTATTGAGAGGTCCTAGTAGGATGCATTACATTTTAGGAAAGAGACACAAATTATAGCGCTCATTAGTGGTTTGAAAGGCGGGTGAAGTTGGCATCTGGCACCTCGCGTGGTGCTTGACACACAGTAGTCATTCAGTAAAGCTCCGTGAGTCCTAAATGTGTTTAAGGAATCAAATGTGCTGTGAATTGCTTTTTGTGCTAATTTCATTCTAAGGGAAAAGCAAATCTTTCTAAGTGAAGCTAGCTAAATGGAGGCAGTCTAAAATGATTAGCTCAGGGGCACCTGGATGGCTCAGATGGTTAAGGGTCTGCCTTTAGCTCACATCATGATCCTGGGGTCCTGGGATTGAGCCCCACATCGGGCTCCTTGCTCATCAGGGAGTCTGCTTCTCCCTCTGCCTGCTACTCCCCCTGCTCATGTGCGTTCATGCGCTCTCTGTCTCTCAAATAAATAAATATAAGCTTTTTTTTTTAATTTTAAAAAATTAAAAAATGGTTAGCTCAATTTCAAATAGCCATGTGTCACCGTTTGTAGTCTAGGAGATGAGTCAAAAATCAAACTATTATTAGTGTCGGATAAAAATGAACTTTAAATGAACCTGACCTGCAGTTCTTTTGACATCTGTAATAATCATTTGAAAATACAGAATTTCACCCCTAAAGAAATCTCTTTCCCTCCCTGAGAAGCTGCAGATGTCTGTGCTGTTAAATCCTAAGAAAGAAGAGAATAGTCATGATTCAAGTAAAACTTAACAGAAAACATGCAAATAAGAGGGGAACTATACAATCTAAACATACTTCTTATGGTCAAAATGCAGTGTTATTAATATCAGAATTCATCCCTATAAATTTATGAAAGACAAGAAATAACTAAAGACTGAGATAACGAACAAGGGAACATTATCATTAGTAAGTAGCCATGAAGGAAACAGTAATAGGAAACAGTGGTGTAGATGCTTCCCTAGAGGAGTGATTTGGGAGGGAGGCCCCAGGAGGTGGTCCTCAGGCTGGGGTCTGGCTTACTGGCCAGCTGCAGGACACTGGGAGAGGGGCAGATGAGGAGGGGGCCTGCAGGCCCGGGAGGAGGGATGGGCCTGCAAGTGTGAGCCACAGGTGCGAGTCAGAGGTGTCCGCCAGGACAGGGAACCGCCTTCCCAGCCACACTCCAGAGTGGCTCTGCCGGCAGATCCTAGACTAGAGAGCCCTGCCCAGAGCATGGATTGCAGCTGTCTCTCTTGGGAGTGGAGCCACCACCTGATGCTCCTGGAAAAGCCACAAGCTTCTGTTCCATTCATTAATGCAGACTTTGTACAGTTACTTAGATGTGGGATATCCTTGCGCCCGGAAGGGACTTAATGCTTGCGTGTGTGTTTCCTTTCAGCATTTCTGGGTTAAAAGTTGTGGGGGAGTCACTTTCTCCAGCATTCCACCTACAACTAACAGACAGCACTGGGTCTCGAGACAAAGACGTTCAACTCCTTCAAGAGATTGTAAAGCATGTAAGTATGTAGTTGTTCTACCCTGAACCCACGCAGTGTTTAAATCTCTATAATGATTGGCCTTCCAGAAAACCCATTTGCTTAGCACGTCCAAAGCCAGGCTTTCATACATGTGGGTGGGGTGGCATTATGAGTCACGATCCCACAGAGCACTGGACAGCTGTCTGGGCTGAACCCCCAACACAGCCCAGAGACAGGTCAAAGTATTCTTGTAAACAGGAAGGAAGAAAGACCACTCACTCCTTTACCAGGCCTAATTTGGAGGTTGATTTAAATATCTTTCTCTCCTGGAAATGATTTTACTACTAATTGTAACTTAGTTATTAGCTGAGAAATGCCTTTCTGGGGAAGACCACTTGCCCTTCTGTGCTCAGTAGAGCTGTGTTTCCTGGAGCCCTGCTCCGCTCGCTTGCCTCCGTGCAGCTCCTCCTTGCCCCTCACAGTGGCTCTGCCTTTACTTGATTCTTCAGTACAGCTAGCATGCGTTTGAGAATGAGCGCAGGCTTCGTTCTGCCTCCCTGTGCTGCTCATTCTGACGGTTCCTTCCAGGGACTCCTGCTTCGAGGCCTGCCACCGGGTGTCAGGGTGATGGCTGTCCTCTATTGTGTGCCTTTGCCCGGCCATGGCCAGGGGGTCGGGCCTCTCTCCCTGGTCGCATAGCTGCTCAGGATGGAGACCAGGGGTGATGCCAGCCTCTGCTTCCCAGCTTGCTTTAGCTGTCCTTCGTCCTACAGCGTGAACCACTTCACCTGGAAGGACGGATAGCGGAGAGCTTCCTGCAGTTTGTGGCCTTCTGGAGTCAGTCATCTTATAAAACAAAACCAAACACAGAATCTGAGATTCCTAACTACAGAAATGTGTGAGATTATGAGCAGTCAGGCTGCAGTGATTCTCGCCTTCTGAGTGCAGAGGTGCCACAGGTGTCCCCTTGGGTACAGCTCTGCAAGCATGAAGAAAGCCAGACTCCCTCTCACGGGAAGAAACATCCCAGAGGCAATCTTTACCGCCTCGGCACTTTTACTGTAATGTCAGTGAGTAAACGCAGATGTAAAAGGAAGTACATCATCCTTGTGGTTAGGGTTCTTACACAGATGTGGCACCAGATAGTTTATTAATTAAATGCAAGCTAAATGGACACAGCAGTGAAAGAGCCATCACACTGGCTTTGTGTGACAGCTGAGCTTACGCGCTAAGCAGATTGCCTGGTGGGTGCCCGACATGGACCGCTACAGAGCAGCCTCCCAGAGCCTCGAGCCCCATCCCCGCAGTCTCTTCCGGCCCCCTCGGGACAGCTCTCTGCACCTGCTCCATGCCGTGGGACGTGCGCCATCCCTGCTGCCAGGGCGCTCATTCCACATGAGAGCCCCCTCGGTTCTTCCTCAAGAGACCTTAGCAGTGGGGTCTTCCTTCTGTTTGTGCCAGAGACACTGAAGAGGGCAGGCGATAGAAGCATCGGAATACGCAGGCCACACTTGTGTGACTTGTCCTTGGAATGGAAGAGAAAGTGAGAGTCTGCACAGCTCACCGATGCGTCTCCATCTGAGGCCCCAGCCCGAGGCCGGCTGTCTCCATGCAGTCCTCCTGAGAGCTGAATCAGAGAGCAGGGCCTGGGGTTCGGGGGACAAAATACAGTCTGCAAACTGCATTTGCGTAACAAAGAGAGGTCCTGCAGTGTCTTTGCGTCGTCCTCTTGAGCTGTGCTTCACTGTCTGGTCCGTGTTGGGGAGAGGAGGTGGCTGTGGTGCAGACTCTCGCGTGAGCTTTGCAGAACGCAGAGCTCTTGCCAAGTTCTTGTTGAATTGCTTGACAAGACACTGTTTTTACAAACTGAGCGATGGTTTATAATGTTTCTTAGCTAGCCAGGGCTAGGAACAGAGCCAGTCCAGATGTTTTCGGGAAGCGTACGCTCCAGATGTAGCATCAGTAGGAGTCTGCCGTGTTCCCTGCTGGTGTTTGCCGAAGGGGGTTTGGCAGCGGGAAGCCAGCCTGGCGGCGGACGGCGTGGCCCATCCTCAGCCAGACACCCTCACTGACCGGCCCTGGGGATGCTTGTCCCTTTCTGTATGCGTCCCCTTGCTCTGACTGATGCTTTTTTAAATGTAATTCAGAGACCCAAAAATTTCACCTGTTTAAACTAATACAGTTGAGTGGTTTTGAGTACACTCACAAGGTTGTACACCCACCTCATTCCAAAGCATTTTCATCAACCTGAAAAAAACCCTGATAAGCCATGACTTCAGTCTGATTTTTATACTTTCTTTATTTTGATAGAGAATGTTTGAATTTTTAAAAAATATTGACAGTGGTTAAGGTATGGAAAAGCTATGCAAAAAACGGACCCAGACTCTTCTAGCCTGGTAGCACCAGCTCGAAGGTAGCCCGTGGAAATCAGAGGAATTGCTAATATCTGAAGTGTGAACAGTTTGTCTCTCAAACCGTTCGCCTGGTGTTACTATTAAGTCCAACTTTTGGTTAGTTTCCAGGGCTTTGCTGGTACTATTTCCACATGTCCTACTTCTGCTTTGTTTAAAATGGAAACTCCTAGCTAACGGTGGCTATTTAAATTGAGTAAAATTAAAAGTTGGGTCTTGCAGTGGCACGAGCCCTGTCTCGCAATGCTGGACAGCTACACAGCTCGCGGTGGTGCTCTGGGCGGTCCTGAGTGGAGGGCGCTGCAGCAGGACCGTCGTGCCGCTTGGGGCTGCTCTGGACGGTGTCCTGGTATTGCCGTTTTGCCTTCTCGCAGATGTAACTGGAAAAATGAATTAACGCTGTGGTTAGGGATAGCATTTCAGAGTACCTTCCTGTTGTAATGAGCACAGTGTCCGCGGCCCAGCTTGCCAACGTGTCCCTCTTCTTCATACAGTGCATGGACAGAAGCATCGCATTAACCCAGGCACGCTACCTGGAGAAGGAAGAGAAGTGCCTCCCTCCTCCAAGGTTGGTGGATGTTAAAATGTGACCTGACTTGTTTTTCCTACTTCCAGAACTCTGTATAAAATGTATTTTGTTCTGAAAACGTTGGAAAGACTGTCACAGGATGAGGAAGAATGTGTACTAAAGTATAGTACGTCATGTTTCCTGTTCTTAAACTAGCCGTTCTAAATTTTTAACTGGAAAGCCCCCCCAGGACTCACTGTACCCTCCATTTAACTCAGAGAAGTGTCTGAGGCCCCAGGGCTGATCTGGGACAGCTGAAGTTCTGAGCCGCAGCAGTCTGCCATGACCCTAAGCTGCACGTGCTGTGCCGGCCATGTGCGCCGTGAGTTCCGTCCTGTGGGAGGGGCACATCCGGATGGAGGCATTGACCCCACTGCTGGCTGGGGCGCCGCGTGGTACTCATCTGGCAAACATATATAAAGCACCCGGGGAAAGGAAAGCAACAGTGGGGAAGATCTAGAGAGGTTCAAGAAGCTGTGCGTGGGAGGAGAGCCCTTGGAGTCTAGATTTAAGATTGGTGGTCATTCATCAGCACTTCAAGTATAGCCGAAGGAGGTCGACGCCCAGAGCACGAAGCGCTCAGGGTCAGCACGAGGTCGGTGAGGTCAGAGGAGGAGGGCATGGTTCATTCTGGCCTGGAAGGGACTCAGGCTTCCGAGAGGAGGTAATGTTCAAACCAAGCCCAAAGGGTCAAGTACGTCAGACAGACTTGTCGGTACCACCTTCTAGCAGGTGTGCAGTGGTGTGGAGACCCTTGGGTGCATCTGGGGAGCTAGAGCACAGGCGTGAGAGGGACACGCGAGGGGGCCCTGGAGAACGGGGAAGGCCCAGGGGGTCGGGGGCGACTCTCGAGTCCCGAGCACTGCAGACACACAGGGCCAGACTGGGATTCTGGAAGACCACTGGCAGCAGCTCGGACGTGCCCTAAAGATCCTGCCCTCTCATGACTGATTACACCCAGGCGAAGCTGTGATCCTGTGTTTCGGGAGAACGAGCTGCACTTGCTCTGGGCCCTCGGGGCTCCCTGCCCAGCACAGTACGGCTCAGTCAAAGTGTCCAGTGGATGATAGAGATGTTTGCAGAGGGAAGTGGGGGAGAGGAGGTTGAACTGCCCTGTCAGACTGATAGTTTTGGTCTTCATTTTCCTGAAAACCTAAAAATTTCTGCCTTTCCTCAAAGTGTTACAGAGCTTCCACATGACTTACTGAATTGTGAGTGAGGGTGGGCGTGCAGGCACTCATTGATCTGAGAAATGTTGAATTCCAGACTTGGGCCTGATGCTGCATGCTGCAGTAGACGAGGTAAAGGGCAGGGTTCCCGGCAACCCCCAGGCAGAGCCCCGCCACGAGGTTCCCTGACTAGGTGCACCACCAGTGAGGCCAGGAGGGACAGACGTCTGTAACTGGCCGGTCTGTGTCCAGGCTTGTGGTACGGAGAGCCCCTGCCACGACTGTTCAACTCCGCTGCGTAGTGAGGAAGTGGCTGTAAACAGTAGGACCACGAATGGGTGGGGCCGTGTTCCAGTAGAACTTGACTTACAAGAACAGGTGCCACAGACTCTCCTTTGACGATTTTCTGTGTCGTTATTTCTCAGCATTAGGGTTGTGGTCACAGTGGAACAAACAGACGAAGAACTGGAGAGAGCCGCGCACACGATCAAGGAGGTGGCCCAGGCTGTGCTGCTGTAGGCCGGGTCCTAGGGCCTGACGGGCGGCTGCCACGCGGCACACGCACAGGCCTCTGGTCACTGCCTTGTGACCTGGGAGAAGCCTGTGTGTACCTGGAGGGTGGCCACCGGGCGGCATGGGTGTGGACGGCGCCCAACCACGAGGAGGATGCTGGTTATTTTTAAAAAGAAAACACATCTAAAAGCCCAGGAACTGATTTTTTTAAGAAGAAAACTAATGACAGCGTATAACTGGTATTTAAATTGTGCTATTTAGTACTATTTAAATGTTTTATTATACTAGTATTTTATATTCTTTTTTTGTTGTTTAAAAATGGAGCTTCAGTTTATCTTCTCTCCCTCTGGTAGTAAAGAGCGTACAAGCACCCCTTAACTGTTCTAGAATAACGTCTGTGCAGCATGAGAGCTTGGAAGGACACTTCATCGTCTAGGACTCAGAACCTATTCTTGGGGGTCTGATTCAACCGCATCTTTCTCAGCCTTCGTCCTGTGCAGCTCAGTGGTGGCTAATATGTAAGGAAACACTTTCTGTGCGATTATGATAAACTTTTCATTGTAATATATTTGAATCCTAGCATTTTTATATATATTAAATATTGGTGTTACACCATTTCTAATAGCTAATTTTAACATCCCTGACCAGAGAATGAGTAGTCATTGTATTTCCTAAGTGATCGATAATTTAAATCAAATACTACTTTATTTTAATATAATTGACCTTCGCATTTATTATGTGTTGACTTCTAATCTGTTTTAGGAGGAGGGTTACTGCGATGTTCCTAGAATAGAAATCATGCCCTTGATATTTTAGACTATCTTGAATGTATTCCTTTTTTGTGAAGTGGGTTTGCCTAGGGACATATAACTACAGTTTTTTTCTAAGCTAAGGAAAATTACTTTTCCTTTTAGCTTATGAATTTCAAATATCTGAAAATGTGAACGCACTAAAAATAAAGTTTTTAAGCTGTACTTTAGCTATCTGTTTTTTCTTTAGCAGACCAGGTTCGTTTGTGTAAATGTTTGTGCAGGGTCACATAGGGTAGTGTGTACATATTACACCATTGTTTCTTCTCTTAGTAGAGGTAAAGGAATAAAATTGTTTTTAAAAATGTATAAGAATGCCATTTTTATAGTCTATGTTCATATTAACAAATGATATTCAGCATCTTTTTAAATAACACATTTTTTAATGTTTAGTTTCTATTTTGCTTGAGGTATTTCATACGTATGTGCCTTGTGATTGCTGCTGCTTTAAAGGATACAGTACTCTGTTTGGGGGATGAATCTTTTTGCTTTATTTTTTGATGAAATAAACCTACATTCCTGATAATCCTTCTCTTCCCATGTGTAATATATTCAATAGGATAGTCTCTTGATTTTAACTTTTCTGCATGTGTAGGGTGGTATTCTCGGTGTCTGCGTTTAGAAAATAGTAATTAAATCTCTTAGTGCCTTTCTTCAGTATATAGTGTTTGGAGCTGTCTAGCTTCCTACTGGTGTGAGCCGGGGCCACTACGACAGCACGGATGCCTGAACGGTTCTTTGCATTAGCAGATAGTGACAGCAACTTTTCAGCTATTTTTATCGTATTTTCTGAGTCAGCATATCAACATCTACATATTCATTGCTACGTTTTTAAAATGATAGAAGCTCCTGGAAAGGTGGTGGAAACAACACACGGTGTTGAACCTCAGCCCCTGGGAACATCAGCATTTTGAACAAAAAAAACAAAACTGAAGTCTTTCTATTAAAACTGCACAGTGACCAACATCCAGTTATATACACCACAAAAAATATATGCTAGGAGCAATAAAGTTGTATAAAACTGAGGTGGAATGCTGAGAGAAAACTCCAATCTGAAGCAGGGCACACATTTCTCTGAGAAACAGTGAGAAGGTTCTGGAGGGCTCTGTTGGTGACCCAGCTGGGGCAAGCAGTGCAGAAGCCTTTTGGGGACCATTTTCATTCGGCACAGTTGCCCAGTCGTGAGAAGAGCCAAATAACTGCTCCCTTTCTTTTGTCTACAGCTAGGTTCCAACTCAGGAAATGTGGGGCTCTGAACAAGTTGGGACAGAAAAGAGAGCAGTATTTCAAAGGTAGAACTCCACAAACGGGACAATATGCATTTGTTTTATGTACCACTGGAATGTAATATGCCAGTCATAACAGAAATATTACATGTGTGGAACAGATGCATCTTTAAATCCATGAAATAAGACAGTAATCATCGGATGTGCAGGCCTGATGCCCTCTTTCCTTGTGGATGTAAAACCGTAGAATTCCGGAAGACAGAATGTGTGAGGACAGTGATGGCCACCTACATCTCAGTTATCTCTGTCTTCCCAAAACACTGTCCTTATGAGGACATCAAATAAAATCATCCATAACTCACACCCTTGGTATGGATTATTCTGTAGAGAGCACCTAAACTTCATTTTCCTACCTAGTGCCTTGTAAAGAGGAAAATGGGCTAGAAAGTTTAATGATGGTGGAACACACATAAAACAAGTCACCTATGAGAAGCAACATACAAAGCAAAACGAGTGGAGCAACATTATCAAGAGATTTGAGGGGAAAAGAAATGTGAATCAAATAACCAGAAGAACAGTCTTTCAAGTAAGAAGTTGATAGAAAAACAATTTAAAGTTAGAGCTCAGCTCTGTGTTCATAAGGCTTCCTGAGGAATCTGTTAGGGGACAGCCCCATCTGATCAAGAAATAACTGGGAAGTTAGAATTAAAGTAGTAAACGGAAACATATTGAACACAAAAGAAAGCAGTAAAAGGAAGAACAGAGGTACAAAAATCAATACGAAACAAATAGCAAAACCCCACCAACCATATAGATAATTGCATTAGAACGTCAATGGACAAAACATTTCATTCAAAAGGCTGGGGTTGGCAGACTAAATTTTTTTAAAAAATTTTAACTATGCTGAGATATACTTCACATTCAAAGCCAGAAATAAGTAGAAAGTAAGGAGATGAAAAATATGCCATGCAATCAAGAACCTAAGAGAATTGGAGTCACCGGTATCAGTATTAGAAAAATAATGGGTTTTTAAAACAAGAAATACTACTACAAATACAGACATTTTGGAATGATAGAAGTGTCAATGCATAGTGAATATATAACAGGTATATATGCTCCTAAAAACAGAGTCCTAAAATACATAAAGCAAAAACTGGCATAATTGAAAGACTAGATAATTTAACAGTAATATTCGGAGATTTGAAAAAGCCCACCCTACATAACCGATAGAACAACCAGCAAAAAAATTAGTATATAAAGAAGGCCTGGACAGCAGTATCAACCAACTTGAGGAAACCTACCTCCGTTTGTAGAGCATTCTACTCAGAAGCTCCAGGACACATAGTCTTTGCAACTGCACATGAAAGCTTTCAGGATAAACCACATGCTGGGCTGTAAAACAAATCTCAATAAATTTACAAAGGCTGAAATCATAAAGTATATGTTCCCTGTTCACAACACAATTAAGTCAGAGAGCCTCAAAACTGGAAAAACCCCAAGTATCTAAATAACTGATGGATCAAAGAAGAATCACAAGGGAAGCTTCTTAAATCTTCTGAACTGATTAAATACAACAAAATTTATGTGACACAGAGCAGCGGTTAGAAGGAAATTTGTAGCTTTAAATGCCTGTATCAGAAATGAGGAAGACCCTCAATGCCATCACACGTGTCCTTCTAAGATAGAGGCCAAAGGAGATGACCCTTGGACACACAGAGGAAAGCACCCCAGAGGACAAGGCTGTATGAAGACAGGCAAAGCCTGCAGTGAGTGGCCACAAACAGAGGAACACCAACAACCACCAGAAGCCGGAAGGGGCAAGGAACAGAGTCCCCCCTCAAAGCCATCAGACGGAGTGTTGCCTTGATGACACCCTGATGTGGAGTAGACCCTCATGGGGCGCCTGGGTGCCTAAGTCAGTAGAGCGTCTGCCTTCGGCTCGGGTCATGATCCCAGGAGAGTCTGGGATCTCAGCAGGGAGTCGGCCTCTCCCTCTGCCCCTCCCGCCTCTCGTGTCCGCTCTCTCTCCCTGCTTGCTCTCTCAAATTCTTTAAAAATAAAGTAGACCCTTATCTCACACTATATACAAAAATCGACTTATAATGGACCAGAAGCCTAAGTATCAGGCTACACTATAAAACTTCTAGGAGAAAGCATGGGAGAAAACCTTTTAAATCATTGGTTAGGCAAAGATTTCTTATGTAGAACACCAAAAGCATGGGTCGAAAAAACCATCGATAATCTTCATTAAAATTTTTTAAATTTCCCGGGGTGCCCAGGTGGCTCAGTTGGTTAAGCATTGGACTCTTGATTTTGGCTCAGGCTATGATCTCAGGGTTGTGAGATCAAACCCTGTGCTGGGCATAGAGCCTACTTAAAATTCTCCCTTCTCTCTCCCTCTCCCTCTCTACCCCCCACCCTGCTCTCTCTCTTGCTCTCTCAAAAAAAAAAAGTTTTAAAATGTTTTAAATTTGCTCTCAAATGGACAGAATGAAGGAAATGAAGATAAGCCACGACTGTGAGAAAATAATTTGCAAATCATACATAATCAAGGAGTGTATTTATGTATATAAAGAAATTATAAGAAATCAAAAATCCTGATTTTAAAATGGTGGAAAACATTTCACCAAGAGCGGTTTAGTATCTAAAAAGCTCATGAAAACCTAATCAACATCATTAATCATTAGAAAGATGCAAAACGAAACTACCAAGATACCACTAGATACCACACCCACTAGAATGAGTATAATAAAAAAGAGCATACCAGCCATTGGCAAGATAGAGAAAAAATGAAAACCTCACACTGTGCTGGTGAAAATGTAAAATGGTGCAACTACTTTGGAAAAACAGTTTAGCAGTATTTTAAGAAGTTAACATAACGTTCCCATATGAGCCAGCAGTTCTGCTCCCAAGAGAAATGAAAACATGCTTGCACAAACACCTGCACGTGAATGTTCATAGCACTGTTATTCGTAGTAGACCCAAACTGGAGCCCATCCAAATGTCTGCCAACTGATGAACGAGCAAACAAAAGGTGGTATGTCTATACAGTGGAATACAATTCAGCCATTAAAAAGAAATTACTTCTAATGTGTTAAAATATAGATGAATCTCAAAAATAAAAACATTCTGCTAAGTGAAAAAAAAACACCAAATTACATAGCTTTTTATGCAAGATCACATTTTCATTGTGCTGCTTCTGTTTGTTGATTATATATAATCCTGAGAAGAAGAATATGTTGCCATCGTTTGGGGAATATTTTTAAATTTTCATTCTTATGCAACGTTTTCAGTCAGGGAGACTCTTGAGTGAGATTACTTTTTGAACGATGTGCATGGACTATTTGTTAGTTCCTTTTATTTTAAAATAGAAAAATGTCAGGGCACCTGGGTGGCTCAGTGGGTTAAGCATCCAACGCTTGATCTCTGCTCCGGTCTGATCTCAGGGTCATGAGTTCAAGCCCTGCGCCGGGCTCCATGCTGGGCGCGGAGCCTACTTAAAATTAAATTTAAAAATGTCAGCGAAGTAAAACGTGCACATGGTTAAAAAAAATCAAATTGTGTTGAAGGATTTCCACCCCAGCAGTTCCCATGCTCAGCCACGCTATCAGGAGGCAGCCCCTTAAAGCATTTCCCTTTTGTTCCTTCTGGAGAATAAAACATTTGTCTAAATAATTCTATGCCCCCATTTCCTCATTTACCAACCCAAAGTCATAATTAGAATCTCCTGTTTTGAAAATGTTTTGTACATTTCCTTTCCCCATTTTTCTATTTGAGTTACCCCCCCCCCGGTTTATTTTTCTATTAGCTCCCAGTTTATGCTAGGCAATAACTCACATAGTTTCATGCAGCCATGTTGTTTAAGATCTGCCAGCTGTATCTCTCTCACTGAGCAGAAGCCTAAATTTTGATGTAATGAGAGCCATTGATTTTTTTTTCCTTACAGTTTATGCTTTTGTTTGAGCCCATTTTAGCATTCTTTGCTCTCTGTTGATTTCCAGTCTCTCGTTTTTCACATTCAGGATTTTATCTAGAGTCTGCCCCTGGGTCCAAGGTTAGGTAGGGACCCAATCTTATTTTTCTTCTTCTGTATTCTGTATTCCCAAGTCATTCTCTATAAACAGTCTGTTGTTTCCCCATTAATTTATTTTTATACTTTATCTTTTCTTCTTTTTTAAAGATTTTATTTATTTGACAGAGAGAGAGACAGCCAGCGAGAGAGGGAACACAAGCAGGGGGAGTGGGAGAGGAAGAAGCAGGCTCCCAGCAGAGGAGCCTGATGCGGGGCTCGATCCCAGAACGCTGGGATCATGCCCTGAGCTAAAGGCAGACGCTTAATGATGGAGCCACCCAGGCGCCCCTATTTTTATACTTTATCTTATACCAAGTCTCACACAAACGTGGGTCATCTCCAAATTGTCCTTTTCCCGTGGTCTATTCATCTGTTCTTGTGTCAATTTCAGTATGTCTTTATTAAAATACGGCCCTTAGGTGCCTGGGTGGCTCAGTTGGTTAAGCGTCTGACTTCAGCTCAGGTCATGATCTCAGGGTCCAGGGATCGAGTCCCATGTCCCGCTCCTTGCTCAGCAGGAAGTCTGCTTCTCCCCCTGCCCACCTCCACCCATACTCTCTCACTCTCTCTCTCAAATAAATAAAATCTTTAAAAAATGAAAAATAAAATAAAATATGGCCCTGTAGCATGTCTCAGTATCTGGCAGGACACACCCACCCTTTGTTTTCTCTAAAATTCACTTTAATAGTCATAGATTTTGATGTCTTTGTATGTATTTTTAAATAATTTTGTTGAGTTCCTTTGAAAATAGTTGGAATCTTGATACTGCATTTCACTCATAGATTAAATTAGGAAGAATCAACATCTTATAATATTAAATGTGCCTATCTAAGAGCATAGGATATCTTTGTATTTATTCAGATCTTCAATCTCCTGTATTAGAGTTTTTGTTTCCCCATAGAAGGATTTTGGATTCTTGGATAATTTCTAGTTATTTTATACTTTATCATCATAATTTGTGTCTTTTATTATATTCAGTACAGTTATTGCTGGCATAGAGAAAGACCATCAGTTTTTTCTTTTCCTTTTCCCCCCTTGTTTTTATTTAAATTCCAGTTAGTTAACATACAGTGTAATACTAATTTCAGGCGTAGAATTTAGTGGTTCAGCACTTAACATACAACACGGTACTCATCACAAGCTCCCTCCTTAATAAAAACATGGAACAGGGGCCCCTGGGTGGCACAGCGGTTAGGCATCTGCCTTCGGCTCAGGGCGTGATCCCGGCGTTATGGGATCGAGCCCCACGTCAGGCTCCTGCTATGAGCCTGCTTCTTCCTCTCCCACTCCCCCTGCTTGTGTTCCCTCTCTCGCTGGCTGTCTCTATCTCTGTTGAATAAATAAATAAAATCTTTAAAAAAAAAAAAAAGAAAAAAAAAAGAAAAACATGGAACAGTTCACTAATCTGAGTGTCATCCTTGCGTGGGGGCCATGCCAATCTCCCTATTGTTCTAATTTTAGTATATGTGCTGCCAAAGTGAGCACAAGACCACTGATTTTTGTAAATTGATCTCGAAAACTTGCTGAACTCCTGTACAGTTTACAGTTGACCTTTAAACAACATGGGCTTGAAATGCGTGGGTTCTCTGATATGTAGATTTTTTCCAGTAAATACAGCACAGTACTATAAATGTATTTTTCTTATGATTTTCTTAATAACATTTTCTTTTCTCCAGCTTACTTTATTGTCAAAATGCAGTGTATAATACACATAATAGACAAAATATGTGTTAATCAGCTGTGTTGAGTAAGGCTTCTGGTCAAGAGTAGGCTATTAGTAGTTAAATTTTGGGGGAGTCTGAAGTTTCATGGGGATTTTCTGCTGCAGAGGCGTCAGTGTCCCTAACCCTCGTGTTGTGCAAGGGTCAACTGCAGTTTGGTGCTGCTTTTGGTTTTTTCTAGGTAGATGTTCATTATACCTCTTACTTCCTTTTCTTTTGTTACACAGCATTGCCCAGGATCTCCAGAACAGTGTTGAATGGTGGCAGCGGCACTGGGCATCCTTACCTTGTAATGAATTATAAAGAAAACCCATCTAAAATCTCTCTGTTACATTTCTCAACTTAAGTTGCTGCCGAATTGTTGGGATATAACCCTTAGCAAATGAATGAAATTTGGATCCCCCGGAAACAGACATCAAGACAGAAAGGCACGCAAGTTGATTTGGCCTATTGATGTGATGGATTACATTGGTTGGTTTTTGCATGTTGAACTAGCCTTGGATCCCTGGGACAAAGCCCACGTGATCATGGTGAATAGTTGTTTTAATATGTCGCTGGGTTCATTCTGCTACCGTTTTGTTGAGGATTTACGCATCTATTCATGAGAGATGTTGATGTATAGCTTTATGTGTAGGTCCTTTTTGTTGTCGCTTGGTATCAAGGTAATAGTGGGGGCGCCTGGGTGTCACAGCGGTTAAGCGTCTGCCTTCGGCTCAGGGCGTGATCCCGGCATTATGGGATCGAGCCCCACATCAGGCTCCTCTGCTATGAGCCTGTTTCTTCCTCTCCCACTCCCCCTGCTTGTGTTCCCTCTCTCGCTGGCTGTCTCTCTCTCTGTCAAATAAATAAATAAAATCTTTAAAAAAAAAAAAAAAGGTAATAGTGACCTTGTAAAATGAGTTGGGAAGTGTTCCTTCCTCTTCTCTTCACTGGCAGACGTTTTGTGAAATTGGTGTTAATTCTTTATGCTGGAGAAATTCTCTGTTTGAAAACATCTGGAACCTGGAAATTTCTTTTCTCAGGAACTTTTAAATTACAGATCCTATTTTTTAAAGGTTATAGGACTATTCATGTATCTGTTTTACCTTGTTGGGTCTTGGTAGTTTGTGGTTTTCAAGGAATTAGTCCATTTCTTCTAAGTTGTCAAATTTCTGACCCGTGTGACAAATTTATGATTTATAATAGGATTTATAATAGGATTTATATATAGGATCCTTTGTGGTGCCCTTCTCTCTTTTTGACACTGGTGATTTGTCTTCTCCCTCTTCTTATCCTTGTCAGCTGAGCTAAAGGTTTGTTAATTTTATTGATTTTTTTTGACAAATATGTTTTTTGTTTCACTAATTCTCTCATTTTTATGTTTTTATTTTCAATGCTTTCTGCCCTTTTTAAGAATTTCTTTCTTTCTCCTTCCTTTTTTGTTGCTGTATTTTTTCCTTTCTCTTCTTTTTCCAACCTCTTGAGCTGGGAATTTACATTATTGATTGATATATTTTCTCTTTTCTAATGTAAACATTTATTTTCTAATGTAAACACCATATTAGCTGAACCCCACAAACTTTGATATGTTGTATTTTCAATTTCATTTCAATTTTCATTCAACTTCATTCATTTTTATTTTTAAGTTTCCTTTGAGACTTTCACTCTGCCCCACAGATAATTTAGAAGTGTGTTGTTGAATTTCCAAGAATTTGGAGATTGTTCTATTGTCTTTCACTTACTGATTTTTTAAAAATTTTTATTATGTTCTATTAGCCAACGTACTGATTTCTAATTTGATTCCATTGTGATTAGAAAGCATACTCTGTATAACTAAAATTCTTTTAGATTGGTTAAGGTTAGTTATATGACAAGGATATGGCCTTTCTTCCCAGTGAGTGTTCGGTGAGACTTGCACAGGGTGTGTATTGTGCTGTTGTCGGGTGGAGTATTTGATAACGTCAGGC
This sequence comes from Ailuropoda melanoleuca, assembly GCF_002007445.2. Taxonomy (NCBI): domain Eukaryota; kingdom Metazoa; phylum Chordata; class Mammalia; order Carnivora; family Ursidae; genus Ailuropoda; species Ailuropoda melanoleuca. Next base: position 17,713,390 of record NC_048234.1, on the reverse strand, counting down.
AAATCCAGTGGGCCATGCTGGTTAGCAAATACTGTAAGCTGGGTTTTGAAATCCTCAGCTACAACTGTGAATTTACGTGTTTGTCTTTTCTTTTCCACCAGGTTTTGCTTCGTGTGTTTTGAAACCTTGCTGTGTGCTACACACAAACTTAGGATTGCTGGATCTTGGTGGGTTGACTGACCCTTTATCGTTCTGTGATGCCCTTTTTTGTTATTATAGTCACTCTACCTTTTTTCTAATTCATATTTGCATGACACAGCCTTCCCATCCTTTTCTTTCCTACGTATCTATGGCGTTATTGTGAAGTCATTTTTCTTATAGACTGCGAGTGATTGAGTCATGTGTGTTACCCACTCTATCTCTACCTTTTTCACTCTTAATTTTTTCCAGTTTTACTGAAGAATAATTGATCTCTGTCTTTTAATTGGTATATTTATACTACTAGTATTTAAAATAGTCCTCCATATGTTAGAGCTTAAGTCTGCCGCTTTAGTGTTTTGTTTTCTGTTTGTCCCCTTTTTTCATTCCTCTGGTTGGTTTTGTTTTGTTTTTAGGGGTTTTTTTTGCTTGCTTTCTTGTCAATTACTTGAACATTTTTCAGCATTAGATTCTTCTTTATTTATAATATTTTTTTACATGCCACTTTGTGTAACTTTACTGCCAGTTTCCCTGGCTGTGACCTGATACCTCTGTGCTATACCACTGCCTGTGCTCGTTCCATGTTTTACTCTCTGAGTGTAGAAGCCTTACCTCCCTTTAGATCTTTGATCCTCCCCACGTCCTTTTTTTTTTTAAGATTTTATTTATTTATTTGACAGGGTGAGAGAGCACAAGCAGTGGGGGAGGGGCAGAGGGAAATGCAGACTCCCAGCTGAGCAGACAGCCCTACATGGGGCTCAATCCCAGGAACCCTGAGATCATGACCTGAGCTGAAGGCAGACGCTTAACCGACTGAGCCACCCGGGCGCCCCGACCCTCCCCACTTCTTAAATGTAGTTGTCTTAAGTGTTTCCACTGCACGCATTGAGCACCGCATGAAATGGTGTTACAATTTTGACTTCAAACATAAAGTATAATTAAAGAAACTCAAGAGGTGAAGAGCAGTCTGTTATGTTTGTCTCTGTATCTTCTCATTCCACTGTCCTTGTCTTCCTGTCTGAAGGTCCCACCATCTTTCTGTTGTCATTTTCTGCTTTAGTCGGCTCAGGCTGCCATGATTCATCCTACAGCCTGGGGGCTTTAACAGCCCAAGTGCATCCCTCACAGTTCTGGAGTCTGCAAGTCCAAGGTGAAGTGTCAGCAAGGCATTGTTTCTCCTGAGGCCTCTCTCCTTGGCTTGTAGGCTGCCCCCTCCTATGTCCTCACATGCCTTCAGTGTGCACATACCCCTGGAATCTCTTCCTCTTTTTTTTTTTTTTTTTTTTGGTTAAGATTTTATTTATTTGACAGAGAGAGAGGCAGCGAGAGAGGAAACACAAGCAGGGGGAATGGGAGAGGGAGAAGCAGGCTTCCGGCTGAGCAGGGAGCCCGATGCAGGGCTCGATCCCAGAATGCTGGGATCATGACCTGAGCGGAAGGCAGACACTTAATGACTGAGTCACCCAGGCGTCCCTCTTCTTGTTCTTGTGAAGACCACTGGCTCTATCAGATTAGGACCCCACCCTTAGAACCTCACTTAACCTTAGCTACCTCCTTAAAGGTCTTATCTCCAAATACAGTCACACTGGGGGTTGGATTTCAACATATGAATGGGGGGGGCAGGGGGCACAATTCAATCCCTAACATGTTTTTTTAATGTTTGGGGTGTTTTGTTTACCAGTCTTTAAAGGTAAGTCTGCCAGCACCAAATTCGTTTAATTTTCCTTCATCTGAGAAGTCTACTTCTTCATGTTTGAAGGATAGTGTTGCTGAATATAGGATTCGTGGTTGACAGATCTTTTCTTTTATTTCTAGAAAAATGTACCACTGACTTCTGGCCTTGAAAGTTACAGAAGCAAAATCTGATATTATTTTTTTTAAAGATTTTTATTTATTCATTTGACAGAGAGAGACAGCCAGCGAGAGAGGGAACACAAGCAGGGGGAGTGGGAGAGGAAGAAGCAGGCTCCTAGCGGAGGAGCCTGATGTGGGGCTCGATCCCAGAACGCCGGGATCACGCCCTGAACCGAAGGCAGACGCTTAACGACTGAGCCACCCAGGCGCCCCAAAATCTGGTATTATTAATTCTGTCTTCCAGTACAGGTAATGCATCATCTGTCCCTGGTTTTTAAGATTTTTTTTTTTTGTCTTTAGTTTTTCAGAAGTTTAATAATGATGTGTCTTTGTTTGAATTTCTTTGGGTTTATCCTATTTGGATTCCCCCCAGCTTCTTGAATCTGTAGTTTTATGTCTCTTGCCAAATTTGGGAAGATGTCAACTATTGTTTCTTGGACTACGGTTTCAGCCACACCCTCTTTCTCTTTTTTCTGGAACTTGGATGATAAATGTTGGATATTTTGGATACTTAGTTAGACATCTGTTTCACAGATCCCTGAGACTCCATTCATTTTTTTCAGTCTGTTTTCTCTGTTTTGTTCAGACTGAATAAATGCCATTGATCTGTCTTCAGGTTCATGGATCCTATCCAAAGTCAGCTCCATTCTACTATTGAGTTCATTCAGTGAGTTTTTCTAACTTCTATTTCTTTGCAGAGATTTTTTATTTTTTCATTTTTCTCAAGAGAATTTGTAATTGTTTATTGAGACATTTTTTTAACTTTTATTCATTTACTTGACAGAGCACAAGCAAGGGAAATACCAGGCCGAGGGAGAGGGAGAAGCAGGCTCCCCGCTGAGCAGGGAGCCCGATGTGGGACTCCATCCCAGGAGTGACCTGCACTGAAGGCAGGCACTTAACGGACTGAGCCACCAGGTGCCCCTCTTGAAATGTTCTTAATTATAGTTTTAAAATCCTTGTCAAATACTTTCAACATCCTTTCATTTCAGTATTGGCATCTGGTGATTTTTTTTTCTCAAACTAGTTTTCCTGGTTGTTAGTATGATGAGTGAATTTTTATTGTATCCTGGACAAAATTTTGGTTCTAGTGTTAGGAGACTCTTAATGCTATTTAAATCTTCTATTTTAGCAGGCAAGTGTCCCCGTTTACATTTACTGTCTAGATTCTGACCTGCTTTTTGTGGGAGAGGTTAGTTTTTGGAGCTCTTATGGTGCTACTGGCTGGGCTCATTCTTCTGGCACTTCTGGGGCTCTCGCTCAGTCCTCCTTGTTGCTGCCTTAAAGGGTGGAAGTTGCTCTCCTGGGCAATCTGTGTTGCTAGGCCACCTTCTGCCATGGGAGGTGGGAGGGGCTTAAGCCACTGGGCCTGGGTCTTCTCCTGCCACCGGGTGCAGAGCACAGACCTGCTGGACTGTGCCAAGGCTGCCTCCTTGGGGGATCAGCCCACCAGGCAGTTCCCAAGTGCGGAGTGGGGGTTGGGTCAGCCCACCGGGGCTTTGAAGGCAAATCGGGCTCCCTGCTGTGTCCTCTTGTGAACGGTTGGTTAGCAGCCCCCATTTGGGCTCTGTTGGGCTCCTCCTTTTCTGGTTCTTCTGCCAGGCCTATCTTGTTTGTTTGTCTCTCCCCATTGACAGTTCCAGGCTTCAGGCCTCTTTGGCACCCATGTGAGGCATATGGGAGATCAAAGACCTCAGTGCATCACCACACCTGAAGACCTGTGGTCCCCAACCAGTCCCCCTTCTTCTTTTCCACTCTCAGAGTCCCTTTGCCATTTTCTGTCAGATTATTTCCAGGCTATTTAATTGTATTTGGGAGAAAAAAGGTGGATACGTGAATTTATGCTTTCTTGTTCGAAAGCTGGAAGTACCATTTAAGATTTTGCAAATAGAAAGTGGAATGAACCACTTGGAATCCATGGCTGCAAGAGCCACTGCTTGGCCCTGGCACAGAGCAGGCACCCTAGTAATTACTGGTTGAGTGAATGATGAGTGGAGTTTTCACAGTCTGCCTTCAGTATCCTGAAGGCTTTTGTAAGATAGAGCCCCATTTCCCTGAGTTCTTGGACAAGAATACTCAAGAATGCTTCTCGGGGTTAGTAGGCTGCGCTTTTCTGAGCAAAAACCACGTTGAACTGGTAGTCTGAAGGTGGGAGAGTGTTATTCTCCAAAAGCTGTTGACACTGCTCTCTGCTCATCTCTCCGCTCATCTGCCATTCTGTCCGCCCATCTCTCTGTCCTCATATAGGTATTTATCTAATCACCTTGAGTATTGTACTGCTTTTCTCTTTTTGAGAAAGCAAAAAACTTGCTTTGTTCAGTATCCAGACATACTTACCATAATAAGTCAGGACTCAAAGACAACCCCTTAGCCAGAATCTTTCTTCAGGAAAGAGGCCAGCATTTAACATATAGAAATGACAAGATTTTTTAAATTTTGCTCTTAACAGCACTGGATTAACACGACAGAACATCAGCATTTTTTAAAGCCTCTAAATGTTGAGATTTCAATAAGATTTCCTTCAGCGCATGCTCCCTCTTGTCCGTAAATATTACAGTGCCTCTCAGATGTGGCTTTTTATTTTTTTATTTTTTTTATTTTTTTTTTTAAAGATTTTATTTATTTATTTGACAGAGATAGAGACAGCCAGAGAGAGAAGGAACACAAGCAGGGGGAGTGGGAGAGGAAGAAGCAGGCTCATAGCAGAAGAGCCTGATGTGGGACTCGATCCCGTAACGCCAGGATCACGCCCTGAGCCGAAGGCAGACGCTTAACCGCTGTGCCACCCAGGCGCCCCTAGATGTGGCTTTTTAAATGAATGCATCTTAATGAAGCCGTAATACCTCCATGGCGAGGTATCCACTGCACAGGGCGTGTTTCACAAAGTATCACACCCACGGGTTTTGTTTTTGTAAATCTTTTACTCCCTAGTGGACACCCCACTTTCTGTATTCGAGGGATGAATGCATAAGGAATTCATTAAGAAATCAGGCTTTGGTGGGACAGCTTTGATTTGACACTTTTGAAATACGATCCAGGTCACGGTGGTGAATGGTACAAACCTTTTTTTTGGCACCAGCATCTGGACTTGATTATTTTAAATGAGGTCGTGGGGCGCTGGCGTCCCCCCTCGATGGAGCTGCTACTGCAGCCAGACCTGGTACCCCAAGATGGTGCAGGAAATTAGCATGGGTTCCAAATACCTGGAAGCAAACGTGTACTGTAATTCTCGGCTTTGTTGTGTCAGTGCCCTGTGTCTAAGCTTTTAGAACGCCACCCTTAATGCTTCGTCAGCGATGATGGCTTTCATGCCAAGGATAAACTAACCCTGGAGCGTTTTATTTGCAGGGAATGTCTCAGCAGCGGAAGTGACCCTAACTAGGCTCTTCAATGAATATTTATTAAATGGATAAAAAAATAACTTCAAATAACCTGCCACTCGTGATGTGGCTAGTGTGCTGTGGGCAGCTGTGTGGCTCCCCACCAGCTTGGTCGCATGGGCTGCAGTGCCTTGGCGACCCCAGTGGCCAGGAGCTTAAGCCAGACAGTCTCCTGCCCCACGTCATCTGCAGTCAAACAACAGTGGGTAAAATTGGGCTGTCACCCACTTTTCAGCAGCTGATATGTCCAGTTTTCTGATCTGGGGAATGTTTATATCTGCAAGTTTATTTTTCAGGATCAGAGTCTGGTTAAAAGAGAAAGAAAACAAGCTGTTTCACATCTGAAGAGCTTACCGACCGTCCGTCTTCCCTCTTCTATGTTGTTTCAGAAACAATCACATGGCCACTTCTCAGGCACTTTCACCGAAGCCAAATTCCATGCACACTTATGCCTCAAAGATGAATGGCTTGTTTTGATGTTTGGAAGGAGATTAACGACACATATTTTGGGAAGAGATTGTGTACCGGGAAGATCCGAATGCGGACCCTCGTTTGTGCCTCGTTTGTGCACGTGCACGCCAGGCTGACCCAGGTGGGTCCCATGTATTTCTCTCCCCATGTCTCAGCCTAACATCATCCAGGGGTGAAGAGTTTAGCGTCTGCAGCGTTGTGTCTCAAAGCAGCATCTCCTATAAACCCCCACAGAATCGACTTACAGAGGAGAAAGCAGAGACAGAGACTCTAACGGCTGGGGTGTCACCCATACCTGCTCGTGATGCCCGGGACCCGCACTTGCCGCACCTTTCTGTCTGTCACGCAGCTAACCCAGGACGGACTAAACATTGTCCTGAAAGATAAAATCTCAGGAAACCAGTAATGTCCCAAAGGGCCCTTGAATCTGCCTTGACTTCTAACCCAACATGACTTTCCTTTGTTCCACTTGGCAACACGCTTTATGTCCCGCTCACAAATTCTACTGCTAACTTTGGGATCGTGTCTCCCTTCCAATTATGGCATTTGTTTTTTCCCTTCGTGTATCAGAAATTGCTTCTATGAACTACAAAGTGAAGGAAACTAATTTATTTTTTACAGAATAGGTGTTTGTAGCCTTGGGAACACTACTGAGATTCCTGGGGCCTTGTTTCTGAATGTCTTTTCTTCTGGCTTCTGCGCAGGCCAAGCAGACTCTCCCATGTTGAGAATGCAGGACTCTGGAGTCGGGAAGAGAGAATTCCAGTAACAGCCTTCCAGTTTCTTAGCCGCGTAGCCTGAGGCAACATTTTGAGCCTCAGTCCCCCACTCTGTGAAACGAGGTGGACACACCTGCTTCTCAGGGCTGCTTGGGGACCCCTCAGGGGCAGAGGCGATAGGATGCGCATCCCACTTAAGATGGCCAGTCCAGGTCGATGCCCACTGCGAGCGCTCACGGTCAGCTCTGATCGAGGGGATGCGCGCAGGTGTCTAGCCTGGTGCTGACTGGTTGTGTCTGAGTTGGGGCTCCCTCAGATGCAGGACCGAAAATGAGGATGACGGTGACAGAAGTTTGTTTGGGAGGCGATCCCCAGAGGCGCCTGCAGGGGAGGCCGAGGCGCTGACATAGCTCCAGGGAACGGCATCCGTGAGGGCGTCTGTCGTGGCAGCTGGGGCTCGGTCCTGCTGGGGACCTCCCAGCTGACTGCTTGGCGAGTCTGAGGCTGGTTAGCGACCACCACTCCTGCCCACTCTGGCTGCTCCAGCACGTCCTCGCCCACCCAGCGCAAGCTCTCGTGGCCACGGCGCTCACCGGAGGGATCGTGGGTCTGCGGATGTGAGCTCCAAGGAAACGTGGCATCAGTAGTGTCTGCTACAACCGCTCTTACAGGTTTGCAAAAGAACTCGGCACTTACCGGGTACCTCAAGTGACACTGGTCACTCTCGGCACAGTGAGCAGGCCTGGCTGTGCGGCTCAGGGTCAGCCCTGGACACAGACAGCAGGTGCTCACCTCCATCGGGCACTGCCAGGGGCTGCCGGGGACGGGGCTCCCTGCCACTAAGGCAGACAGCTGGGGGCGGCACGCTCTTCCTGGAAGGAGTAACCGGGTGGCGCGTCTGTCCTGCACATTCGCCCTATCTTGCTTCTAGAATTCCGCAGGCAGGCTTTCCTTGCCCGGTGCCACCCCTCCAGGACCCTTCTTTGGAAGAGAGGCCTCCAGGTGCTGACATGTGGTGTGAAAGCGCTGGCCCCCTGCCAAGCACACTCCAGCAGGGCCACCAGCCCCCAGGTTCCCCTCACACACACTGCTGGCTCACGTCTTAGTACCCACTCTTCACTGTGAACATAGACAAGTTTTACCATCGTGGGGGAAACCAACACAAGTGAGCACACAAAACAGACCATTCAAGTAAAAAATCAGGCACACACACACAGACACACCCCACACATACACCTGTTGTTGGATACCATCAGAGAGAGAAAAGAAAATTCTGCATCATGAATTGAGAATAACCATCAGAGGCCAAAAATAACCTAAATTAATTTTTTTACAAGTTCAGCGGGTGGAGTGAAAGATGAAATTAAGGATTTATTGGGCTAAAGGGGATGGAGACATGGAAAATACAGGGAAAATGTAAGAAAGGTAGAGAATCATTCTAGGAGGCACAATAATTAACAGAAGGTATAGAATAAAAGAACAGAGATGTATTTTTATTTTTTTAAGATCTTATTTTTAAGCAATCTCTACGCCCAATGTGGGGCTCGAACCCACAACCCCGAGATGAAGAGTCAGCGTGCTCTACCCACTGAGCCAGCCAGGTGCCCTGGTAACATATTGTTAAATAAACTGAAAGCTTAGCTGCTCGTTAGACGTTGGACCTTCTACAGTGATTATTGGGTAAATGGATAAATAAACCAGAGGCGTGAGTGTCCATATCAGAGAAGCCCATTGAACACCTCGGAGATTGAGCTTCAAAGACCTGCGGAGAAGTACATCCTTACGAAACTTCACGTATCGTAACTAATTGAGTTTCCGAACTGTGTTTCAAAGTTAACCTGTTCAGTTTATGAATAAATAAGTATTCATAAAAGGTTGTGCCTTGAGCTGTGGTTCTAACTTTAAGAGGGCCGACACAGCCGACCTACAGAGGCTGAGCGAATCGGACTGAATCACCATGGTTGTGAGTAAAGTCAGCTTCCAGTAAGAAACATCGTTAGAACTTAAAATGAATGAATACAGTTGTCTATACCAAATAGTCTGAAAACTTGGACTATCTTGTGGCAAACATGCTCTGGTCCCAAGGTTACAAGAAAACAGTGCATGGAATTATTAACACAACACTATCCATATACCACGAAAGCCCTTTACACTTCTTATCACAAAGACTTAGAGCTTAACTTGATGCTGGTGAGGTACACAATATATGCAGATTTAAAAGTCTTGTCTAGTGGAACATCTTATCTATCGAAAAAATATCTACTCTCTAGCTCAGGCTTTTTCTTTTTAAAAGCACCTGGTTAAGCAGATTCTCATTTTCTTGGGGTTTCTCATTGAATGCGGCTGCTTCAGCCAAATGTTTAGCCAAGGCTGAAATTGGAGAATATGGGACTCTGAGTTCTCTACTTCCACCCAAACACCAGAGAGAACTGATAATCCTAAACTCCCACAGAGGGGAAAAAAACACGGATCCTCTATTGGGACAGGTGCCACTGATGTCTGCCAAGCAGCCCTTCCCCTTTCCGGGGAGTTAGTAGAACCCAGGTCAGAGGCCTGCGGTGTGGCCCCTCCTGTGGGAGGAGTCATGACGGGGCCGCAAGGTCCTGTAGGACGCCTTGGCCGGGTGCTGGACGGGGTGTGGTGCGGCCTGGCTCTGAGCGAGGAAGCACAGGGGCGCACCTGCTGAGGTTGGCTTCATCTGACTGCTCTTCCCCTTGTGCCTCAGGATGTGAGGTTTGGAGCGGGTGCCATCATCTCATCCCGGTGAAGCGGGCCACGGCTGACACGCTGGAGGTGGCGGGGTGGACTGCTGGAAGCCGCCTGGGCCCTTGGTGAGCGTGGAGAGGTGCCAGACCAACCTCAGGATTGCTTCCTTCCAGACCTCCCGCGAAGGGAACAATCAAGGTACTCCTGTCGTTTTCAGACGGATATATGTTCTGGGGATTGGAACATGACCCCCAAACACACCACTTGGGCATAGGGACTATTTCTGAGCTGAAGGCAATTGAGAAGCTGCAGATGCAGGAAAACCTCTCTGTCTTCCCCCTATCGTCCTAAAAATAGGGCATGCATTTCCCTTTGTGAAGGTGTCCCCTGCTACCACACCAGCAAGGGGGGAACAGCATTTATGACTAGAACCGGAGGTGGCACCAACATGAGCCTGCGTGAACAGAGCTTAGTAAATGACCCTGATCTTCCAGTACATTCCTCCATGGTGCTACCATACCATAATTTACTGCCACTAGAAGCCCAAACCTGTGTCCTCCGTCCAGCTGTGTCTGTACAGTGTATCACATATAAATCACATATATAATTTATCATATATAAGCCTCCAAGTCTGGCCACCTCCTTGGGTGTTTACTTCTTTTCTATGAAGACCTTTGTGTACGTGCAAAAATTAAGATTAACGTCAAATGAAGTTTGTGTGCCTTTTGTCCTGTTAATCTCTTCATTGGTTTAATTTGCAAAATGCAGTCCAAGAACATAAGAGGGTGGATGAAAGTGTTTTTCTCCCCTGTAGTCCCTTGCTACCCACATTATCTTCAAATACACGTGCAAAGAATCAGAAACAATAGTAGCATAGGGCTTCTCAGCAGCAGCACGGGAAGCCAGAAGGTAGCAGGAGGCCATCTTTGCCGCAGGAAAGACAGAATTGCCCTTCCCCCTGGCCTCACCAGCCCTTCTGCTGGGTATCCAGTGGTATCTCATTGTGGTTTTAATTTGGACTTGTTGATACCCAGTGAGCTGAGCATCTGTCTACCCAGGCTCATTGGCCGCGTGGGTTTCTTGTAGGCACTGTCCTGTAATGTTATATACTTTGTTGTCTCTTCCCTTTCTGATATATGAGCTTTCTTTTGTATTCTGATACTGTTCCCTCTTTCTCTATGTTGCAAATAACTTCTCCCACTCTGTGATTCGGGCAGGTGAGGGTTTCCATTCTGGCTGTGTTGTCATCGAGACTGAAGCCACTGCTGTGTGATCTGAGGCAAGCTGCCCGAGTTTGGGCTCCCCTCTTGTCTAATGGGGTGATATAGCCTGGGTCACAGGACGGTTGAGGGCGTTAAGTGAAATAAAGCGTGTCAACAGGGTAGTCGATTAATAAACGGAGATAGCTTTCGTGTTGTTGTGACTCATGGATCCTCAGAGCGGGGGAAGCTTAGAGGTCCCTGAGTCCACTGATCCCCGGATTAATGATACGTAGATAGCACTCCCCAGGACCGGGACAGTTTTCAGTTTTACACGTACTAGCTCGTCCACTCTTCACAACAACTGTATGCAGAAGGTACTGTGGTTACCCCAATTTTACGTATGAGAAAACCGAGAAACGGAGAGCCCAGGACACTTCCGCCAAGACATCTTGGAATGGGTAAATAAAACAAAGCTGCTGTTTCCACTCCAGCCTCTGCTGGAAGGAGCGCTCCCAACTGTTCAGTAAAAAGAAGGAATGTTGTTCAGAGTAGGCTTAGCCCGACTTGTGGGAAATCACGGGAAGGGGCTGATAAGCATCCCCAGCCGCTGCAAGGACATCTTGAGTTCCTGAAGAATGGCTGGTGGGGACCGTCCCCAAGGTGAGAGGAGCCATAGATCCAGACCTGGGGTGTCGGCCGCAGTCCTGCCAACCCCACAATGCCCCGGGCAGCGTTCCTTGCCGCTCTCCCCTAGGTTAGCAAGAAGCACCCTTGGAGGCTGTCAGGAGGGTCCACCCCCTCTCCTTACACACAGCTGGCCACCCGCCGACTTTCCTCCTCGGCTTCCATCAGATTCTCAGGGAGGCCCATCCTCTCAGAGAAGGTTCACTTACCAAACACACCACCGGTCTGAATCGTAAGCTCCCCCACAAAAACTGACAGATGTAACTTTTTATTTTTTTAACTTCTACCGTAAAGAGAGTTTCAGTGTCCCTAGCTTCTGGGACTCCTCGAGTGAGTTTTACATGTGTGAATAAAAGAGAGTCAATAGGTGGTATAGGGAAAGGGAAAAAATAACACGTGTTCCTGTTCCCTCTTAGGTTCGGTGTCTGGGGCTCTGCATTTTAAATTGCTCACATAAAGTCCCCAAAAAACAAACAAAAAAAAACCAAATTCACGGGAGAAAAAGGTTTATTTCTTATCCATCTGAGAGGCCTTACAGAAATGAAATGAAAACCCCAAAGAAATGGTTAGGTCTGAGAACTCATGTACCATTTTCAACAGAGAGCAACCCGTTGTGGAGACAAAGGGAAGGGGGTTTATGCTTCCAGGACACCGGCCAGTTGTGGGAGGTCAATGTATGTGGGAAACCAGTGGAAGACAAGGGTGTCGGTAAAGGCCTGTTGTGCAGATCACGTCAGTGTTGCCCGTTGGTCTCCGCTGATGATGGTGTTCTCTTCTTGGCACAAGCCGGGCACTTCATCACACAAGTTTCGTGACCTGCTTCTAGGTGGAAAGGAGGTCAGAGAGCCTTTCCCGCATCTGCTGTTTCTAAGGTTCCTTTAGCTCAAAGTAATCAATATGCCAGCGTGTCCCGATCCCTTCAGTGCGGAGGGTCCCACGCTCTTCCCCCCCACCCCCACCCCCGGGCAGGGCCATTACCTTTCATTAAGCAAGTGAACAGCCAGGAGATTTTTGCACGGGAGTGCTCTGGGGACTTCGATGAGCTTTGCTGCAGAACCCAAATGTGTGAGGCCCTGGCACGTGGAACCCTGGCTGGGGACTTTCCCAGTGTCACCCCTCTGGGGGGCTTTACCTAGCCCACCAGGGACGGCTGCCTACAGCCACTGGGCACCTTCCGTCGCAGCTAGAATTCAGGCTGCTCAGCCTTATTCTAAATGTTTCCTGGATAGCAATGCTTTCAAAGCTTACTTCTGCAGAAAGAGTTTTCTGAATTAAACCCACTTAGGTTAAAAATCCATTCAAGGTTTTAACAGAGCATGGTGAGCAAATGCTGTTTTAATGCAGCGCTCGTACTCCTATACAGTTACGCGTAGGTAGGGAAACTGAACTCGTTTAATTTAATCCAGCGCCTGGCCCACCGCGCACCAGGGTCCGGAGGGAGTTTGCTTAAGCAATCCTGTTCTCCCAAAGCCAAAACATAAGTAAATTAAAATTCTTTACTGATTTGGGGAAATTTTAACAGATCACATTTTCCTGGTGCTACTAGTTTCAAAAGGAGAGCGATGAATAAAATTGTGTGTATTTTACAAGCTAACGAAGTAATCTCCCTAACACCGTTCTGATGTGTAAACAACAAGTGTGTGTGCCCACAGGGAGCAACCGAGGGGGGGAAGCATCCTGTCTCTGCAGCGAGGTGAGATTCCTACTTTGCTGGGACCAGGGTTAAGGGTGACATTACAAGGTATTTTAAGAAGCATTTTATGATAATAGAAGAAATACACCGTTCATCGTCTGAAAGCCTTTCAAGTATAGAAAAGTATCAAGTACAAATCACCCTTGATCTTGCTGCACGGAAATAGCAAATTACTATTAAGATGTGAAAGTAGTAAGCTAATAGTGACAGAGTAGTGCACGGAGTAGAGGGGCAGTCTCTGTTTATTATTATTTTACTTATTTATGTTTTAGCTCTGTGCCCAAGGTGGGGCTTGAACTCATGACCCTGAGACCAGGAGCTCCCTGCTGTGCCACTGAGCCAGCCCCAGAGCAGCAGTCGTTAAAGAAGAAATATTTGAAGATGGTCCACTTAACACTTAAAAACGAGGTAATCGTAATAATAACTTTGCAAAGATAATGAATCTTCTGGGGCGCCTGGGTGGTACAGCGGTTAAGCGTCTGCCTTTGGCTCAGGGCGTGATCCCGGCGTTGTGGGATTGAGCCCCACATCAGGCTCCTCTGCTATGAGCCTGCTTCTTCCTCTCCCACTCCCCCTTGCTTGCGTTCCCTCTCTCGCTGGCTGTCTCTATCTCTGTCAAATAAATAAATCTTTAAAAAAAAAAAAAAAGATAATGAATCTTCTGCATTTCTGCATCTTTATAAATCGTCCTGTTTGTAACTATATTGCGCCTGAGTGACGCAAACAGCAGCAATAAGAGTGATCAGTGTTTAATGAGCCCTCACAGTCTGTGGGGCACGAGTCTGATTCCCTCAAAAGCCGGGCAAAGCCTCCCGTGAAGACCAAACCATACTTTCATGACGAATAAACGTAATCATTAAGTCAAGATAAATGAGTAGGATATTCTGTTAAGTAAGACATTAGAAAATGTCTGGTGACTTCTGCGTGGGACACCCGTCGGAGTAAAACAGAGGCCGTCTCTGGCTTTAGAGCCATTCTGTGTCAGTGACGCATCCCAGAGGGAGACGGAACAGCAGAATTAGGACTCGAGGGACAAAAGTGGGACCCTCAGAATAAAATAAAATACTCCTACAGATACAGGCTTGAATTACAGGTCAGAAAGTGCCGGAAGCAGGAACAGCCCTTCCTCACAGATGAACCCCAGTGAACAAAGATGGAAGGAACCACCTCAGGCAGAGAGCCAAGCAAGAACTGCTAGAGGCAAGGTCTTGGGGGGGGGACATCAGGAGGGCGGGGGAGGCTTGAGGAGAAATGGGGTATTCGTATTATCTCAAAATAATCCCCCCTACTACTGACACGGCACGGTGGGGACCCCGACGCACGGCCTGATGCAGGGGCCCCAGGGCATCCTCACAGAGGGTCAGACAGCCCGACACCGTGACCCCGAGAGGCGTCCTGCCCTGAGAAAGGCAGGCCAGCGCGGGGTGGTGCCCTGCTGCCCGTGTGCAACCTCCGTGTGATGGTGGCGATCGAGACAAGCCAGGTCAAGAGCCTCTCGCTGAAACAGGGCCAGCGCTCTTCAGAAGCACGTCGAGGCCGCAGAGGACAAAGAAGCCTGAGGAGCGGCCTCCGCGCCGAGGAGACTCAGGAGCCCTGCAGGCGAAGCGCGAGGTGGGCCCTGGAACAGGAGGAGGACAGGGATGGAAAACCGGTGAGGTTGGCGTCAGGCCTGCGGTGCCTCGCGCAGCCTGTCTCCCCCGACGTCCTGGGTTGGGGCGCGCTGCCTGGGCACCTGCTGGCATGGGAGGAGCCTGGCGAGGGGCCCGCCGTCCCAGCCGTTCAGCAAGGCGAAAATGATTGCCAAGCGCAGCAGGAGGAAGGGAAGCAGTGGCTGCGGAGAGTCCGGGCGGCCTCCCTGCGCCTGAGCCGCGGCCCCCCGGGGGTGTGCTCCCTGGCCTGGGGCGCTCTGGGGTGGGGGGAGCAGGCCCCGGAGGATCGGGGTTGGGCGTGTCTGGTCTTGTGCTGGGTAGGAGGTGCTGGGTGCGGGCGCCGCGAGCGCGGGCTCTGGCTCACCAGGACGGGCGTGTGACCAGAGCGCGGAACCGAGGAATCTGCAGCCACGCGCGGGCAAGTCATCGAAAACGTGCAGCGTGCACCATGTTCTCAGGCTCGCGTTGAGGGTTGCGGTGGGGGCCCCACAAGGAGCACCCCTTCTCTTTTCCTGAGTTCTGAGCCAGTGGACAAATAAGACAGTCGGAGATCAAAATACCGGTTTACTCGGGTTACAGTTGGCTGGAGAAAAGGGTTTTTTCTTTCTTTCTGTTGACTTTCTCTTCATATCCTGGGGCCAGCCCCACCCGCAGGCAGATCTGAGTGGCTGCAGCCTCGGAGAAGGCGGGAGAGCCCGGTGACCAGATCTGGAAATCTGCAGAAGCCACAGATGAGCCAGGCTCCCTCTGCTCCCCGAGACAGCCATCAGAGACGGCCCGACCCCGGCACCGGCTGCCCTCAGCGGGGACAGTCCTCGCTCGTGCCGCCGGCTCGGAAGGCTGGGGAGAGAGGAGGAAGGCTTCTTGGCAGCTTGTATCTACAGGACTAGACAGAGTCCATGAATTGAGGTTATCAAGGGCGGGGGGCAAAGGGGACGGGGACAGGGTTTGGGGTTTTGCAAGATGACAGCTGCCGCGGCTGGATGGTGTGACCGCACAGCGGAGAGAATGCCCTTCGTGCTGCCGCACTGCACGCTCCCACGCGGTCAGGATGTCACTCCTGATGCTGCGGGCGTTACCCTAACTCTTCAAAATTCTAAGTCAGACATGGAAGGAAGAGAGGTCCATGAATTATAACAACATGGCCACAAGTCCGTTACGACTTCCGAATCCGTGTTCTTCGAAAGAGAAAACGCCATCACCATGTCTAGATTTATGTCTGCTCCGTAGAGAAGCGGAGAACAGTCTCCAAAACTTCTAGTTGTTCCCTCTGCAAGGACGACAGCCCTGGGGTGTCCGGAATATACCTGGGAGCCTCCCTCCTTGCTCCAGGAACCAGTGAGAGGGAGCCACGAGGTCCCCAGCTGAGCAGGGCAGAGGGTCCTGAGACAGGGCCCGAGTCCAGGGCAAGGCCAGTGACCCGGGCCCAACGGAGGCCGCGTGCCGAGGTGGACAAGGCTCTGTGTCCTTGCCCGGGATCCATCCTGACTCGCTTAGATCCAGAGTGGCTCTGGGGCGGCTCCAGATGGAGACTGAACCTGTGACCTCTCCACATAAAGACGTCCGTGACACCCACTGCGCCATCTGGGGCTCATAAAACCACATTCTCTATCTGTTCTTGGCTCACAGGCTGCTCCCAAGCTGAAGGGTAATATCTGGGACCGCTCTGGGTTATTCGTGGGCTTTAACTCAGAACACATTTCCACAAAGAGAGGCAGAACAAAGCACAATAGCACTAGAGTTCAATTTACATTCTCAGTCAGTGAAACAAAATGGAAATAAAAAACAGTTGTGCGGGGCTCATTTATAACTAAACTATGGCTCCAAAAGCGCCTTCCCTATAATGTCATGGAATAAAGGACATTTTTAAACCACCAGCAAAAGAGCTTAAGTGACCAAAAAAGGAGAGGTGAAGACTTTCTATTAAAAAAAATATTTTAAAATTAGAGCGGCGATGACAGCCTGCAATGTCTCTCCCAATTTGGCGGATGCAAAGTTATTTGAATCTTTCCTGACTTCAAGTCTTCTCCTGCGGGCAGTGGTCTGTTTGGGGGCCGTTCATCCCTGGGAAGCCCCGGGAAATGCCGGCTCGGGGAAGTGAGTGTGCTCCATGGCCCAGCCTTGCTCCTCCAAGACCACGGAGTGCTCTGCCATCGCACCCCCATGACCTCCGGGCACAGATCTGCCCTCGTGAGTTATGTCTGGCTTGTTCTGCAAAACACGGCGGTGCTGCAGCGAGGAGCTAATGCGGGAAGCTCACGTCCCCACGGGACAGGACGTGTTCTGAGCTGCTAGCGATAAGTGCGGGGCTGCCTGAGTTCCATGTCAAACTGGGTCACACGCAGCTCAGCAGCAGCAGAGCCAGAAATAGCCTCCTGTGACCACATCCTGCATGTTTCCCGCACAGCTGAGAAATGGGAACTCTTTGAAGAACGTGTATGAACCCTCATGGCAGTGGTCCCCTCAAGCTGCTGGCAGCCAGCTGTCCTCATCACCAGGCCTTGCCTTGTGCCAAGTTTTCTCTAATACTGGGTCCCCCGGCTGGTTTATCTCTGCCTGTTTGTGTTTCTTTGATAGGCTTCTCTCCACATGACCCCCTCGCTACTTATTTCCACGCATGTTCCCACTGTTGTACCGTTGCCTTCCTAAGGCTGGGAAGCATCTCTCCTTCATCCTTGGCTCTCGGGTTTTCAGCCCAAGGCTTGCTGTGTAGTCAGGGGCTTGTTAAATGCTAGTGGGAAGAAAGAATGCTCCATCTGCACTAAATTCAATCACTTTTCAAATTAAGTTTTAAAAAGCGTTTTGTTTTCCTTTCGTTGTGTATGAATACCTGCTGGTATCCCACTGGGTAGACATATTTAGATATTGTAGGAAATGCTTGGACTTAAAACCTGTGTGTTAGCGACTCCCAGCCCCGAGTCACAACCCTGGCTCTTTTGCTCGCCCCTAGGGGAGGTTACGATGGCTCAGTCCTGCTTTCCCAGACCCCCCTCCGGCTCAGTGGTTCATGGGGCCAGTTATGGCCAAAGTGGAAAGTATCTGGAAACACCCGTGGGAGGGACCACCACCAGTGCCACGCTGCTCCCCTTCTTCTTCCACTGATGGAAGCCAGGTGGAGACAGGAGGCAGGCAGCGAGCGTGAATCTGAGACCCACTGCACCTAGTGGGGAGGAGCCGGGACATAAAAAGATCTAGGATTCCGGAGGGCATCATGGAGCAGCTGAGCCTAGGCTGGCCACTTCTACCCCCAGACTTCTTGTTCTGCAAGAAAATTAAGCCCTTCTTTTTTGAAGCCATTTTTAGCCCAAAGGTGGCCTAGTGTCTTTCGAATAATATCTCTGAAGCAAGAGGTCATGGAGCAGTTGCCCTGAGCAGAGCACTGTGGTGGTTTGACGGGAAGTACAGCTTGACTAAGCACATCAAGGAAGATGCTTTTTGGAATGTATAGGAAAGCCCTTTTGAGAGTGTGGTCACATTCCCACGTCTTAGTACATTTTGTTTTTTCTGCTATGACCTTCCAACATAAGGCTGTGTATATATTTCTTCTGAACCATTATCAAATAGATTACAGTTTTCATGCCATTTGCTATGGAATACACCATCCTACGCTTGCAAGAGATAAGGATTTTCTCCTCTGTCACCACGATAGCACGATCATAATTAATAATTCCCTAATATAATCTGATTCCCAATCCATATCCAAATTTCCCCATTGTCCACCCCAAATGTCTCCTATAGTTGCTTTTTTAGAACCACGATCCAAGCATGGCATTATGTTTTTATCCCTGTCCCCTTATTTCTGTATGACATTGTCTGGTTGGAGAGGCCAGGCCAGTTGTCATGAAAAGTGTCTCACTTTACAGATTTTCTCAGATTGTTTCCTACTAGTGTCATTCTGTGGCTCCTCTGTCCCCATATTTCCTGTTACTGGAGTTATGTCGGAAGGTCTGATGAAATTTGAATTAAAATATTTGGGGCAAGGACATGGTAGGAGATCCCCGTGGATATTTCTCATGATTTCTTCTCATCACATGAAGCCATGGGCCACCTCCCACACCCAGGCAAGGTTCCCGGCCATTGGTCTGGTGTCTTCTCTCCCTGTCCAGAGCTGCACGCTGTCCCCGTACCTGGTCTGACATGTCTCTTCATGGTCCCATGCCTCCATGCGTCTGTGTGTACTATGTTCTATCCAGGGGTCTGCTCTCTCCTGCAGGCAGAGTCTACAGTAGCAGGCACAGTAGGCATGGCCCTTGTGTGTGGGCAGGACCTGGGGCTCGTTTCTGACCGGTAGAACACAGCACAGGTGAAGGGGTGCTGGGTCAGCCTCCAAGGACCAGCCTAAGATCCTTAGCATCTTTGGAACCCTAGGGCTCTGAGTTCCTGCTGATCCCTTATTGTCAGAACCACATGCTTCATTATCTCAGACTACACCAGGACCATTCATATGAGCCCCACCAACTGAACCATACGTTCTTTGCAGGCAGGAGCTGCACTGAAATGCTGTACGTCCCGCATTCTAGGCACCATGTCACATACATAACAGGTACTCACTGAACACCTGTTAGTAACACAGGCAGTGATCATTATCTTCAGCTGCCTGCAAGTGTACATCCACTACCAGCCTGCCTTTCCACATGTTGAAAGCTGTATCAGTGCGTGTCTATATACAGAGCTAAATATGTTTATAATAAGGAGAGAAGTGTAATAATATTTGGCTCTGCAAAAGAAAACACTGTTATTTGGAATTTCCTTTTATTTTTTTACTTCTTGGAAAAACAATACAAATGGAGTGAGTTAGTGACAATGTTTTCCAGATGTTCTCTCGATAAGAAAATAACAAATATAAACAAGAATCTTTTCTTATTTTTCCTGAGAAAATTCAAATGAACGTTCAGTCGTGAACCAATTGACCTTGGCGCAAACTCACATTTCCCTCCCAAGCTTCGGATGCCAAGCCCAGGAAGGACTTGAGAAAGCTGTGAGTTGGTCAAGGGCGCTGTAGGGTCCCCAGTCTAAGATCAAGTCCTCAGCACAGTGTTTCTTCCTTCACAAATCCCACTGAAATGGGAGGAAACTTATCTTTCAATGACACATCCGTGGACTTGATAAAAAACAGCCACAGGGTTTATTGGAGAATTGAAATATTGTCCCTAATCACAAACAAAAAGGTGGCAGCTGACATGGAGGCCAGTATGAATTGGAGTCACCATCCTTAGAGGTGCCTGGGTGGCTCAGTTGGTTAAGCGTCTGCCTTCAGCTCAGGTTGTGATCCCAGGATCCTGGGATCGAACCCTGAATAGGACTCCCTGCTCAGCTGGGAGTGTGCTTCTTCCTCTGAACCTCCCGCTGCTTGTGCTCTCTCTCTCTCTCTCAAATAAATAAATAAAATCTTTAAAAAAAAAAAAAGGAATCACCATCTTTAGATCCAAGTGTATACTGCATCAATAAGACAAGAATGAGCTGCTAGGAAAAAGGAGCAATCAAAGCAAAAATTGTGGGAATTTTTAAAAATTTTGTGTATCTAAATTTATGTATAGGAATATTATAACTGAAAATTTCATTTGAAGTTTCAAATCATTGATTTAACATAGACAAAGGGAGTTATTTGTGGTCTGTAAGGTAAAACCTAGGATTTCACAAATTAGAGAAAACTTAAGAAAACTATCTAAAAATATGTAGAGAAGTCAAACATCTATTGGCTTCTCTGAAGAATAAAATAAAGTCAGTACGCAGGTAGGAAACAAAAAAATAACATAAGAAAATTTCCTAGAGATGAATATAAACTCAAGTTTTGAGATATAAAGAATCCACCAAATGCCAAGAACTATTTCAAAGACACTTATCTAGGTACAAGTAGGAGAAACTGCTAATATCAAGGATAAAGCGGAAACACCAAAACTTTCAAAATGGGAGCACAGTTTGTTTCATAAACAGTAAGAATTAGCCTGCGGGCTCTTTCTGATCCTCCGTCTGACACTTGCGGAAAAGGAAACAGTGCTTTCCTTCTCAGGGGAAATTATGTTGAACCTGGACTCTCATACCCACTCAAAATATCAACAAAGTATGAGGGAAAGTAAAGACAAAGTTGGGTTTTTGATTGCAAGTAACAGGAGCCCCAGAAAGAGGGTCGGTGTCATGTAGGCTTGCTTCAGAGCCCAATGAGGCGTCAAGACCCCGTTCCCATCTGCCCATCTCTCCATTCCATCGTCATTAGCATCAGCCTCAATCTAAGACTTGCTCCCACAAGGGGGCCAAGTTTCCTCATTTATGTACATCAGAAGAGAACGAGGGGGAAACTTGACTTCCAGGAGCAGAATATGAGCTCTTCAATCTCATTGGACTGACTCAGGTTGTTTGGGTCCTACACAGTGTCACATGTGCTGATTGTCCTGGATTAATCCGCCAACTGGGATTGGGGGTTATTTACCCTGAGTCATGGGCTCTAAGCAGAAGAGGGATAAATACCTGAACCAAACAGGTTTTCTTGGAGAGGAAGAAGGGAGCGTGGATACTGGATTGCCAGGTAACAATGTCTAGCACGCACTCTTGCAGCCCTTCTGAAAAAATTACTTGAGGACATGCTCCAAAACAATGGAAAAGCAGTCGGGAGAAGGAGGACACACAGATCAAAGAACAATGGTGAGCCAAGACCCATAATGACTTTAGAAGCACGTCTATGAGGAAATGGCTATCCAGTGGTCTTCAGTTGTCGGATAAGGATTCCCGGAAAAGCAGAGGCATACATTGTTGGTTTTTAAAATAAAAGCGAATCTGGAACTGCAACTCCCAGTTTATTTCAGTGAAATACAGGAGAAAGAGGTAAAAAGAGGAGTGAAGGTAGTTCAAAGGCAAAGGCAACAAAAACACTAGAGAGTTTGTCTTGAAAGGTAAGAGCACACATATGTACATTTATTCTCATAATTCTAAGAAATCTGTCTTGGCCAGAGCGGTAGTGGTGAAATTATGAATATGGAAAAATAACACATAATTCCTCATTAGCAACCAAGGAAGAGCAGAGTGAGACAACAAGAAACTATTCCTTCCCCCATCACTGTGGCCAACGTTTATTTTGATAATCCCGTTTTTGTAAAGGCAAAGGGAAATAGAATCTTGTAGAAGTATAAACATATGAACCGTTTACCAAGATCCCTCAAACATTCAAACACACGTGCACATTTAACTAGCAATCCCCCTTCTGACAGAAATATTTGTGCCTCTTCACACAGATAAATATTGACAATGAGCCATGCAGTATGACTGAGAACAGCAACCAGTGGTAAGGGTGAACGACCAAATAAAATGTGGAGTATCCGTACCTCAGAATCTTCTATAACCCTCCGAAGCAGACTTTGGTGAGTTTTTTTCCGTAAAGGAACAGATAGTAAAGATCTTAGGTTTGGGGTGCCATGTTCACAGTCTCTTTTGCAACTTCTCAACTCTGACATCAGAATGGAGAAGTAGCCAGAGGCAGTACTGAAATTAATGAGCATGGCAGTGTTTCAATAAAACTTTATTAAAAGAAGCAGCAGTCCAGGGGCACCTAACTGGCTCCGTCTGAAGAGCACACAACCTTTGATCTTGGGGTCATGAGCTCCAGTCCCACGTTGGGTACAGAGATTATGGAAAAAAAAAAGAAGAAAAAAGGCAGAACAGCAGGCTGAACTTTACTACAGATTGCCCTTTATGTTAAGGATTTCATTTGATCTCCATGTACTGATGCGAAAATGTCTCCATGATGCATTAGTTTAAAAAAAATAAGTTGGAAAGCAATGTATTATATGATGCAGTTTTGAAAAATTGTGTGTGAATTTACATGCATATGCCATCAATTCTCATTACTCATCATAGTTCCCGTTCTATGAAGTATTATCA
Organism: Ailuropoda melanoleuca; assembly: GCF_002007445.2. Lineage (NCBI taxonomy): Eukaryota > Metazoa > Chordata > Mammalia > Carnivora > Ursidae > Ailuropoda > Ailuropoda melanoleuca. The sequence goes on along the minus strand of NC_048234.1, from coordinate 17,691,022 downwards.
AATACTGAACCAGTGCACGCACATAAGAGAAATAGATTTAGGTTCCTGCGAGCCTCTGGTCACAACTACTCAATACATAATCTTGTTTTATGTGTGTTTCCATTCAGAGACATCTTACTTAATATATATTGTTGGTTCGTGAATATTGCACTACTCACAGCCAGCAGGACCGCCACTCACACCCCAAGGAAGCTTATCCAACACACGTGTTTTCTCCACAGGACCCATCACAGCCTTCCCGAGCTTAGGAGCACAAGACAACACTTCAGCACCATGCTTGGGATTTTCAGCAGAGAAATCACCAGCAAATGCCCAAGAATGAGAAAAACATGGCAGGAAACAGACCACGTAAAGGACATTTGTATCTAGTATGAGTCGGAACGAGAAGGCAGCGCGTCACCTGTTTGACCTCAGCTGGGGACGCGAGAGTCAGATGATACATTTTTTGCACCTGCACCGATGTCCAAAAATGATGTTGTAAGTATCACAAGTATGGATGTTGGGGTCACGGATAGATTTTAGTTACTAGAAAGATTTGCAAATACGGAGCCCATGAATAGTGAGGATTATGTGCACACATGTGTTTGCAAATGCAGAGGGAAAAGCTTTAGACAAAAAACACTAGAAATAGGGGGTTCACTTCTGGGAAGGAAAGGGGTTTGGGGGACATGGGGAGGCTTTCAGTGTTCTCCACCCGCACTTCTGAAGTGTTTCATTTTCTCATGGGCCCATGTACTTTTCTGGTATTCAAAACCTTTTAAAGATTTTAAAAAATAATTGAGAATATGGATAGCTTGCTGGTCAATATCTTTAAAAACAAGCTTAGAATTAATTTTAAAATTTCAGCAGTACCCAAATGCAAGTCAGCTGATGGGTGGGCAAACAGAGTGCGGTGTATCCGCCAAAGGGAACAGGAGTCAACAGTGATAGGAAATGGGGTGCTGGTACGTGTGCAGCACGGAGGACCTTGCAGATACTCTGCTAAGTTAACGAAGCTGCTTGTAAATGACCACGTATTGTAGGATTTCACTCATTTATTTGAAATTCCAGAATAGACCAATCCCTATAGGCAGAAAGTAGATTAGCGGTTGCCTAGGGCTGGTAGTTTTGGGGGAAATAGGTCTGAAAGGGTTTCTTTTAGGGGAGACCAGTGTTTTGATATTTCCATTGTGAGGGCGAACATACTAAAAGACATCGAGTGGTACTCTTTATTTATTTTATTTTATTTTTTTCAAGATTTTATTTATTTGAGAGAGAGAGAGCATGAGCAGGGCGGGGGCGGCTGGGATAGAGGGAGAAGGAGAAGCAGGCTTCCCGCTCAGCGGGGAGCCCAGTGTGGGGCTCCATACCAGGACCTTAAGGTCAGGATCCAAGCCAAAGGCAGATGCTTAACTGACTGAGCCCCCAGGTGACCCTGAGTCGTACAATTTAAATGAGTGAATTGTATAGCATATGAATTGTATCCTAACAAAGCTATTTAAAAAATTTTTTTTCAGTGAGTTATTTCCCTCCAACTCAAATTTAACTTCTTGCATATTTTCCTCAGAGTCCTCTGTGTTCTTTTTTTCTGATTTTATTTTCCTTTTTATTGACATAACGAAGAGGGAGCATTTAAAAGATTCTGGAAAGTCACAGGTTGGAAAGAAGGAGGTGTTGGGTTTGCATGACAGAGTGTTAAAGGTGATCTTTATTTTCCACTCTGTGCCCCCTTTTTTGGATTATGCAGATTTCCCAGAATGAGCATTTATGAAACACACTGATATTTTTATTATAAACGTGGGCACTTTCTTTGCCCTACTTTTACATTCAGAGATCACTCAGCAGGTAGATCTGACTTTCCCATGGCCCTTGTTTTGGATCTAATTCCAATTTCCAAATCAAAGTCCTTATGTTTTTTTTGAAGTTTGTTTCTTTTCTGATTTGTCACTCTGGAATTAAAGAAAAAAGTTTCTGTGTGCTTCCCATAGTAAGACCTTCATGGTCCCAGAGTGAGTCATCACATTTCCGAATGGAGCAGACAAAATCTTCTGAGGAAGCATCCTGACACTGTAATTCGGTAGTTGTCTTCACATGGGTTTGGAAAGTCTGGACTCAGTCAAGGCAACTAAGCTCCATTATTTACTAAAGACGGTGGGATCCCCTCTTGGTATTTGTGGGAGACTGATGACAATGGCCCCAGTGAATCACAGGTCCCTGTGTCCAGTGGTGCTGTGTCCTGTTGCCTCTCCCCATCTGGGTGTGGAGTCTGTTTCTCCACCCCAGGAATCTCAGTTGGCCCTGGGATTTGCTCTGATCAGTAGGTGGTCCCTTCCTTAGCAGTAACAGAATGCCAAATCCAGAGCCAAGAGAACTTGGACTCTTGCTGTCACCCTGGTGGAACCAGGAGACCACGCAGTCTAGCCTGGGTTGGACAGAAGGGAACTAAGGAGCCCTAGCCTGTAGCTAGCATGTGAGAGTGAGGTCATCTGGGACCTACCTACCCAGGTAACCAGGAAAAACCAGGAGAGGACCTACCCACCCCGCCACAGAAACATGAACAATGAACCATTGCTGCTTTAAGCCATTAAACCCGTTTGGGATGCTGTGTTTTACAATAGATAATGGATTCAGTATTTGAGGACCTAAAAGGAGTGAATTTTTGCCCATAAGTGAGGAAGCAAACCATAGCAGGCCAGGGCGCTCCTAGTTTGAGAGGTAGTGGAGATATCCTTCCATACAAATTCCTATTTGCTTAAGGAAACCTGAGTTTGTTTCTGTTCTTTCGAAACAATAAGCCCTAAGTAACACATAAATTAGTACCAGGAGTGGGGTAAATGTAGACAGTGGGTTCAAGATGGCCACAAACTCTTCGATGCTTCATGAGAAGAGTATTCTGTGACAGTCCATCACCAAGAGTGTGACAGTTGTGAAGCTACATCAAGTCCAGGCATAGCCTTTAAGACCAGTAGACATTATCTTACCATCTTGCAGCCCTGAGCTGCCATGTATGTCTGACTCCCCTGAGGCCGTGGAGCTACGAAAAACCCAAACTGTGTGAAGATGTCCCAGAGAGGAAGACACCATGTAAAAAGAAAGGGCAAGAAAGGCCCACAAGCAGCACGGAGACATGCTGTGTAGAGAAGGCATCTGGAAGGAAATGCCAAGCCTCACTCACCCTTGTTGACCCTGCATAGCTCAGAGACTGACTAACCAGTTGAGGTCTTCCAAAATTCCTGACCCACAATCATGAGCAAAATCAAATGGTTGTTTAAAAACCAATAGCTGTTTTTTAAATTGTTGTTTAAAATCAAATGGTTGGAGGCACGTGGCTGGCTCTGCCAGTAGAGCGTGTGACTCTTGATCTCAGGGTCATGAGTTCAAGTCCCATGCTGGGGGGTAGAGTTTACTTAAAAAATAAATAAATTTTTTAAAAAAGTCAAATGGTTGTTTTAAGCCACTAAGTGTTGGGGTGGTTTGTTATGTAGCAATAAGTAAGTGGAGAAAGTAACAGACCCTCGGGAAAAGATGGCATCTAGTTCCCAAGAGATACGGCTCTATAGTTTTGTTTTCTTGTAATGTCTCTGTATTGTTTTAGTATCGTGGTGATGCTGGCCTCATAAATTTAGCTGAGAATATTTCCTCCTTTTCAATTTTATGGATGACTGTGTACAGAATTGTTGTTATTTCTTCCTTAAACGTTTTGTGGCATTCACCGACAAAGTCAGCTGGTTTTGGCCTCTTCTTTGTGAGGAAGATTTCAACTATGGTTTCAATTTCTTTAATAAATATAGGATCATTCAATTTATCTCTTTCCTTCAGAATGAGTTTTGATAGGTATGTCTTTCCAGTAATCTGATGATCTCTGACTTTTAATCATGGTGTTTTGCCACACTTACTGTGATTTTCAGGCATCTTGCTCTTTGTTTCCTACTTGTCTCATAGGCTCTTTATTCGCTTTTCTGTCTTTTTTTTTGGCTTCTTTAGGATTAATCGAATGTTTTTTATGATTCTACTTGATCTCTTTCATTGCCTAATGAGTTATAACTCTTTGTTTTGTTATGTTAGTCATTGCTTTAGGGTTTATGGTATTCATCTTTAATTCATCACAATGTCCTTACAAGTAACATTTCACTTCATGTATAGTATGAGAACTTTATAATACCACACTTCCGTTTTCCCTTCTTTCTTCTATTTATTCTTTATTCGTTGTTGTCACATATTTTACTTCTACACGTGTTTTAAACTCCACAAATTGTTCTGTCGCATAGTCTTAGAGGAGCCCAGATGGTCTGATCCAAAGTCCATTCTCTTAATCTACATGCGAACAACAAAACAAAAAAACAGGGGTACCTTGGTGGCGCAGTTCGGTGAGTGTCTGACTCTTGGTTGCGGCTCAGGTCATGATCTCAGGATGGTGAGATGGAGCCCTTTGTCAGGCTCTGTGCTCGGCGTGGAGTCTGCTTGGGATTCTCTCTCTCTCCCCTGCCTCTCCCTCCATTCGCACGTGCTCTCTAAATAAATAAAATCTTTTTAAAAAGCAACAAGAAAACAAACAAAAATTCTCTGCTCAAATTAGCCTTTGACAAGCTTCCAGTTATGGTTATGCTGGGGCTCCTGGGTGACTCAGTCAATTAAGCGTCTGCCTTCAGCTCAGGTCACGAACCCAGAGTCCTGGGATCGAGCCTCACGTTGGGCTTCCTGCTCAGTGGGAAGCCTGCTTCTCCCTCTGCTGCTCCCCCTGCTTGTGCTCTCTCGCTCTCTCTCTCTCTCTCTGTCAAGTAAATAAAGTCTTAAAAATAAAAAAAAAAAGGGAAGGTTATGCTGGAAAATGTGAAATGCCTGCCTAAAATGCAACACAGTGAGGAAATGCGACTGCATGTCAGTACGGATTCTTCAGGGTTTTAACAGTGCATGTTCATTTAAGCCTCAGAAAGTTCTCAAAGAGCTGCTAGGATAAATTTGATAGATTTACAGGGTAATGTTACTATAAACTATTTTTTTCGTGTAGAAAGTAAAAATGCCTAATGTAACCCAAGGCTTTGTGTTCTGTAATGAATCATAATTGCTTACACATATGGCACTCACGGTATGCTGGGCACCGTTCTAAGTGCTGTTCGTGTATTAATTTATTTAACCTTACCTTGCTGTTAAGTAGTCCCTTTACAGCAGGGCAGTGAGCATCGCTATATATGGCAATTCAGAAAGTGTGTAACTCAAGAGTGCAATCAATTTTAAGGGTGATGTGCATCCTGTCATATTACTTTGCTATATGAGTTAGATGAAGATTTACCAAAACAGATTCAGTTTCCATCCCATGCGAATACTAAACTTCTTTCCCTCTTTAAAAAGAAAAACACTTTCGTGTTTTATTATTTCAACAAGTTCTCAAACTTATTGTTTCAACTAGTCCCGATAAATTTTGGTTGTTACCGTTCATCTCATTTTTATGATATGGCATCAGATCTCAAACAGACACTGACAAGAGCAGGGCTGGAATTTGTGGCATACTCCATTGTTTGTATAATCTACACCCCCTAAGAGATGAATAAATCATGCATTCTTGTGTAGCAGGGTAGAAGGATTGCCCATGTGCTCCGGCAAAGGAGCTCTGAGCACATCTGTGGAATGTCAGAGCCCTGGTTCAGGAGGTGAAGACCAGTTGAAGTGTCAGCCCCACAGCTGGGGGCACCGGATCTCAGGGGAGGCGGTGGCAAAGGCCAGGTGAGACCAGGGAGTGGGCCGGTCTGGCCGTCCCACCTGTGAGGCCGCATGGAGGCGAGGATGTTTCTCCCTCCACTCATAGGCAGGATGCAGTAAGCTACACCCAGGCTCACAGTGTCTTCAGGAAGAGGAGAGACAAAGTCCGAACACAAAAACAAAACCAGGAACATTTGGGCCAGCTCAGGTGAGGAGCCCAACATGGAGTAGGTATTTATTAAGAATGAGTCGGGGCGCCTGGGTGGCACAGCGGTTGAGCGTCTGCCTTCAGCTCAGGGCGTGATCCCGGCGTTATGGGTTCGAGCCCCACATCAGGCTCCTCTGCTGTGAGCCTGCTTCTTCCTCTCCCACTCCCCCTGCTTGTGTTCCCTCTCTCGCTAGCTGTCTCTCTGTCAAATAAATAAATAAATAAAAAATCTTAAAAAAAAAAAAAAAAAGAATGAGTAAAACATGTAGTATTACAAATAGCGATATGTGGGAAGGAGAGACCATAGAGTGGCCGTGGGAGATGGTTACGGTCGGCTACGAGAACAGGGTTTCAGAGAAGGCGCCACTGAGAAGGGGCCATTTGAGGAGAGCCTGGAGGAGGTGAGGAAGCAGGCTGTGCAGCCTCTCCAGAAGAGTGTTCCACGAGGCAGGGCCACGGGGCCCAGGCTGCTGAGGATGAAGGAAGCCAGTGAGGAAGGAGTTCAGGGAGGGTTGTAAGAGCAGAGCGTACCTGGAGAGCAGATCACACGAAATCTGGGAACCCTGGAGAGACGTTTGCTGCTTCTAAAGATGGAGACTGTTGCACAGGAAGCTGGATTCTAAGTGTGTCATCCTGGCTCCCAGCTCATTGCACTAATTCAGCTTTGAGTTGATGGCGGCTCGGACCATGGTAGAGGTCATAAAACTGGGTTTGCTGGAGGCTATATTCTGAAGATAGAGCCAACATGTCTTCTGATGGATTTGACGTGGGAGAAAATGAGGAGTGAGGGATGACATAGAAGTCTCTGGCCTGAGTGATGCTTGCAGAGGTGGCAAAGACTGGAAGGAGTAGGCCAGGGGAAAGGTCAGCAGCTGTGTTTGGGGCAGTTTAAGTTGGATGTGCCCCTGATAAATTCAAGTGGAAATGTTGGGTGTGTCGTTGGGCCTTTGACAGTGGTGTTTATGGGAAGGACCCAGCTGAGATGCTCATTTACAAGTGTCAGTCTACAGTTGGCATTTACAGACGCGAGATGGCCTGCCATCCCCCAGGGAATGAGACATCCCGACATTTAGAAGTTAGGGAGAGGAGAGGAAACAGAGAAGGGGGTAAAAACAGGGTGGCCAGCATGGTCGGAAGGAAACCAGGGGATGTTTAGGAAGCCAATTGAGAAAGTGTTCCCAAAAGGTGAAGGTCAAAGGCTACTGATAAAGAAGAGTCGGACTTATAATTGACCCTTGAGATCAGAACCACGGAAACCACAGAAGAGCCTGTCATGGGGAGCCTTTGTGGAGAGGTCATGGTGAAATCCTGCTAGAAGTGATTTCCAGGTCAGAGAAGACGGTAGACCGAGGACATCGGAAAATTCTCTCCTCCATAAAGGCAATGAGAAAACTGGCAAAATTCTCAGAGTCAACTTTCTAAGAATGCTGGAAGCTAACCAAAGGCCTGTAGCAAATCCTAAACGTAGGAAGCACTTTTGCGAGACAAGCAGCCCAGTCTCGCGCGGACAGAAGGACAGTGGAGGAGAACAGGGGTTCGTGGAGCTTTCGTTGGTCCCTATTCTCATCCCCTGCCCTCCCGCATTGCAAAGTCTCAACCCCCAGCAGCCTGACAGCCACCAGGGAGGGCACAGTGGAGGTGGAACTTCTCCAGAGCCCCCCGCCCAGAGACGTCATTATCTGACGAGTCCGGGGTTCCCTGGGAGACCACGTGCGAGGTTGTCTTTGTGTGACCTGGCCCGGAGCTCCTCCGGTGAGAGGAGAGGTGTGTTGAGAACATGTCGTGGTCACTGTCCCTCTCCGCAAGTGCAGAGCCGCAACAAGCGATAGGCTGCCGAGAAAGCTTGGACGGGAAAGCTGGAGAAGGGGCCGTCCGTGGGGCTTTGGAGAGCTCCTAGCTTGCTTTTGCTGTTCTGGGACTAGTTCTCTAGCTTAGCGTGTCTCTGCGGCGTGTCTGTCGGCGTGCTCGGCTCTATCTCACCGTCCTGCACGGCAGAGCGACGTCGAGACACACGTAGACCCGTGCACACGTTCTGCTGACGTCATGGTTAACGTAACACACGTGCTCTCTGTCAGTATGTTCATGTGCTCGTAGGTGTGGGTTCACTTTCACTCTCCCCTGTTGATCGATAGTGAGGTGATTTCTAATTTTTTGTTGTGGAAACTAATACCATGTGTAGTAGCGTCCGCTCTACAAGGATGGCTCCCAGCAGAGCAGGCCTCTGGGTCCCCGCGTCCTCACGTGGTCCCCTCCCACCCTGGGTCTGGGCTGACACTCTGACTGGAACCAACACAACCACGGGGGCCGGGTGCTGGCGCTATCAGCGGTTCCAGGACTCAGCCTGACGGAGGACAGCCGCCTCCACCTCGGGGGCCTTCAGAGCTGGCCGCCATGTGAGAAGCCCAAAGCCCGTCTGCAGAGAGAGGCCGCGAGCCGAGGCCCCGGAGAAGCACCTGCCCTGGAGATGGAGGCCTCGGGGAGGAGCACCGACGGGCCAGACGTGTGAGTGAAGAAGCCACGTTGGGTGTTCTCACCTAGTGGAGCCTCCGAGTTCCACAGCCCAGGGGAGACCATGCAGCTGAGCCCGGTCCGCCCACGGGAGCTCGAGGGGTTAGCGTGGATTGTGTTTGTACACGACCGCGTGCTGGGGTTTGCCGTGCAGCAGCAGGGGAGTAAGGCTCTGTGATGAGCCACACGACCGCCTCCCCATCTCTCTGTACACGGAGATCCGAAGGGCTACGTCGTAGGGCACACACCTCACATTTCAGTAAATCCTGCTGAGTTCCTCTCCAGAATGACCGGACACCACTCGACATCTGCACCCGCAAGGACTAGGGGTCCCCTTTTCCTCCAGAGCGCTTGCCGGATCAAAAATGGGATTTCATTTCATCTTCCATTGCTCTGGTTACTAGTCAAGTATTTGTTTTTCTTTGCTTATTGGCCATTTGGGTTAACTTTCTTATTAGCTGACTGTGGGAAGAAAGACCAAGAGGACGTCTTCTGGGTTTCTGGGTGCTTCCCTCCTGGTTGTCCTGCTGGGGCTACTTTCTGCCGCAAGCCCCCAGGGTGTCCCGGAACTGCTGGCCTCGGTTTGCAACTCCCCGCAGCTGACAGACAGCTGAGAGGTACTTACCTGCCCACCTGGCATGTCTACACCGGCTCCTGTCGTACGCTCAGGGGGACGTCCCCGATGCTACCTGTCGGTCTCCGTGCCTCCTCAGAAGGATCCAGTCATGGTGGATTAGGGCCCCTGATGACCTCACCTTAGTATATATTATTTGAAAGGACCCTGTTTCCAAATAAGGTCACATTCACAGGTACTGTGGGTTAGAACGTCCACATCTTTTGGGGGGCACAAGGCAACCCATAACGTGCATCAAAACCAGCTCGCTGGAGGTCTCAGGCCCCCAGAAGTTTGAGCTCGTGAGAGATGGTGTCGCATAGGAGAGGAACTGGATATCTGAGCGCCAGCCGGGAAGGATGTGGTTGTTGATCGTGGGGGACAGAAAGTCTGCATTAGCTTTTAAGACTGAGAAATAAATGATTTTTAAAGAGGATTTTGGAAGGTATTCTAAGCATGAAACTTTGTTGAACAAAAACCTTTGTAATATTAGTACTTTCATCCAGTCATCCTATTGTAGTAACCATGGTGATAGAAATACATGTTGGTTTTATTGACTTTCCTTTTCAAAAAAGAAGGAACTATTACTTTTAACTGCCCTGTCAGGGAAAATATTCTGACCATATGTGTGGTATAATGGGAAATTTATATTTGGTCTTTGTCCCAGGTTCCTGGCACAGAGCTCCTGATCCCCTTGGAATCTCCTGAGTGATGAGTATCTTTTGTTTTTCATAAGGAGCCCTTCTCAGCCACACCTGAGTTCATGCTAATGAGGTGACTGCGGGAGGGGGGCTGGTCCCCAGAAAGACCAAGCCACGGGTAGAGGGGACGGGTAGAGGGGACGAGGGGACCGGAGAGGGGCCAGAGACGGAGTTCCATCACCAATGGCCAATGACTTAATCAATTGTGCCTATGTACCGAAGCCTCCATAAAGACCCTAAATGAAGGGGTCCAGAGAGCTTCCAAGTTGGGGAGCACACGGAATGCACCCCCCCCCACCTTACCGTGTGCCTCTCTTCCAGTCGGCTGTCCCTGAGTCAAATCCTTTATACCGAACTGGAAGTCGTCAGTAAAACACTTTCCTGAGTTCTGGGAGCCGTTCTAGCAAATGATCAGAACTGAGGAGTCACATGAGACAGAGGTGGGTACCCGGGGCGCCGGACCTGAGACGCATCTGACGGGAGGCCGTGTGGTGGGAGCGAGCCCGTGTCCCGTGGGGTCTGGTGCTAACGGGGGGGGGGTCAGTGTCAGAATGGAGTGACGTTGAGGGACCCCCAGTTGCTCTTTGGAGAACTGCTGTCGGAAAAGACACCATGTCCTTGCTGTCAGGAGAAGACGAGAGCTTCAGCCGGCAGTGGGCCTCCTCAGGATGCCCGGCTGCCGGCCGGGAGTCGTCTTGGTACGAAATGCTGAACCACCAAGAGAGGTATTTCCTGTCAGAGTCGTTCTGCTGCCCCCATCTCCTGACATAAAGTTTGGGAACTTAGGATAAAGTTTCTTTGTTATCACCATCGCGCTCAAGCTGTGTGAGCTTCGGAGGTTTGCAGTCCTCGGTGAAAACTGGGATTTCGGTTTCATCAGCTCTGAATCTGAATTTTGGGGAACAAGAAAGCATGTTTAAACTGTCCATAGACATATATAGTTTGAGATAACATTGATTTCACAAACCGCTGTACTTGTGGACAGATGTGTAATTTTAGGATAAGCCTATCAAGAATTCACTCAGTCGTGTAAGTGTGAAATGGAGAACCTGCCAGCATCACGTTGTAAGCTCTGCTCCATGCTAGAGATGGGCAGTGGGCTGGCAAATGAAAGAATGTATTGTATTTGTCCTAAAAACCAGAGCTGGGCACAGCATTTTCTGGTCCCCTCCCTCCATCCCTCCCTCATTCGCCGCTACCACATCTTGCATCTCGGGCGCTGGTGGGCTCACACCAGCTCTCCCCGCAGCGGCAAGCGGCAGCAAGAACAGACCTGAGTCAAGTATGTCTGCCACACCCGGGCACGATTATACCCGTGATGTGTGCTCCAGGTGGGGTTCCAGGCACACCGGCTACACGCAGCCCTGACCCGTCATGGGGTGACAGTGATCAAGGAGGTTCCCTGAGGAAGGGACAGCCAAAGGGGGTTGTGAGGCCCACCTCGGTGAAGGAAGATAGGAAGAACACACTCCGGGCAGGAAGAACAGCTTGGGGACAGGCCCCACGTGGGAGGGAGCTCGGCGTTCTTTGGGGTTTTGAGGAAACGAAAGACCCCGATGGCTGGAATGTCAGAGGAGGGGCAGCAGAGAGCAGAATGAGGCTGGGCGTTCGTGGGGGGCAGATCCTTATGTAATGTAAAGGCGTCAGGCTTTGACTCAGAGCGCTGGCAGACCACTGGGGAGCAACGTAGTTCCACTGGGTTTGGAAGATCTTCCCAGGGGGCCTTGGTGGCTCAGTCACTTGAACAACTGACTCCCGATCTCGGCTCAGGTCTTGATCTCAGAGTCATGAGTTCAAGCCCCTTGTTGGGCTCCACGCTGGGTGTGGACCCTACTTAAGAAAGAAAAAAAGGATCTTTTTCTGTAGGTGTGGAGAGCCCATTGGAGCTGGGTGATGGAGGAAGTGGGGAGACCGGGACAGAGGCTCTTAACTAGGCACAGGGGGTAGAGGACAGTAGGCAGAAGCCTCCAGGCGGTAAAACCAAGAGGACATGGCAAGGGGGCGGATGTATAGAGAGGAGGAGCCAAGGGTGGGCCCTCCCTGTGTGTCTTGGAGAGCATGGATGGCAGTACCGTTGGGTGAGGGAGGGGATTTGGGAAAAAGATGAAGTTTCAGGCTGGGTTCAGGGCGGAGGGGAGTGTCGATCAGGAGTTCAAGTTTGGATAATTTAAGTCTGAGGTGCCACCGGGACAGCCAAGTGGAGATACCAAAGAGACGGTTGAAAACAGAGGTCTGGAGGTGAGGAGAAGGGTTCAGGTTGGAGATCTAAATGCCAGTGTTGCCGGGTATATGGTGGCAGCTGAAGCCCATAGGCATGGAAGAGATTGCAGAGTGAAGGTCCATGCGCAGCCTAAAGGCCAGGGGAGAGCAAGGAGGAGCCCCTGAAGAGCTAGCAGTGGGGCTCGGGGTGCTTGGTGTCATGAAGCTGAGCGGAAACGTGTCCCATCTTGTTTGTGCTGGGACTTTTGCATCGCCTGCTGCCGGCAGAGCAGAAGGGTACAATTCAGGGGAGGATTTTCCCCGTTGAAATGGGAACGAACATGTGAGACTCCCCCCCGCACTGGTGGTTTGCATGTATTTCCCACAAAAGCCAAGTGCACAGAGGCTGTGAGTGGTGGCCGCCCACTGTTCCCATCAGTGCAGTGATGTTTGTTAAGCTCTGATACTCCAGATACCTCCTCATTTTTCGGTCTGATCTAGCATTACGGATACTCAAAAAGCATTATTTGTAAAAGAAAAAATTTCATTAAAATGAGAAAGTGCTTCTTATGAAAAGACACTGTTAAAAAAAAAACACCAAAAGACAAACTGGAGGGGCCAAGAGAGCCTGTCCTCTGGATCTTTGTCTGCCTGAAATGAGCTTCTATCCGGAATATACAAAGAACTCGTAAAACTCAAAAATCAGAAGATATATAACCCAGTTGGAAGATCAGCAAATGATTTAAACAGACATTTCACACAAGAAGGTATACAGGTGGCCAGTGGGCTGATACCTTCGGACCCCTCCGCCCCTCCACCTTCACACCAGCCCATCACCGCACCTGAATGGTTTCCTCCAGACACCTGCGTGGCTCCCCTCACGGTCTTCCAGGAGGTCCACCACGCTCATGTCCTCTCCCTCTTGCCTGCTGCCTGTCCCGAGGACAGCGTGGCTGTGTTCCTTGCAGGTGGGGTGGCAGGCAGCCTCTTGGTGTCCGCACCCTCACGCAGCTTCCTCCTACCACGACGAAGCCCGTGAAAGCAACAGGCTGCTGTGGAGACACTGTGTGTGACGTCCAAAGCTTGGTCGTAAAGGACGTGGTAGCTGCCCCCTTGCTCTCACGGTGGGATAAGTCAGCTGTGTGTTGGGAGGATGCTCAGGGATCCATGTGGGAGGAAGGGAGGCCTCCCACCCTCACCCAGCACTCACTTGCCGGGCATGTGAGCTCGCTGCCTTGTGAAGACCCCTGGCCTCTTTCAGCCGTCAGGTGACGCAGCACGGGCCGACCCTGACTCAGACGGAGCCAAGCCTCTCCTGATTTCTTGACCCTTAGAATCTAGTGGAATCATAAATGTCTACTGGCTTTTGCTGTTAGGTTTGGGGGTGGTGTGTCATGCAGCAATCATTAGGTATGGTCCAGGCTGCAGGGAACAAACAGCCCCGTCTCACTTGGGATCAAAGTCACGTTCTGCTACTTAGAAAGCACGTTACTTTGACTCCCCATTTACGAGGATAAGTTTACTGCATTTGTTCCTGTAGGTCTTGAACCTGTAGAAAGGGAAGGAAGGAGGGAGTGAAGGGGAGAGGCGGGAGCCGGCCAGAGTTATAGGTAGGGGAACTGTGGACAAGGAAATGCTGAAAAGATCATTTTTATAAACCTTTAAGGAATCATGTGTGATATAATCCACGTTTCTGACCTCACCCAAGGAACTTTTGGCAAAAATACATGTTGCTGTTCAAACTCTCAGGTCAGGTTTGTGGGGAACCCAGTCATGGGAAAATTGCACACAGATGAGGGGCTGCAGCATGATTAGGTCCTTTCCCCAAGGTTCACACTGAACGTAAGTGGCAGAGCTCTGACCGAATAGTTCTGAACTACAAGGTGAAGCTTCTGCGGCAGAAAGCAAAAGGGAGTCCAGATCTGGGGACAGAACAACAGGAGGGCGCTCTGCTGTGGGGCCTCCTCTGCCTTCCCTCTCTGCTTTCCACCAGATCCAGAATGCAGGAGTCTGAACCAAGTGCCTCGAGACCAACTCTTAAAGCCTTATTTACTCTGAAAGCATCCTTGAGGGCCCCCAGGGGAAGAAAAGTGAGGAGAAACGCACAGATGAAGATCTGGCCGCTGGTCCTCCAACAACAGTTAATGACCATCTGTGCTGTTGGATAACTATTTTACCATCTCCAGCCTTCCTCCCTAGATTTCCGGCTGCCCCTTGGCCAGTCGCTGGCATGGCCCTTATAGTGTGCATTAGGAAAGAGAAGTGTGTGGGATGTTGCTGCAGACAGATTCGCCAGAGACCTGCAGGCCTAAATCATTTTAACAGGGGTAATGCGCCGGGACTGGCTCAGCCATGTCGTCAGCAACCACAGCTAGAGAGCTTTTATTTCCTGCCATGTGTGAGGCAGTGGAGGGACTGGGGG
>NC_048234.1:17675802-17676676 GCF_002007445.2 Ailuropoda melanoleuca | reverse complement strand
AAAAAACGCCAAACAAACTGCTAGATAATCAGTTCAAAGATAAATCTCACCAAACAAACAACGGAACTGCTGGCGGTTCCAAACCCTTTCTCCAAGAGAGCAAAAACAAAGAAAATTCCTAAGTCACAAACAGGAGGGTCAGGCTTTCCAATTTCAGACCTTGGCATGTGTTAAGCAAAACCAAGAATAAGCAAGAAAATATGCTATTTGAATTGCATTCAAAATGTCTTTTACAAGTGAAGCAAATTACTTCTGCATGTTCTGGGGCTCTGCAGAGAGCAAATAGTGTTCTGCCTTTAATGGGTAAAATTACACAATTTGCTTTTAACAGTAAACGAAAAGCCACTGTGGCTTCAGATAGCATCGCGCTGCCTCGATGCAGCTCTACCCCCGGCGGTTTCTGGGCATTTTGGAGGGACGCGGTCGTCCCCACCGCGCAGCGTGGCGAGGAGGGCCCGGGAGGGCGCCGGCGGGAACGCGGCCTGGGCTGTTTCTTTCCTTGCCCGTTTTGCTTCTCCATGCCCTCGCTTGTCTTCCTCCTGCACCGCTGGTTTCTGGGACCGAGTAGTTGTCTGATTTGGCCCGATGGGCCTAGCGGGGAGCGGTGTGGTCCTGAGTTACTGATTTGTGACCAGCCCCCCGGGGCTCCCGCCCCCTGAACGTGGATGCCAACTGCCCCGGGCGCCCCTGCGGCAAGGGCAGCCGCGGCTAGGTCCGGCGCCCCCCCGCCCCGAGGCGCACCTCTGGGTCCAAGCCTCCCGGGGGCGCGTGCGGGAGGCCGGTCCGGGGACGGAGCGGTGGCCTCTGGTCCCGACCCCTCGCTTCCCGCGCGCCCCGCCCGCCGCGGGCGCGTCCCTCCGGCAGGGGGCGCCGG
>NC_048234.1:17601355-17675702 GCF_002007445.2 Ailuropoda melanoleuca | reverse complement strand
CCGCGGCATGGCCCGGGGCTCGGCGCTGCTGCTGCTGTGCGCCCCGGCCGTCTGGGTGGCCGCCGCGCTCCTGCTCTGCGTGCCCCGGACCTCAGGTAGGACCCGCCGCCCCGGCGCGTCGCCTTGGTGCAGGGCGGAGGAGTCTCGCGCTCTCGGGTCTGCGCCTCCCGCGGCTGTGCCCCCGGCCTCTCTCCCGAGCAGGGGGCGCCGCGCAGGGCCCCTCCCCGCCCGGCCCGCCTCGGCCCCGCGCCCCACCGCTCGGGCTGCTTCCAGTGAGGCGCGCTCTGGGGACGGCTAAGTGTTTCCAGAGGCCGGGCGGGCGGCGCCGGCGCCCACGGGGAAGCCCCGGGTCGGGGGTCTGTGAGGGTCGTGAGTGTGAAGGCGGCCTGGTCCCGGGTCCGCAGATGTGTCTTTAGTTCTCAGGACCTTGACTCGGTCCTTGCCCTCCTAGGTTACCCCTGCAGGGTTCACGGCCCCCGCGCCCCCTTCTCCGCCCGAGCCCCTCACCCAGGGCCGGCGCCACGGTCGGGCGGGGCCCAGGGGAAGGGGTTCCCGGCCCCCGCCCCCCGCCGCTAGATCGAAAGGGACTTTGGCTTCCCTTTTGTTGGCCCCTCAACTCCCTCCTCCACTCACGGGAGGTAGCCGAGTGTCGTTTCCTGCCTGGGGTCGCGGGGTCGCGGGGCAGCCTTTAGGTTGCTGGGGTGGCGCCCTGAGACCCGGGACGAGGCACGCGCGGCTGGAGGCTTGGGTCCGGGTTGCTGGTGGCATTTCCCTGGAGGGGCACGCGTTGCCCCCGGGGGCCCCGCGCGGGCTTTTCTGCGTGGGCCCCGGGGCACGCAGGAACTGCCGCGAGGTGTGGAGGGAGCCTGGGGGACCCGCCTAGGGAGCCGGAGGAGGCGGCGCTCGCCCACGCCGTCCCGACCCCGGAGCACCTCCGGCCGGCGCGCCACGGCCGAATTCCGGGCACCCTGCCGGGGTGGGGGAGGGCGGCGGTGCCTCCAGGCCGAGACGTGGGGAGGCTGAGGAGGTTCGCCTCCAGTTCCAGAAATGTGTGAGCCGCCCCCTTACACTTAAGAGGGATTCAGTGTTGCCCGCCTCTCGCACCGTGCACCACCCCCCATGTATTCCTGCAGGCAGGTGAGGGTCAGGGGACCGTCGCAGAAGGGGGCTCACTCTTCCCGCGTCTTGCTGCCAGCTGCGCGCTCCAGGAACCTGTCTATACAATCAGGAATGCTGGGCAGCTTTTTTGGGGGAGTCGTCTGGGTTTAAGCAGATGCTGATTACGTCAGACGTTTCTGGTTACTTGATTTGGGAAGGGGGCTTGCATGTGTGTCGCTGTCCCTTAAAGCATAAAGCGCTCAGGGTTCACGGTGTAATGGTAAGTAACTAGCATATTCGAAGTCAGCCTGGGGGATTCGCACAACATCCCTGTGGATTTCTGCACCCCTCCTCCCTCGCAGGAATCCCTCTCCCCTTCAGAGCCAGGGGGTGGGGGGCGGGGGGGCGGATCTGTTCCCTGCGTTGTGGGAGGGCGGCGGAAGGGCCTTATATCCGCGCCCGGACGCGCGGTGGCGCAGCGCTGGCGTGGTGGCCACGCCGGGCTTGGTGGTCCTGCACCACTCTCTCTGCCCGGCCGACCTGCGGCTGCGGTGGTTTCCGTGGCGCGTGCGGAGGGCGGGGTGCTGTGCGGTGCGGAGCGGTGCGAGCTGCGCGAGCTGCGCGCTGCGGGGAAGGCGACCCGTCTGTGGCCCAGATCAACGATGGAACAAACACGGCAAAGTTGCTCGCGTTTCAGGCGGCGTAGTTTAAACATTGCGTCTTTTCCAGTAGAATTTCAGAAATCTCTGAGGAACAAAGCGATCCTGGGTCATTCTCGTTAACTCTTGAACCCCGAGCGGAGGTAACTTTTTTTTCCCAGTAAAATAATCATCTCCAATAGGGGAGGGAGTAGGAAAGGTGTTCATCGCCCTCTTCCTTCTGGAGTGCTCCTTTAGCTGAAAATTCAAGTTCGTTCATATTCAAAATTTTATAACCGGAGATTCGGGTACTTGGCATCTTTTCTGCTGTGAAGAGGCATCCTTGTAACCGTGTATTTTATACACAAAAGATGTTACTCTGTAAGAACAGGGAAAGGTTATTGTAGAAGGAGTTATAAGTTCTTATTCTACATTTTTATAGACGGCTCTGTTCCCTAAGGAGACAAATACCTGGTGGGCTGTGTGCCCCGCCTAGGTAGGATAGGCTGGGAGTGGCGGTTTGGGGGGTTCTCCCTTTCCCCATTTTGACAGTACAGCTGCCTTGACTTCTGGCCCAAATCCTTGGAGTGACGGTCATATTAAACAATACTAGCGGTGCATTTTGGAAGCAAGCAAACGAAAGCATCATAAGAAGACTTTGGAAAAAGAAAAGTTTTCAGTATATAGTAAGACAACATGTTTTTCTTATTACTGCTGTGTATGGAGCAAAGAAGCACACATTTGAAATGTTTCCGTGTTTAATAGCGAGAGCACGTTTAAGCCTGGCGTCTGCTCCTTACTGAATGCCATCCTGAGACCCGAACGGCGCTGGCCCTGCGGGGCACCCACAGGGAGCTGCTGGACTGAGTGTTCACAGAAACAGCGCTGGGTGCCCACGGGGCTCTAGGCAGTGAGGCCAAACTTTCCATTAGTAAAGCAAGTCACAGTTGGAAAAACGACCAGAATTTTGCTTAATGTTTTGTGTGCAAAACACCAACACGAGTTTCAGAATGGGCTTACTGGGGTAGTTTTTGGGGACAGTGATCTTCGATGGACGAGGCAATGGGAACGACATTTGTTTTTACTGCGAAACCTTTTTTCCTATTGTTCAGTCTTAGTTTCGTGTTTCTGTGTCCCTCTTTGCAGTGAAGTACTTGTTCGCCATCAGTAGTCAGTTAGCCTTGGTTTAACCTCTTGAGACATTTAAGTCTGGCAGAACCCGGGTTTAACACAGTCCTTTCCTCTGGAATCTTTTCCCCCAGATCAGTGGGATAGAAATGCCCTGGGGCCACAGCTCATCTGACAGGTAGGGAGGATTTCTGAAGCCCAGTTT
Organism: Ailuropoda melanoleuca; assembly: GCF_002007445.2. NCBI lineage: Eukaryota > Metazoa > Chordata > Mammalia > Carnivora > Ursidae > Ailuropoda > Ailuropoda melanoleuca. The sequence goes on along the minus strand of NC_048234.1, from coordinate 17,672,633 downwards.
CCTCTGGAGAAGGGGCACTCCTTTAAAATGCATTCCATGGGGGGAGGCCAGGATGTGGAAAGTTATTATCATTGAAATGGGACCTGGGTGTGAAGGGCTTGGCCTGCCTCATCTGCAGAGCCCTGGCCAGCCTGATGAAGCACAGGAAATTTGTGTGCTCTGTAACTCTTCCCTGGGAGAGCCTTAACTATGTAATTCCAAGTTGCAGTCAAGGAAAAGACAGTGGGCTGCGAAGTGTTACCCCCACCCAAAGTTTATGACCATCTTCTAAAACGTTCGTTGATGTCAGAGGCCTTTTGGTGTTTATTTGATCCATTCCCTGGGAACGGACCCCTCGGCCTCCCCCGCAGCAGCGTCCTGGGGTCACCAAGTGGAGAAGGGCAAGGTAGTGAAGCTTTCGGTTTGGCCTGCTGTGCCCCACCGGGGCCTCCTGAAGGGCTCTGACCCCATCCTGGTAGAGAAGATTGTCATTAAGATCCTTCCTTCTTTGGGGACCCTGTGGTGACTACCAGGTGACCTCCAGGAATACCATGCATGAAAGCCTTCAGAACAGAGGGGGCTTGGCTTTGCAGAGAGAGGAAGCATTGCCAGTGAGGTCTGGATTTGGCGTGGCCAATAGCAATTTCATGAAAGGACAATTGGGGTTAAAAGCACTGATGTTGGGAACATCGCCTCCCAGTGACCCTTTGGGTTCTTTGGTTTTCTCAGAAAACCAAAGGGGCAGAAATGTTAGGAATCTGAGGAGTAGGGAGGGTTTCCTGAGTTTTGAAGTAAAAATCAGAGCAGCAAGAGGCGCTCCGGCCCATTAATTAGGGTTGCAACTGGTAGGGGTTGGGAACAGCCTCTTTCGGGTAGGTATTTATTTGGTTTTGTCGAGGAACTTGCCGAGTTGGAAATATAAGGGCAGGACAGCTCTGCTCGCCTGTGCAGTTGTCAGAGAACATGTCTGGGGTGCGATCTATTTAAATCGTAGTACCAGAGTGGCCAAGGAATTGTTGAACAGTGCTGGCAATTTTCTGAAAGCTTTGCAAAAATAAGGAATTGTGTTGGTGTGGTTTGCACCATTTTTGAGATTTCTGTTATGTTTTTTTGGCTTATTTTGTTGTTTTGTTTTTTTTAAAGTTCTGTCTCAGAAAGAACAACAACAACAACAACGAATCAAAAGCCAAAAGGAAGGAAGTAATTACAGAAAAATTTAGCCCAATTAGACTAAGTCACTTGTCCTCCAGAAAGTCTCACGTTCCAGTGGGAAGTGTTGTGTGTGTGTCTTTAATTGTCATTGGAATGAGCTCCAGTAGGCACTCTGTCACTTGTGAGATGTTATCTGGGGAGAATGTGGCTGCTTCTTCAAGCCCTCCCTGAGTGGGGGAGGGTTCGCCGCAAATCCCCCAAGTTCCCAGCCCACTGATTTCCCCAGCCCGTCGCTCCCCTGGGGGGCTAGTTAACCCAGCGTGCACTGAATTTACAGAAGTCCTTACAGACCTGAGCCAGGGAGGACAGTCGCCGCTGTGCACATGTAGCTATTCAGGTTAAAATTAATTAAACTGAAATGAACGATTCACGCCCTTCTCTGCACTGGCTGCATTTCCTGGGCCCACGCACACAGAGGACATTCTCATCACTGCGGGGAACTCTGTCGCCACCCCCCTCAGGGGCTGTTCCTCCCTCTGTCCTGGCAAGGAGGGGCTCTACCGGGTTTGTCTGGAGCTTCATTTGTTGCCTGGGGTGGGGGGGAGGCAGAACCCCACTGGACTGAGTCTAATGTGGGGGAACCAGAGGGCTCTGCCCCAGAGGCGGCCAGCACGTGTGTGAGGACCACGGCACAGAGCCTGCGGTGCTGGGCTCGGGGCTGCACAGAATTATGTGAACACCTGTGTGCACACACCTGTGTGTTTGGGAGGGGCGGCACTGTAGCTCCACGAAGAGCACAGAAAATGGTCTTCGTGATGACTGTTGACTTGAATTAGGCCAAGTCTGCGATCTTGCAAGGGGAGGCCTTGAAAACATGAAAGAAACACGCGTCCTGGGGGAACGTGTGCCCTGCAGGATCCAAGCATGTGCACGGGGGAAGGGCCGAGGACACCTTCCCGCTTACCTGTTGGCCCCCCACACCATACCAGGCACCCTGGGGGTGCAGAAGCAGGGTCCCACGGGGCGACCCACTCGTAGTGGGCAGGGTGAGGGACAAGGGGAGTGGCATGTGAGGACGCACTCACGGACAAATTCACCAGACAGCGGGCCACTCTGGTGACCATCTCCTTTGCCCCAGACCCCAGCAGCCGCCCTTGGGGGGCCGGCCAGGGGCTCACAGCAGGAAGGCACAGGAGGCGGCGAAGGCAGCCCTAGTGCTGTCCACGGCCGGGGGAATCCCGGGAGTCAAGTCACAGGATGTGAGGGTGTGATGGGGTGGGTGGGCCCAGGGACCATGGGCTGCAGCCATCCCTTTTAGGGAATGATTTGGCTGCTGTGGGCAGGCTTGAGAGGGTCCTATTTGTACCCAAGGAAGGAGGGGTTTGGTGTTGGACTCATTGGGGGAATTTCCAGGAAAGGTACTGGATAAAGAGCTCCCTGGTTGGGGAAACCAGGCGGAGGAAAAATCCACTTATCCCTGTGGGGTCTGGAGGGGGGCCACACTCAACATTTTGACTCCTGGCAGGCAACGGCGTCGGACAGGAGAAGGAGTAGGGTGTGGGACACCATGAGGAGCGTGGTGTGGACCTAGGAGCTCCCTCTGGGAAGTGAGCAGCCCCCAGTGGGTGGCAGGAGGGCCTTGGGAAGAGAGGGAGGGGCTGCAGGCTGGAAAAAGCTTTCAAGCACAGCCCTTGGGTCATGCTCCCTGGAGAGTCAGCCTCAGAGCCCTGCAGCAGGGTGTTAGTTGTTTTCTCACAGAGCACACTCCTGTAGGACATTTGGAAGTAACATTTGGAAGGTGGGAGTTTCTTCCCGACAGTGAAGTAAGCCCCCGGTCACCCTATCACAGTCTTCACATATCATCGGACATGTTTCCAGAGCAGTTTGAAATAGCGAAAAATCGAGGACCCCAATAAGTCTACGGGAGGAGATGTGACAATGGGGTGCTCTAATGAATGTGAGAGTCGCAGGCAGCGCAGAAGTGGGGGGCCTGGCTGGCTGTGCGCCTGCATAGTTTTTAAGACAAAAACAAGGGAAGGAGGAATCAGAAAGGGATGTGGATTACCTCAGATCTTTTATTTTTCATTTTATTTTTATTTTACTTTTTTTTTTTAAAGATATTTATTTATTTGACAAAGAGAACAGGAGCAAGGGGAGGGGCAGAGGCAGAGGGAGAAGCAGGCTCCCTGCTGAGCGAGGAGCCTGATGCAGGACTGGATCCTAGGACCCTGGGGTCATGACCTGAGCCAAAGGCAGCCGCATAACCAACTGAGCCACCCAGGTGTCCCTCGCTTCCTGATTTGAAAACATATGACAAAGCTACAGTAACCACAACAGCGGCATATGGACAGACACACAGACCAACGGAATAGACCGGAGGGCCCAGGAATAGGTCCTACATACATGGCAAATGACAGGGGTGCCAAGACCATTTGTTGAAAAAGGACAGTCTCTTCAACAAAGGGTGCTGGGAAATCTGGATTTCCACATTCAGAAGAATGAAGTTGGCCCTTCCTTCACATCATGCACAACAATTAACTCAAAATGGATCACGGACCTAAGCATAAGAGCTAACACTATAAAACTTCTAGAAGAAAACATAGGTTTTGTTGCTCAGTGGAGAGCCTGCTTCTCCGTCTGCCTCTGCCGCTGCTCCCTGCTCGGGCTCTCTCCCTCTCTCTCTCAAATAAATAAATAAAAAGTTTACAAAAAGTAAAATCAGGAAGTGAGTCCTCCAGCCTTGTTTACTTTTTCTAGCTTGTTTTGGCTGTCTTTAGGATCCTTTGGAATTCCATATGAAATTTAGGATGAATTTTCTATTTCTGCAAAAACATTGGGATTTTGGTAAGGATCGCACTGAATAGTATAGACAGCTCAACAAGTCTTTGAATCCACAAACAAGGGCTGTCTTTCCGTTTAGTTAGATCTTCCTTTAATTTCTCTTAGTGTTTTTTTGTAGTTTCCAGTGTACAAGTTTTTCTTTTCTTTTTTTTTTTTTAAGATTTTATTTTTCAGTAATCTCTGTGCCCAGGGTGGGGCTCGAACCCACAGTCCCTGGATGAAGAGTCACACATTCCACTGACTGAGCCAGCCAGGCGCCTCTCAGTGTGCAAGTTTTTCACCCATTTGATTAGATATGTTTCCACGTGTTTTGTTCTTTTTGACGTTATGGTGAATGGAAATATTTTCTTTTCTTTCTTTCTTTTTTTTTTTAAGTAGCCTCCACACCCAGCGTGGAGACCAATGCTGAGCTCGAACTCACAACCCTGAGATCATGGCCTGAGCTGAGATCAAGAGCCAGATGCTTGACTGACTGAGCCACCAGGCGTCTCGGGGAATGTTTTCTTAATTTCCTTTTCAGATTGTTCTTCGTTACCATGTACAAATGCAGTGGATTTTTGCCTGTTGGTTGTGTGTCCTGCGAATTTGCTGAGTTTATTTGCTCAAATAGAAGTTTTATGGATCTGTATGCAAGGTCATCCCATCTGTGAACAGAGATAACTTTGCTTCTTTTCAATTGGATGCTTTTTATTTCCTTTTTTATTTCTGCTTAATTGCTTGATCTGGAACTGCCAACACTGTGTTTAATAGCAGTGGCGAAAGCAGACATCCTCGTCTCGTTCCTGATCTTCGAGGAGAAGCTTTCTGTTTTTCACTCTTGAGTATGAGGTTAGCTGCAGGATTTTCATGTATAACGCTCATTATGTTAAGGCAGTTTCTTTCTGTTCCTAGTTTAGTGTCCTACATTTTTGTGTCCTACGTTTTTGTATAGTTTTGACTTTTGGAACATGTTAATGTACTAATGTTCAGAAATAAAATTAAATCTCTAAGGATGGTAGGAAATTAAAACTCAGTGAAAACAAGGAAATAAACCCAACTGTATTGCAAGTGAATAACATGACTACACTAACGGGGAAGGAGGAGAACTAGTTCAGGTGGCTGTGGCCCCAGTACTTGGACTGTATCTCCTCAGTGTACGTTAAAGAAAGACAGAAACTGGGGCTCCTGGTGGCTCCGTCAGTTGAGCATCTGACTCTTGGTTTTGGCTGGGGTTGGGATCTCCTGGTGGTGAGATCGAGTCCTGCGTTGGGCTCCCTGCTCAGCATGGTGTCTGTTTGGGATTCTCTCTCCTGCTGCCTCTGCCTCTGGCGCTCGCTCGTGCTGGCCCTCTCTAGAATGAATAAATAAATCTTAAAAAAAAAAAAAAAGACAAAACCTGAAAACACATCTTGCATTCCTAGCAGGTTTGTTTTTCATCATGATGTGGATGTCATAATTCTGAAACTGTTTTGTGTGAAGTGTGTGTGGGTTGGCTAAGGACGAAGTGTGCTAATAGTGTTGTAGGCAGGGTTCGTCCTGTGGAAAGAAGGAGACGCGAATCCGGGACGCAGGGAAGCAAGGAAGAACCCACAGGGGTTGCACTGAAATTGGAGACATTGGCATAACTCACGATTTCATACATTTACAGACACCACACACACATGTGAATGTTAAGATTTTGAAGTCATGTAAAGTATCTGTTTTTCTGTGGGTTAATAATTATGACCTGGCACCTCACTAGCCATGAGCGCTCTCATCGCCCAGATCTTGGTTGCTAGATCCTGGTCCACATTCAAGGAGCTAGGAGTACTTTGGAGGAATGATGGATTATGGGGCCAGCACAGGAAGGAATACAAGATGAGCCCCGAGCGTCTTCTTGGGCTAGAAAGTAAGTGATCGGAAATAATGGGAACGTAGCATACGTGCAGGTTATCAACATGCAGGAGCTCTCGTGGTCAGACCGGGGCGTGTCAAGCATCCAGCAAAAGGGGAACACGGATTCTTCATGGAGCACAATAGCAGTCTACGGTTCAACACTGATAATGACCCAAGTAACTGGAGACCTGTGCTCGTCTCCCGGGGCTGCCTGACAGCACCACACACAAGGTGACTTAAAACAGAGAAAGTACAGGATGTCCACAGAAAGTCAAGGTGTCAGCGGTCCACACTCCCTCGGGAGTCTCCGGAGAATCCCTTATTCCTTTTTTCCAGTTCCTGGTGACTCCTGGCGTCCCTTGGCGCCATCAGCGTGCTCTCTCTTTCACCTCCGCGTGGCCGCCTTTGCTTTGTGTCTGTGTGGGTCCCTTCCTCTTCTTGTCAGGACGCCCGTGATTGGGTTTAGGCCCACTTTAAATCCGGCACGATTTCATCTCGGGGTCCTTCCCTTCCTGTGTCCTCCAAGACTATTTCTGGATAAGGTCACATTTGAAGTTCTAGGTGGATATGAATTTCCGGAGACACTATTTAACCCACTACGTTCCATAAACACATAGAAGGGGTGGAGAAGAGAGGCCACTTCCCTATAGCAAAATGCCAACTAATAAGTAGGTGGTGAGTAGGAAAAATCACAGGTAGCAATAGTGATTGTAGAGATTGATTTGGGCAGGCATCATCAATGATGTACTTGAAAGAGACCACGCGTGGTGGGGAGCAGGAAACGTTGCTGGCTCCAAATGTTTCCCCCCAGAGCCCTCCTGTGCAAGGGGACAGTTAGTGACAAGGGTGGAGGCCCAGGACGTCACCTTAACTGGCTGATCGAGGCTCATGACACCAGGGCGGGCAGATGGACATCGTTCTTCTGAGAAGGGCGTCACTTGTGTTGCTTTCCAGCTGGGGATACAAAACCTGACACAAACTAGTAAGCCCAGCGCGGGGAGGGGCGTTTTATGGAACGGTTGGCTTTTAGGAGAAAACGTCAAGGTCGTGAAGGGCAAAGATGGCCGAGGAACGGGTCCAGCATGAAGAAGACCACGGGAGGGGGCAACTCCATGGAGTGTGATTTCACATGGGTCCGGCTACACAGCAGACACGCGCCGACGTGGGCGTCGGTGGAATGTTTGATGAAATGGGAATGTGGGGGTACATTCTTGAGAAGTGCTGTCAAAGTTAGGGCTCCTGCGTTTGTGAGTTGTAGGGAGGTTACGGAAGAGAATGTCCCGACTCTCGGGAAGTACATGCTGTGCATTAATGGATAAGGGGCGCGATGTCTGCAGTCTACTCTCCGAGGCTTTGGAGTGAGAGCACCGTGTGTGTGTGTGTGTGTGTGTGTGTGTGTGTGTGTGTGGACACGGAATGACGGACATGTGGGTGAAACGTGAAATATTAGTGGATCTGGTCTAGAGGGTGGAGGGGGGAGTTTCCTGCATGAATCTTGCAACTTGTCTGTAAATTTGAAATGATTTACAAGTGGAGGACTGAACAGGGATCCACACGTGTGACCGTAGCCAGTGTCTCTGAGAAGAAAGATACAGGCGGTTGTGTTTCATCGGAAATGGTGTCAGACCTCACACAGGGCCGGGGGAGGGGCAGGACTCCCGTGTGTTTGACACCAGTTTCTTCGACTAGACTGTAAATTGCCAAGTCGTAGTCTCATTTCTGGATCACCGGGACTTCTAACATGTTTTTCCTTAGCTTTTTAATTACAGAAAACTTCAGACATACACACAATGAGACTAGTACAGTGATCCCCTCTATATTTCTCGTGCAGCCTCAGCAGTGACACGTTCTGTTAATTTGGTTTCATTTCCCCTGGCCCTCTTAATGGGTCCCAGACAGCCTTCATTTTTTACCTGTACATACTTGTGCATGAATGGTAAGGACTGTTCTCCACATAATCTCAATACTGTTATCACAGGCAAGCGTTCTCGGAGACCCAGGCCCTGCGCTGGTTTCCCAGCTCGCTGCAAAATGGCCTTTGACGCTCGCTTTGTTTGTGGTGGGATGCAGGTTAACTTTTTCACCATCAGAGCAGCCGTCGGCCAGACCTGGGGGTGCTGGTGGGGCTGTGGGCACTCTGTGGGGAAGGACCCCACCGGGTCCCGTGTAAGGGCGTGTGGGGGCCCCGGGAAGGCCCCATCGAGCTGGGCCCAGCCTTCCTTCCCGGCCCTCTTGGTGGGGTGCTCTTTTGCACCCCTAGGAGGGAAGCCCTGCAGCGCCCTGCCTGGAGCAGACCGCTCTACCCTGTTCTCGGGGCCCGGCTTCCTCAGGCCAAGGTGATTAAGGTGTAGAGAGCCAAGGCGGAGGGAGGCATTAGAGCCATTAAGTCCCAACGGCCCCTCCGGTTTTTCCCAGCGACAGTGCAACAGAAGACTCCGTTCCACGCTTCCTGGTGTCCAGGGTCTGACGTCCACCCTCAGATCCAGCCTGCGGGGTGGAGAGAACCCGTTCACAACCTTGGAGGGCAGATGAGGGGGTTTGCATGCGCAGTAAGACTCACAAGGTAGAGGCGTAGATAAGCGTCCCAGGTAGGAGAGGGGCGTGAACAGCAGGTAGTTTGCAGAACAGCGAAGAGAGAAGCCCGGAGCCTTCGGGAGAGCGTTTGGCCTCGTTCGGCTTGAACTCAACGCAGTCTAAGACCGTTACCCCAGCGGTCCTCTGCCTGAGCTCTGGCTGCCGTCAGAAGCGGGTAATTACGGAGGGTCGTGCCAGTAGCGGTGGCGTGGGTGGCCTGGCATGGGGGGCGTGTACGTGGCCACTTAGGGGGCGGTTCACCTTGACTGTTAATATTGAAAATACACACATCCCGTGGCTAGCTCCAAGAAAACACGCGTGTGCGTGGGAGGCCTGCTGGTCACTGCTGCCCCGTTTCTAACAGAGACGAGCTGGAAATACTGACAAGTCTTTTAACGGGACCCATGTCCCCGGCACCGTGTCTCCACAGGGGCCGAAATGAAAATGGGGGCCCATGGTTGCCAACGGAGCAGTGATCCCATGTGAGATTTGGTGGGGGGGGGACGAGCATCAGGCTGCAGGAAGATTCGTGTTGGGTGTGATTGGTCTGCAAAAAACCACCTCCGTCCCCGTGTGTGTGGAGATGCCAGCCTCCGGAATCAGGTGTCCAGTCTCCTCGCCCAGACTGACACCAGCACGTTCCCCCGGGGGAGGCGAGAGGGGGACAGAGGAGTCTCGGGGTCTTTGGTGCCACTGTGCCCCCCGCACTGGTGACGCCCCCCAGGGAAGAAGCTGTGTCTGGCATTTAAATAAAGGAGTTGGGGCTGTTGTCACAGTTACCGTCTGCCCCCATCATCTTCCTCCTTGTTCTGTGCTGCTCCGGCCAGAGCAGGGGGTGAGGGTGAAACGTGGGAATGCGGGCCCTTGAGGAGACCATGGAAGTTCCTAAGCCCGTCGGGGTGCATCTTGATCTCTGGGGTGTTCGTGGACATGGAAAGACGTGGAAGGTTGAGATGCAGGAGCCCCAGGCCCGCTCGTTCCCTGGGTCTTCAGATTCTCCACGAGGGGCGTCTCTTGGCGGCACCAGGGTTCAAACCACATCCCATTCTTTTTTTTTTTTTTTAAAGATTTTATTTATTTATTTGACAGAGATAGAGATAGCCAGCGAGAGAGGGAACACAAGCAGGGGGAGTGGGAGAGGAAGAAGCAGGCTCATAGCGGAGGAGCCTTGATGTGGGCCTCGATCCCATAACGCCGGGATCACGCCCTGAGCCGAAGGCAGACGCTTAACCGCTGTGCCACCCAGGCACCCCCAATCCACATCCCATTCTTAACCTGTTTATCATGTTTAAAGCTGTCCCCAAACCCTCCGCGTGGGGTTGCATGTTCTGGGGCACTGGGGGCAGCCGGCCCCACTTACTCCTAGAACTGCAGAGCTGTGGAGATACCTGGACCTTGTGTAGATGGTTGCAAGAACCGGAGTTTTCTGGATATTTTGAAGCTAAAGCGAAAACCGGGGAAATCCACAAGGATGTTAAGATGGAAACACGATTGGGGCCGCCTTTCAAAACGAGCCGTTTTAAATGTTTCTGGCTGTTAGTTGCAGGGTCGTTGCTCTCACCAGCTGACTTTTCATGAAGAGAACACCACGCGGTTCCAGGAGGAATTACGTCTCTCCCACAAAAAGGTCCACGGGGTCTTCACCCCCAGGACTTCAAGATGTGTGATTTGGAGAGAGGATTTTTACAGATGTGATCAAGTGAAAATGAGGTCATTACAGTGGATCCTGATGCAGCGTGACCAGTATTCTTACCAAAAGGAGAACTTGGGCCTGGGGACAGCGGAGAGAAGGTGACGGGCAGACCTGGGGAGAAGATGCTGAAGCCTGCTGTGTGCACACCTCGATCTCAGCTCTCCGGCCGCTGGTCTGTGGGATGATGGATGTCCATTGTTCCATATTGTTCCGGCGGTCCCGTCACTGGTATGTGTTACCATGGCCCCGGCTGACTCCTACACCACTTACGGACACCCCTTCTATCCATGAGCCTGGGAGCCTGTGACTGGTCTGTGTTGGGGTCAGGAGTTGGGTCACAGACACAGAGGGGCCAGCACGACCTGACGGGGACGAGCTGCTTGGCACAGAGGGCAAATGCGTCCTCCTGCAAGCTCGCCGTCCCGTGCTGCTCCCTAGACAGCGCCACGGCCAGCCCTCCGCTGCGGTCAGTGGCCAGGCCTCTGTTGGGGGGCCATGGATCCGCCCTCCGTCTGTCCCCCCACCTTCTTCCCGCTGCGTGCCTGGCTTTCGAGAGGGGGCTCCCAGAGGTCAGAGGGGGTGAGGTGCCTGCACACGCTCCCCTCGGGGTGAGGCCTGGAGGTGCCAGGCGCCCATCCCTTTGTGGCCCTTGGGGGAACCACGGTAACAGCAGAAACAAAACCCGCTGAGAGCAAACATCCTGGGCGCCGGGGCAGTGCGGCTGTCAGTGCATGTGATTTATCTGGGCCTGGGAGCCTTTGAAGCGGGAGGTTTGGACTCCTTGAAGTCTGGCCCCCGCGGGGAAGCGATGCAAGCGCCAAATGGAGAGGAAGGGGCGAGTGACCCCGGCTGGCTCGTGGGGACCCCAGCCTCTTGGGTCCTGGGAGGGCAGGTGAGGGAAGGAGCTCTTGGAGGGACAGGTCTCCCTTCTTCCCTTTTGTCCTGTTCCAAAGCGCAGGGGTGACTCTTGAGGCAGCGGGGAGTTCCCAGTGGACAGAAAAAGGCGCTTACTTCAAGCTGGCTTGCAGTTTGTCACCAGGGACCCCTGGTGGCCTCCTCTGTAGCTTTTGTGGGGACCTGGGCAGGGCACAGGGGCACATGGCCAGCAGCTCACCAGGGTGGAACCTGGTGTCTACTCCTTTGGGTGCTGGAGGGGGGAATGCATGGGGCCACACTGGAGGACAGTTCTATGCAGGGGTGTGGGTGTGAGCCCCAGCAGCTGCTGGGCCTTCCCGCTGGGTGGCAGGGAGGCCTTGGAAGGAGCGGAGGCTACAGGAGATGTGTCACCCCAATACGGCCTGGTTGCATCAGGAATGGTCAAGCACGACATTATTTCATTGCTAAGATTCAGATGGTTTTTCCGGCCGATACTGGTTTTCTTTCACTGTTTGCAAAAATCAGCATGTTGTTGTCATTTTATCTTGGAAGAAGGAAAACCAACCCGTTGTTTCTCAAGGCTGAGCTCAGGCACAATTACCTCTAATGAGTGGAGTGTTTCCAGAGTTCAACTGAAATTCACTTTTGTTGTTGTTTTGCTTTGCTACTCTAAACATTGAGCCCGTTTCTTTCTTTTTTTTTTCTTTTACAATAATTAAAAAAAAACCAAAACCAAGATAGTCAAGTTTCTTCTACTTGACTAACTCGCTTAGATTATGGAGTCTAAAAGCCAGGCTGATTCAAAACAAAACAAAACGAAATACAACGAATGAAAATCAAGTGTGGGTGTAAGTCAATCTGCTCAGGATTAAGGTTTTCAAAATGGTCTTTATAATTGTTTTTGTCCCCAGCAGGAGAATGGGGCCTGCCCTGTGTTCTGGGTGTGTGGGGGGAGTAGGAGGGTCCTTCCAGTGTTGAGGGAGTTTGGCTTGGGTCTAATTATTAATCTACAGTTGCGAGTATTTATTTAAAGAATCACTATGTGAAACCGCCCACAAAACTGTTTTATACTATTTTCTGTCTTTTATGCAGGGAGACACTTCTCGGGCCTCTCTTGGCACTGGGGCTTCGTTTAGCTCTCTCTGGAGTGTTTAAAATTTCTGTCGGAGTAACATATTTATTACCTGATGAGGTAGGAGTCAGGAAAAACAAAACCAAAACGGAAAACAGAAAACCCAGTAACAAATGCTGATGGTTTGGGAAAAAACCCGTGAAGGGTGTAAAATGAGAAGCCCCTTCCTCCCCCTCCCTCCCTCCCTCCCTCCCTGCCTCCCTCCCTCCCATGACCCCCCCACCCCATCCCGCGATCCCCAGATAAATGGAGGCCAGTCTTGTCTGTCTTCGTGCTTCCTTCTAGATGTTTTCTAGGCACACAGGCTTGTCTGTGCATCTTCTTCCTTTATTTTCTAAAATTGTGACAGAATTCACCTAACGTAACATTAACCATTTTAAAGTGCACAATCCAGGGCCGTTGAGTCCATTCACAGTGCTGTGCAACCACCGCCTCCATCTGCTTCCAGAACATTCCATCACCCCCAGAGGAGACCCCCGTGACATCCACGGTCACGCCCCACCCCACCTCTCCCACCTCCTGCAATGCTCACAGACTTTCTGTCTGTCCAGATTTGCCTGTTCTGGACATTTCATATAAGTAGAAACCTACACGATGTGGCCTCTGTGTCTGGCTTGTCTCCCTGGGCGAAGTGTTTCCAGGCTTCAGCGGTGTTGTGGCGTCCCTGATCTGGTCTCATGTCCAGCGAGATGATGCCACACAGACCGAGCTCCTGTTTCAAGTAACACGAGGTCTTCGGAATCTTCCCCATTAGCGCAGGCCTGGCAGTGTCCTCCCCCAGACCTTTGCTACTGTCTGCCCTTTGGATACCTGGGGAGACATGCATTTCATTGGCCTTCCGCGGACGGATACTCGCGATCGGAAGTTGTAGCTGGTGCATGAACCTGGGAGGGACAAACATTCCCAGATTTTTTTTTTTTTTGGTCTGATGTATTTATATTTACATTTTTTATAGATTCTTTGGGATTATTCTTCCAGGAGGCCACAGTTTATTTTCCCGGCGTTGGGGTGTGAGCCGAGCCTCCCCCTGCCAGCACGGGGCATCGTCAGGCACTTTCATCTCAGTAAGCCTGAAGAGTGGACACGGCATGTTAATCCTGTGTATTGACACTTTTATTTTATTTATTTTAAGATTTTATTTATTTGTCAGAGAGAGAGTGAGCACGCATGCACAGAAGCAGGGGAGCGGCAGGCAGAGGGAGAGGGAGAAGCAAACTCCCCACTGAGCAAGGAGCCCGATGCGGGATGTGATCCGAGGACCCCGGGATCGTGATCTGAGCTGAAGGCAGATGTTCAACCGACTGAGCCACCCATGTGCCCCGTGACATTTTTAGAATTGTCCACGGGGCCAAGTGTCTCTGTACGTGACTGTGTTCCCTTTCACTGGGAAATAACTGTTTCCTTTTTCTACTAATTTTCCGCTAGTGGTTGTCCATTGTTTCGCTGGCTTCTAAGAATATTCAGTTCTATTCCTGATCATATGGAAGTGTTTCCATCCTGAACCCATGAAAGGCCAGGTTGCCCTTTGGCCTTTGTTTCCATGGAGCAAGTTTTATGGGGACAAATGAAGCTAGCTTTTTTGTACTTTGAATTTTGCCGTGGTAAGGTTATTTTTAAAAGTATCCTTTTTGGAGGGGTTCTTGGGATTCATGTTTTATGGCTGAATCTTCCACTCGCATGGAATTTGGATGCACCTTTATTCCCCTCAGACACGCACTGCCCTGAGATCCTTTACTGAATAAGGCATTCCTTTCGATGATTGGAACAGCAGCCTTCTTTCGGTATTAAACATTCCTTGTTAGCTTGGCGTTATTTTTGGATTATTCAGCGTCTGCCCCACCTCAGTTACCGCAGCTTTATACATTTTAACATTCAGTAGGAGTAATCCGTCCTTTTACCCATTTCCCCCCAGAGTTTTCTTGGCTGGTCTCACTTTGATTTCTGGACGGATCTTGGAGCAGTTTTATTCTTACTAAAGCAAGCTCTTCAGGGTCTCTGTTTTCCTGAGCGTGACTTCAGTGATGCCTTTTAGATTGTGTGACGTGTGCTGTGATGCGTTTAGTGCTGTTGTTTTACGGGTCGTCTGTCGTCTCAGGTTCTGTATGTTCTGTGACGGGGGAGTGGTTTCAGAGGAAACCTCGGTGGTCCTCAGGAGCTGCCCCCCAGTCCCACTCTGCCTCGCGACTCGTCCTGGGTTTTCCTGTACCTGCCCAGCGCAGAGAGCTGAATTCGCTCCTGTGCCCTGAGTTCTCTTTCTCCGAGTTTGCTTCAGTTTTTGCTCTGTGTTTTGGACGCTGTGATATTAGCTACCTGTATCCAGGAGAGATCCTCACTGAGAGTTGTACCCTTAATGATTTTGAAGTGTCCCTTTTGCTTTTTGCTTCTAATGAAATCAGGTGTATTCCTCATTTGTGACGTTGGACCAGTTTGTCTTTGCCTTTAAAAATGTTTTTGCCTCTGGGCGCCTGGGTGGCTCAGTCGGTGAAGCATCTGCCTTCGGTTCAGGTCATGACCCCAGGGTCCTGGGATTGAGTCTGGCATTGGCTCCCTGCTCAGTGGGGAGCATGCTTCTCCCTCTGCCCCTCCCCCTGCTTGGGCTCACGCTCTCTCTGATAAATAAATAAAATCTTTAAAAAAAAATGTTTTTGCCTCCTTAGTTGTTTAGGTGTTAGCAGACATTTTAAATATAACAAATAGCTTTTTTTGGGTTTTGGGCCTCTCTTTTTCTTCTAGATAATAAGTTTTTCGCTCTGGCCTTACTTCTGTCACTTTTTTGGGGTTCTATTTTCTATTATCAGCACTTCCTTTTTCTCTCCCTTTTGTTTGATTTGTTTTCTTTGACTTTCATGTAACTTATGGGTCTAAACCCAAGTGACTGGGAGGTAAAACATAAAAACAAGGGCAAAGATTGGCCAGCAAATATTAAGAATTCTTGAAATTCGGTATGTTTACCAGTTCATGCTCTGGTAATGACTGGCCTGTACCCCGTTTTCACTGTGCAAATTAATTCTTTATTTTAGCTCATTGTCATTGGTCACTCCTTTGTCATCAGTCTTTCTGTTTGCTCAGGGATAGCACTGGTGGCTACGCTGGTTCTCAGCTCTGTGGTCAGCAGGTCCGCCCTTTGACCTGTGACTCAACTCTAGGTGATTCTCCACCTTGCCTGCCAGATGGACTCACTTTTGCAGACAGCATGTCATCCGCCTCCAGTGGGACCCTGGTCATGTGCACACACACTTCCCATGACTGGGACGAGGGTCCCTGCTTTGCCGGGGAGCTTTACATATTATGGTGCATGCGTTTCCCCCTCCTTGCTTAAGCCTTACTGCCTGGCTGGGCTGTGGCTTATGAATCCAGATTCTGCTTTCAAAGCTTCTAGCTGTAGCAGGAAGGACCCGAGCCTGGGAATGTGAAACAACGATGGGAAATGTGCCTGGCTTTTCCTTCACCTTTGCCCCTAGTTTCTGTGATGGGGAAGCCAGGTGTGGGGCTGGTGCCCTGTGCTAGCTGTGCCCCCTTGCCGTGACCCCGGGCCTGCGACCGCCGTCCCTGATGGTGCCCACTGGCTGGGATTGGGTGGGGAGGTCACGGGCAGTAGTGGGGCGTGCGTTCTCCTCCTGGAGTTTGTGAACTTGGTGAGTTTTGAGTCTAGTTTCCTCCTGGGTGAGGACTGAGGCCGCGTTGGGCTTTCTTGAAAATGGAGCGACTCAGGGAGGGGAGTAGAGCACATGGTGGCGTTGCTGTTTTTTTATCGGGAGTCGGAGTGTGTTTGGAGGGGGAGGCAGAGTTCAGAAGAATTTCCCAGGGACCAGAAGCACGTTCTGATGCAATTCTTCCGTGTCTTTGAGTATAACTTACCCCGCAGGTGCGGTTCTGGTCCCTGGATGGTGTGTGAGTGAGGTCAGGGACGCGGGGTTATGTGCGTGCCATTACGAAGCTGTCTTAGTCTGCCCCGCTCCGCTGCAGACCTTGGTAGTCTGGGGACGTCCTCGAAGTGGCCCTGGCCTAGTGGGGTAATTCCAGTTCGCTTCTATGGGGGCAGTGACCTCTGTTTTCCAAAGTGGGTTCCCCTGGCCACCCCTCCCCCAGGTTCCACCTCGGAAGAAAGGCTCGGGGGTGAGCACCCCTGGAGATGGACACGCACAGTTTGACAAACACCTGTTCCCCAAATGTGTTTGCTCCGGGAGCTCTTTGACTCTGGGATGGTGTTGGGGGGAGTACAGTGTGGAGGCCTACCGCTTGCAGACCGACAGACGGCGCTGTGGCTCCCAGGCGGCCGTGCAGAAGGGCAGCTGTGCCTGCGTGCTTGCTTCTTGCCCTGGTCTAAGACCTTATGACCAAATAAATAGGACCATTGCCCTCTGAGGGCGTCTCAGGATTTACTAACACGTGACGAGAGCCTGGCTGACCAGGGCAGCCGTCCCGACAGGCGTCTGGGAGCCACGGTCATCCCTCAGCAGTAGCTTCGGGTCAGGGTTGGCCTTGTGCTCTTCAGACAGATTGTCCTGGGTCATCTTGGGAACTGTCTGTGAGGAGAGGCGTCATGATTCCTGCCCCTTCACAGAGGAGGAACTGGGACAGGGACAGGAGAGAGTCACACATCTGGGCTGGCGTGGTCTGGAGCTGGCTTTCTGAGGCTGGGCTCTAACGCCCTCCAGAGCCCACCAACCTGTCCCCAGGAGGGCCGCCGACACTGGAGTGTGGCCCACCGTCTTCCTTCTGCCCTCACACCGTGGTGGGCTGTGGGTGAGCCACGGATGGTGCTCCCAGGATCTGACATCAAGAGAAGGATCTATTACATGTCCCACTATGGGACATGTCAGGCCCTGTAGGGCCCCAGAGGGAAACATCCCAGAAGTGGGAGTGAGGGGGATTGAGGCCAGAGCCTCTAATTGGGGTTTTGCAGGAAAGAGGAGACCATGCACAGTAAACAGCTTAGGACTGGCCAGCTGGAATAATTCTGGCAAGCTTTGGGACCAGGGGGCTGTCCTTTGTCCGGTTCCTGGCCCTGGGGTGATTTGGGGCAGGGGGATGCTGGCTTGCTGTGTGAGGCTTAGGTAGGGTGGTGTCTGGGGTGTGGACTCTGCACAGGTTGGTTTGCACAAGAAATGCGTGCCGGGGAGCCCTTTGCAGTCTCTGAGATTCAGCTGGCCCTGGGAGGGTCTTCCTCTCCCCTGTCTGGGAGGTTGAGGTCATAGGTGCCAGAGCTTTGAGAATGCAGAAAAGAAGAGAATCTAGTTAGTACGGTTGGCTCTGTGATGACTGGGTGCGAAATAGACTGTCAGGCAGCGGCACAGTTAGGACTGCCGGGTGGGGTGGCAGGGGGCAGAGTGGCACGTGGCCCCAGCAGTGGTCCTGGCTGTGGCAGGGCCGGGCGGCGAGGATTTGTCCTTTAGGCAACCTGCCAGTCACACTTCACTGTGGGTAGTTTGGGATTTGGATGAACGTCCAAATGGGACAGAGGGCAAAGGCCACCAAGTGACTTTAAGATCCTAGGGTCTCGGGGCGCCCTCTTCCCTCCTTGCAGAGTTTCAGAAGACTTTTCTGGGGCAGGGGGACTGGGAGGGCGGCCCTGTCTGGGACACAGTCCGGTGTTGATGAAATAGTTACGGTCTGAAAAAGGATTGCTTTGCTCTGTTGGGCTGCGTCTGGCTTGTGAAATGGGGCTAAAGAGAACCGTTTCACCCACTCTGATGACACACCACTCCAAAAAATGTATTATTTTATAATTTTCCAAGTTGTGGTAAAATACGTGTAAGCTTTGCTATTTTAATCATCATGAAGTGTGCAGCTGGTTGGAATTGAGCACACTCACACTGGTGTGCAAGCATCCCCACCGTCCACCTCCAGAACTCTTCTGGCAGCACTGACTCTCCCTCCCCCCACCATCCTCTCTCTGTCTCTATGAATCTGACACCCTAGAGACCTCACGTCTGTGGACTCATACGGCGTGGGTCTTTTTGTGGCTGGCATATTTCGCTTCTGCGACGTCCTCAAGGTGTGTGCAGACGTAACACTCTTCATCTTCTGTGAAGATGGATGGATTTCTGCCTCTTGCAGCTGTGATGACTGGCGGCCACGATGATGGCCTGAAGTTTGAAAATCCGCGCCATAGCCATCTGTTTCAAATCCCTGTCGGAAGGGAAGGTATGGGGTGTCTTCCTAAGTGTATGGTTGGCTCTTGAACAACGTGGGGCGCCGATGAAAATCCCCGTATAGCTCCCAACTCTCCCAGAACTTAACTATGGGTGCTCTACTGTTGACCAGAAGCCCCAGCAATCACATCAGCAATTGAGTAACATAGTTTGCTGTGGGTGTGGTCTGCTGTGTTCTTACGAAAAGTAAGCCGGAGAAAAGAAAACGTTATTAAGAAAATCATAAGGAAGAGAAAATACATTCACGGTACTGTAGTGTATTTATTTATTTATTTACTTACTTATTTATTTATTTTCCCTTTTTTTTGAAGACTTTATTTATTTCTTTGACAGAGAGAGAGAGAGAGCACAAGCACGGGGAGCGAAAGAGGGAGAAACAGGCTGCTCACGGATCAGGGAGCCCAACGTGGGGCTCGATCCCACATGACCTGAGCTGAAGGCAGTTGCTTAACCCTGAGCCACCCAGAGCCCCTGTAGTGTACTTGTCAAAACATTTTTCTTCTAAGTGTTCAGTTTTGCTCGGTTCAAAGCCGTGGTGCTTACGGGTGGACTGTACCTGCAGTCAGATGCAGAGGAAATGAGGCAGGGCCACGGAACACAGGGGACTCGTTCTCCCCAGAGAAGGACACGGGTGGCTGGCTGTTCTTTGCAGGCATTAGAAAGGCAAGTTCTTGGGCAGCCCCGGAACGTACTGAATCAGAAACCTTAAGTTGGGGCTCAGCAGGGTGTGTTAACAGCCGTCCTCGGGATTCTGACGCGGGCAGAAGTTTGAGATCCACTAGTGGTGGTTCCGACGGTGGGCTGGGCCGGGAGAAGGCCGGCAGAGGGCCCCGGCCTCAAGGATGTCATGGAGGGCAGAGGGGTTAAAACCGGACATCCCTGTCCTTCAGCTTTGTCCTTGCTTCTCCTTCCCCACCACAGGGGCTGGGCCTGGGGACAGAGAAGAAGGGAGGGGGGTGGTCAGCACCTGCCACGGAGGACGCAAGCCGCCGCTGCGGTGTCCCTTCTGGCCACGGGATGCCAGGCTGTTGTGTGAAGTGCAGATGGGCGGCAGGACGGCGGTTTGGGGGAGACTGGAGAGAACTAGGGGTCCGTCGCTGTGGCTGAGGCGGGATGCAGCGGCCGATGAAGGAGCAAAGTGTGGCCTGCTGTGGGGTATGAGAAAGCAGAGCCTCCTGCAAAATTCTGGGTGGGGAAGGTGCCCACGCGGCCTGACACTGTCCGACGCTGTCCCCTGTAGTCTTGGCGGGAGTCACGCGGGGCAGCTCATTGGACAATCTATTTCCGGTCCTTGAGTGTGCCCTCTTGAATGCTTTCTGTGCAAATTTTAGAAAGAAAGCGTCCATTCAGATCTGCTTCATTTCCTCAGCCCGTGGCGTCCATAACTGTTTTCCTCCCAAGTGCTAAATGAGTCCACGGCGGATTTTCCCGTCCTGGAAGATTCTAGAATGCAGTCTCAGGAGGCCTGGGGCGTGCATTGTTCTACGGCTGCACCTTACGGTAGGTGGCCACTAACCACACGTGGCTATCTAACTTAAATTCATTAGAATGAAGCCTACAGACTTGAGTTCCTGAGCCGCACCAGCCAGGTTCACGTGCTCGGTAGCTGCACGTAGCTGGCAAGCACTGTCATGGACAGTGGGGACACAGAAGGTACTGTCACCCCGTGCTGCTCCGAGCTGTGCCGTCCTGGCCCCACCGTTTCAGCTGTGGGTCAGAGCAGCACCTGCTGTGCGTCTGGGGCTGCCCAAGGGTTCGTTCGTCCCACAACACACACGGAGTCTCTACGTGCCAGGTGCACCCAGAAATCCTCGGAGCCCAGTCTTTGGTGGAGTTCACTGTCTCATGCTGCTAATTAGAACTTTTCTTTTTTTGAAGATTTTGTTTGTTTGAGAGAGAGAGAGAAAGGGAGAGAGAGAACGAGCAAGGGGAGAGGCAGAGGGAGAGCGAAAAGCAGGCTCCCCATGGGGCAGGGAGCCCAATGCAGGCCTCCATCCCAGGACCCTGGGGTCGTGACCTGAGCCAGAGGCAGACACTTCACCAACAGAGCCACCCAGGCGCCCCATAACTTTTTTTTTTTTGAAGTTGGAAGAGTCTTTGGCATTAGGAAGTAGATTTTTTTTTTTAAAGATTTTATTTCCTTATTTTAGAGAGAGTGCAAATGGACGGGGGAACAGAGGGAGAGGGAGACGGAGAGAATCTTAAGCAGGCTCCATACTGAGTGCAGAGCCCAGTGTAGGGCTGGATCTCACGACCCTGAGATCAAGACGTGAGCCGAAATCTAGAGTCTGACGCTTCACGGACTGGGCCCCGCAGGTGCCGAGGGAGTGGCTGTGTGCGGAGCTGGAGGTGTCTTCAGGCAGGATGTGCTTGGTGGGGCTGGGGGAGGCCACGGCGGGTGCACCTGTGGGCACGGTGCTTGGAGGCACTGAGTGCCATGCACGGAGGACAGAGGGCCGGACAGGCTGTGCGCCCCAGCCACAGGGCCGGTTTGCAGAGCTTGACAGGAGAGGACGTGCTAATACCCAGCGGCTGACGGGCTTTGGAAAAGATTCTCATGTAATGGCTTTGTCTTGTTATAGGTGCAGCCCTCACGACCCCCCTGAGGTCGGTGGGGGAAGAACTTGGGGCTTGAGGTGCCCACGCTGAAGCACAGGGTCCTAAAGCCTGTCCCGCCCTGCCTGGTGTGAGCTTGGGATTTCCCAGCCCCTGCGGACATTGCTGTCCTCATTCTCTTCCCTTTGGCCACAAATGTGTTGTTAAGAAAACTGCAAACGAGTACATTCACCCAAGGAAAAGATTCACTGCGTGTGATTGGTTACAAACTCTGCATCTTTTTTTTTTTTAATTTTTATTTGAAGTGCACGTTTAACTTCCCCGTGTTAAGTAAAGACATTCTGTTTTGTGTTGGGGTTGACTTCTTGACTCGGTTTACCAGCCCGTGGGACCCTTTGTGGGAAGGGGACAGAGCCTCTCCCTTCTGGCCACACATCGTCTAGCCCTTGGCTGGGATGGGAGCTTAGTGTCCAGTCCGGGAGGGGCAGGGCCAGCAGCTCTCTGATGCTGGCTGAAGTCCGCGCCGTCTGGCTGAGGGGCTGCTTCTGTATTCAGCTGTCAGTCAGGTACGGTCGATAAGACCTCCAACTTGCATTTGGTACAGGCCGACAAGGCCCACCCTTGGCCCACACCTGAGGGTCTGGGGCCACAGGAATCAAAGCCTGTTCACGTCATCTCTCCTGGAGCCCCTTACTGGGTCCCATATTCCGTCTTACCCACCATTCTGGCCCCTTTGAACATACCGTCTACCTGGTCTATTTACAATGAGCTTTCGTTCTGTCCACCTCCCCAGCCCAGGGCCCAGATCTTCCTTCCCTGTGTTGACCCATCTCCCAGGCAGCGGGAGGAGCACATGGCAGAGCAGGTGGGCAGGAAGTGCCTGCTGGACAAATGAGACACCGGCCTTGTCCCACCGTGCACTGTCCTCTCCCTCCTCTCAGGCAGGAGCACCAAGCATGGTATTTATTCTTGAATAAAAACAAGGGTCTAAAGTTAAAGAAAAAATGAACATCACAGTTCCAGAGTTTTCGAATCAGCAGCACGCACTCTGTCAGTGTTCAGATTCTGATGAGACACTGTGGGTCTCCTAGGTAATTCATGGAGGGTTAGCTTCTTTTCCAACTTCTCACCAGTTACTCAAAAGAGGAGGGGAAATAGCTCTCAAAACTTCCTTTCCCCACAGTGTCCTCCTAATATTGGGGATTGAATTGGATGTCTAGGGGCTGGAGTCCTTCTGTTACTTGCAGACCTGCAGGGGTCAGGTGGCCTCAGAGGGGCAGGTCTGGTGTTGGGGACTGGGGCTGCTCTGAGCAGTCCCGTCCAGCCCCGTCCAGCCCCGTCCAGCCTGTGCAAAAATGTTCGAGAAAATGCAGGCTCGGGAAGGGTTGGAGCTGTCTGTTCATGGCTCCCTCGAATTCCGCCCGGTGGTGCACGGTGGGTTCCTGTTCCGCGGAGCGCAGAGGAACCTTCCCGGGAAGGTCCGAGGCGGTGGAATCTGAGAGCGAGGGCCGCACCCTGCACCTGGCAGGCTTGAAGTCCTCAGTGCGCTGGGGGGAGCAACTGAAATGAGAATGGAGGTTGCCAACAGTTGGAAAGAACAAGTTACTCCGGAGACTCAGCTCACTTGGTCTGGTAGGAACCCAGGTACGCATTTGGTTAGAAGAAAAAAATTAAACAAGGCCGTTAACACATGAAACGGTCCTCTGAGATTTTTGAAAACATTAATACTGGAAGCGAGCTGGAGTTGGAGGGATAATATTTGGAAGGTCATAAATCATGGTTAGTTGTTCAGATGGTCCTGTGCTCAGAGACAGTGAGGCATCTGTGAGTTCTATTGAACCGTTACTTTTACGAGCTGGCCTTTGCTTTAATACGAATTTATACTGGATGGATTTGGCATTTAAAGAACAGAGTCAAAAATAAATAGGCTCGCCTTGGATCCAAAGCACATTGTGTTACACGGTTGGGCTGAGGAGTTCTGGTTGCCTGAGAAGTCAGCTGTTTAAGAAGGGTGATCTTGTATAAAAACCCTAATTGTCAGCAGTGACCACAAATGCTTACTGGGTGCCTGTGGAAGAGCCAAGTTCGTGCATGATGCATTCCTGTCCTTGGAGATTTTCCAGTGTATTTGGGAAGCTGGACTGCATTTGTTTAAAAATGTATGAAATCTTAGGCACCCCCAGCCCGTGCTGTGCTGGGCACACAGACCCCTGGGGTTGTCCGTTTGTGTTGGAAGAAATGATGGGACTCCCCTCGTAAGCAGGTGTGTGCGTGTGTAGGTATCTCGGCGTGTGCATATGCGTAGATTTTATTTTGTGTGTATCTGAGGGCAAAGAATTCCATTAGGCTGAATGAATGGTATGAAATCCCTGCCTTTGTAGGTAAGAAGTGATGGCATTAAATGGGTTAAAGCAGCCGATCTGAAAACAATGGTGATAGGAAAAGATCAGCTGTGCCAGGGCTTGGGGAGGGGGATGCATGGGGGGGCACGGGGATATTTAGGGCGGAGAAACCTTCCTGCAGGATGCTGTACCGGCAGGTACGTGACGTGCTTTGCTTAAAACCCATAGGGCTTCACAGCACAGAGTGAGCCCTAACGGGACCTTGGACTCGAGCGAGTAGCGCTCGTGACTCTCGTGGCTCATCAGTGGTCACAGATGGGCCACACCGACACGAGACGGTGCCGCGGGGAGCCAGCGGGGGCACGCGAGGGGGCACGTGGGAGCTCGCTGTGCTTCCTGCTCCATTTCTCTGTAAAGCTAAACTGCTCTAAAATACGCAGTCCAGCCTGTATGATTCAGCCTTCCCTCCGTTGGACGCTGCACGTAGTGGTAATAACCGCTTTATGGGGTTCGCGTACCGTGAACGCACCATTTGAAAGTGCACAGTTTGCTGTCGGGTGCGTTCAGGGGCTGTGCAGCCACCGCAGTCCGTGTTAGAACACTGTCGTTACGAGGGCAAGCCTGCACCTCCGGGCCTGCTCACCAGGCACCTGCTCGCTGTCTCCGTGATTCACCTGTTCCAGGTGTTTCCTCTAAGTGGAATCCTACGGGAGTGGCCTTTTATGTGACTGGCTTCCTTCATTCAGCCCCACGTTCTCAAGGCTCAGCCACGTCACACCGTGGATTAGTACTTCGTTTCTTAAAATAGCTGGCTGCAGAGCAGCGTTAGATTTACGGGGAAGGTACGCAGGTAGCATGGAGGGCCCCTTCCCGTCACTGCGACCGTCTCACGTCGGTGTGGTGCCCTTCTCGGGATTAACAGATCAAACCCAGCTCTGTGCTTTTTTCATTTCTCCTTGCTTCATACCTCCGGACCTTTCTGTGCTCCAGGCACCACGTCATGTGTCATTGTCGCGGGTCCTCGGGCTCCTCTCGGCTCTGACGGTTCCTCAGACTTGGTGTTTGATGGCCGTGGCTGTTTTGAAGCATACGGTCAGGTGGTTTGTAGAATGTGCCCCCACGGGGTTCCTCTGGGGTCTTTCTCATGGTGACACTGTGGTTGAGGGTTTTGGGAGGAAGACCCAAGGAGTGGAACCGCGGGGCCTAGGGTCATGCCCCGGTTAGCATGTTCCCCTGCAGACTTCTCCGTAGTGTCTGCATCGTCTTACACGCCCACCGGTGTGGGCGAAGGTTTCCCTGTGCACGTGCTCACCCACACTGGTTCCTTGCCTGTCTTTTCGATGACACCCAGGGCTGACCCTTCGAAATGGCCCCCAGGCATTTTCTGTGTGTCACACACGCCCTCGATTCCTGGCCCCCCGTCTGTCTTGCAGTGCAGAAGCAGGGGCGAGGGGGACTGTGCCGGCCTGGGAAGCAGGTGGCCGGGCCGTCCTGGGCGGCTTTCTCGGTGTCCTAGCTCAGCCGTCCTCCGTCTCTCTGGGCACAGAGCACTCTCTGCGGGTGCAGGAGGGGTGAACTGTGGGCAGCGAGGGCGTGGGGTCGCCCCACCTGTGGCGGCCTGCATGCCTTTTTCTGCCACATTAAGTAAACTTCTCCATGAAACCCTTTTCCTGGTAGCTTCTTTCTAGATCTCTTCTTCCCCCTAGTTTCTGGGTTTTAGATTCTTTTCTAAAAATCTGGTTTGATTTTCAGATAGTAATGGTGACAGTTTAGGCCTGAGAAACCTGGAGACTGGTGTGTGTGTGGGGAAGGGCAGCCGGAGAGGCGGCAGGTGGATTCCTGTCCAAGAGGGCGTTGGAGTCCCAAGTCCCATGCCAGCCTGGAAGCGCTGAGCCCAAGCACGGCCCTTCAGCATGCAAGGAAGGGGAGGAGATTAACGACTGTCCGCCGGCAGCTGGTGATGCAGCAGATAACTGACACTTGAACAAACATGGGAATTAATTTTGGAGCCACTGGGAAGGGGGAGAGCTGGAGGATTATGGAAGAGCACATTGCCCTGTGATTTCATTTGTTCCCGCAGACTTGGAGACAGTGACTGTTTTCTACCCGTACGTGAGAATACCTTGGGTGTTTGGGAACCCTGTTCTTTTTAAAGATCTTTACTTTTAAAAATATTTATCTATTTATTATTTATATTTTTCTAAGTAGTTTCCACGCCCAGCTTGGAGCCCAGTGTGGGGCTTGAACTCATGACCCAGAGATCAAGAGTCACATGCTTCATGGACTGAGCCAGCTGGGCGCCTCTTTTAAAGACCTTAGAAAGTCTTTCTACCATGGTGGCAGCCAGCCACAGTTCTCTTCCTCCTTGTCTGTTTCTTGGGAGAAATCAGTGGTTCAGTATTGTTCATGTAATAAGGCTTCATAATCTAAAAAAGTGTTGCTAATTTTCAGTTCTTAATTATAAGGAGAAACATGTATGAGGACCTGGAGAGGGTTCCCAAACACAGTCATTGTCATCCCTTTGGGAGTTTTGCTGGAGGTCTGAGTGACCATAATGGCTGAGGATGGGACTGGCTGTCTCATGGGTACAGTGCCTTCACTTGAGAATTTTCTGACTTTTTAAAGGTGGAGTTTCGGATTTGAAGTCCAGCAGACCTTGGCATTGGTTAGAGGAGGGTCGTGAGGATAAGTTGAAGGGCGGGAGCCAGTGGAGGCCAGGGTCCCTTAGGGTTTCTCTGCAGGAGGGGGGTGCCCAGTTGAGGAATTGGGGGGGCAGAGGTGGGGGCCAGGGGTGCTGTTGCTGCCTGAGCATTCATAGGTGGGGCGTGGCATGTGGGAAATGCTTGGCGAGATGAGAGAACTCATCAACAGAAAAGTCATGGCAGCTTCCCCTGCACAAAATAACCTAATAGGACTCGAAATCCACACGAGCATATCCATGACTTTGAGTTTCTCATTTCTGTCCAGAGTCATTGATTTCTGGCAAGACCATGGAAGAATTCCAGGCGCCAAAATGATTAGTGGCCAAGGAAACAAATCCCCATGATTTGATCAAGCCAGCTCTGGCTCCTTCCTTCTTGGCACTCTCCTGAGTGGGTCCTGTTGGAGCCAAGACAGGGCCTTGCACACCTCCCAGAAGCTGCTGGGTGGCCTGGGGTCCTCTGAAAGACTGAGGTCTTAGAGCCTCTGTGAGCAGACACGTTGATACAGTTGAGGACAGACGTTAAGGATTGCCCAACACCCACTCTAGAACCTCAGCTCAGCCAGCTTTGGCATCTCCTCCTCGCTTCCTCACACAGGAACTAGAAGTGTATGGAACTCTTCCCCCACGGGTGCCAGAGGAGGAGATGGGTCTCAGGGGCCACTGAGGCCGGGCGCGTGTCATCTGTGGGGGCCGCCTGTGGAGTCACAGTCCTCCGGTCACTTTATCCCCCTGTGGGAGGTGGAGGCCGCTGTGCCTTGGGTCCACCCTCCTCCATCACCTCCTCATCATTGCTGAGCTTGGCATTGAGATTTCAGCTCCCAGAAGCGCCAGGTGCAGAAAGCCTGGGGGTCACAGCCATTGTTCTTAGGACGGCATCCCTTGTCTGAACAGCCAGCTGCTGACCCTAGAGGTGGTCCTGCTCTCAGGTTCTTCGTTAGGGGAAAGGAGATGTTCTGACATGGGGGATGGAACCACCTTGGTTTTAAAAGGTGGCAAATTGGCTCTTCGGTGGTGCTGTTTACTAGTCCTGTGGTGTGTTAATCCAGAAACCAGCGAAGGAAACAGGATTCAGCCCAGTGTCAGCTCTTCCTGCCTTACCTGAGGCCTGCCCTGTCCACCTTCTCTGGGGGGGCCAGTGTCCGGGTGTCTGCCAGCAGGTGAAGTTCTGAGCTCAGCCAGGGCCGTGAGCACCAGTTGTGATTGGCTAAGACCTGTGGGCAGCCACATTCTCCCTGGTCAGTGATTGGCTGGAGGCCAGTCCATCTCCTGGTTCTGACCAATGAAGTGTGAGTGAAGGAGGTTGGTGAAAGCCTTTGGCCACTGCCCCTCCTTTGCTGCTGGCAGCTGGTGGGATCCCTGCAGCTTGATCTGAGCCCATGAGGTGACAAACAGGAGGGCGAAATACCATTGCTAAGCTTGATGGGATGGACAGGTGGAACTTCGGGCCTCTAGGAAATCACTGGGCTCCTCCCTACAGACCTCTTCCTAAGGAAAGACCCTTCCGGTTAGGATTTTTCTGTCATCCGTACAGCCCCAGACGCCCTGACTCCTGCGCATGAACAGAATTGCATCACGTGAGCAAAACTGAAAACTTCATTGCAGCCTTAAACTCTCTGGGAAGACACTGGTATCAAGCTGTAGGCTGACCTGATGGGCCTAACGGAGGCTGGTTTGTGCCTGAGTCTGTAGCTTGTAAACTTGAAGCTCACTTACTTCCTCGGAGCAAAGTGCCTGCAGCTTCCCCCTTTCCTCAGGCCTGGCAGTGGTGGGGGCTGCCCGAGGACGGCGGCCCCGAAAGCAGACGGGCGGGCCCCTGGGCGCCTGCTTGGCCTTGGTGAGCAGCGGCCTGAGTATTTTCAGGTTGTCTGAAGGGTTCTCCTGGCTAGGAGCCCCAGAGGAAGTCTGTAATCTTATTCTGTGAAAGCTTTTTTTTTTTTTTTTAAACGTTAAAAAAATGTGTGGTTACATAGATACTAATTCTTCATTTTAATCAGTTTTTCTAAGTAGGCTCCATGCCCCACGTGGGGCTTGAATCAAGACTCCGAGATCAAGAGTCACATGCTCTACCAGCCAAGCCCACCAGGCGCCCTGATTTTAGCCATTTTTAAGTGCACTGTTCAGTGGCATTAAGTACATCCACGCCGTTGGGCCACCTTCACCATCCTCCTTCTCTAGAACTCCTTACATCTTGCAGACGTGAAATTCTGTCTCCATTAAACACGACGTCCCCACCCCCCTCCCTGGACCCTGGAGCTCACTTCTGTCTCACTGACACATAGGTATCTCCTGCGTGGAAGATGTCAGAACATCGGATGGTAAGAGCCTCGACTGGCTGGAGCAGAAGGGTTTGGGGGGATAGCTTGGAAAAGAAATCTATCTGGGGTTTTAAGTAGATCACTGGAAGCAGAGCTTGTGCCCTTGGGGGAATTTTCTGTGGAGCAAGAAAATTGAGTCCTGCGTTTGCCTGTGATGGTCATTGTGCGTGGAACCCCTGCCTCTGTCTGTGACTCAGAACCTTCCTTGGGTGATGTTCGTTCCCCCTTCCCATTGCCAACAAGCATCAGCGAGCTGCCTCAGTTGACGTCTTATTTTTACTTAATGGTGGGTCCTGGGGCAACTGTTGGTAATTCTGTCTTCTTCTTGGTCAGCTATGTCTGTTGATCTCTGGAAGGCAGCTGAGATGCTCTGAATTCTCCCAGGAGGTACAATCCCAGGCTGTTTTCATTGACTGATGGAGCTGGGACCCTTTAGTAGAGAGAAAGATGTCATCTTTTCAGTGTGATTCGTCCCAAGGAATAAAATTCTGCTCAGCCTGTATCAAGTGTGGGTCCTTGTTAACCAGTGCACTTGAGGGCTTTGGATCAGAAATTCCCGTATGATAGGTTTTTGTCTTCATTTTATGTTTTAATAAATATTGTTAATTTTTTCTTCAAAAAGCTTCACCACGTTATACTCTTTGCTGGCCTACTGGGTGATAAGTATTTCTATTTTTTCCTGATCTCAAGATAATGTTAACGAAAGGTCTAATGACTCTATTAACTCTAATACAATGTGGGGAATAGAATATTAAAGAAGTATTATATTTAAAATTTTCTTAAAGAATACAGTTATAACTGATAAACCAAGGAGATCCTTAATTTTCACCTATTGCATGTTTGATGGATTTGGTATTTTTTTCCTGAACTAGTTATCCTTCACATTTTTCCAAATACAAAGCCTTTTGCTTTGACTTAGAAGAACTGCATCTCAGAGGGAGAGTACACACAGACATATACTCACACGCACACTCTTTTTCTACTTGGAAATGGTTTTAGTTGTTAAGTTGTAAAAATAGTACAATTCCCTAAACCCTACACCCGGCTTTCTCCAGTGTTAACATCATCCATCAAAACAACACATTTATCAGAACTAGGAAATTGACATTGGCGTGATCCTGTTCACTGAACTTCAGACCATATTTGAATCTTGCCAGTTTTCGCACTAATGTCTGTTGTCAGTCTGGGATCCCATCCAGGATCCCCACATTTCATTGAATTCACACGTTTCCTTCTTCTTTTCCAATCAGCGACAGTTCTTCAGATTTGCTATGTTTTTCTTGACCTCGATGCTTTTGAAGAGTCCTGGCCATTGTGTGGCATGTTCCTCAATTCAGGCTTATCTGTTTTCTTATACGTGGATTCAGATTTAGATGATATACTTTTGGCGGGAAGACAGCGGGAGCGATGTCACATTATATCAGGAGGGTGTGATGTCCACGTGTCCCTCTGCTGGGCGTGTTAGCCTGGTCACTCGGTGAGGGTGACGTCTGCTAGCTTTGTCTGCTGTATGGTTTCTGTTGTTTCTTTCTTGATTAGTTCGTATCTTTTGGGGAGATACTTTGAGCCTATGTAAATACCCTGTGTCTCTTCATACTTTTTTTGTTTATTGTTTTTAACAACTGTAATAATTACTGTGGCTTTTGATTACGTGGGCTTTCTATTTCCTATTTCCTTTCTACCTTTAGCAATTGGAACGTCTACTTTCAAAGAGAGCCTGTGAATGGAACGCTGAGGTTTGTGTATTTTTAAAAGGAGCATGTGACATCCTCAATGGGGCTGCAGTAGTGGGATCCTTTCCTTTGTCCCAGCTACTTGTACAGAAATATCATTTATAGGGAATACATAAAGTGTTTTTTTAAGATTTTATTTATTTACTTTAAAGAGAGAAAGAGTGTGAGCAGGGAGAGAAGGGGGGCAGAGGGAGGAGAGGAAAGAATCTCAAGCAGTCTCCCTACTGAGCGTGGAGCCTGACATGGGACTTGATCTCAAGACCCTTTGATCATGACCTGAGCCGAAACCAAGAGTCAGATGCTCAACTGACTGAGCCACCCAGGCGCCCCCATAATAGTGTTTTTAAACATTTTTCTTTAGTTCTATTTTAAGTTGCTTCTGTTATTCCATATTATTAATAATGTTACATATTTTAGGCATTAAATATAAAACCAGATTTCTACAGATAGGACTGTGTTTTAAGCTATTTCTTTTTTTAAATTTTTATTTATTTTTTATGATGTGCTTATTTTTTTTCTCTCCTCTTCAATTAGCCAGCATAGACTACATCGTTAGTTTGGGATGTAGTGTTCAACAATTCGTTAGTTGCGTGCAACCGCCAGGGCTCATCACTACGCGTGAAGCTGTTTCTTCAGTGTAGATCCCCACTGCGCAAGTCAGTGGGTCCTCAGCATGTTTCCGGGGCGCCGCTAATAGCAGTGATAATAATGTGCGTGGGGATGCTGTGGTTGTTTGACAGAGCCGTCCGTTGGTCTCCCACCTGCAGCTTCCCCACATCACCTGCCAGCACTGGGCATCACTGCTTTTCTTTCTTTTCTGCTGAATCCACAGGTCAAAAATAACGAGAATCATAAAGCTTTAAAAAAAAAAAAAAACACAGATGATTTGAAGACCAATCACCAAATTTTTGTTCCTTTGAAAGAAATAAGGTTGCCCCAGGGACCAAATGCACAGCTGGAGTGGGAGGGAAACACCAGATGGGAGGGGCGGTGAATGACGTGAGTCTGAGAGGAGAAGCCCTCCAGGAGGCCCGCCCAGGTGTTGGCCCTCATTCCTGGTCCCGTAGGACAGAGTTTTCCTGCTTGGACCGCAGAACCGGTTCCTCATCCTTGCGCCTGCCCTTCTCAGGCCCTTGCTTGGGCCCCCGGGGTGGGGGGTGACACGCAGCAGTGTGGACCCCGGGGGTCAGGGAAGCGCAGCTTGGACTCCTGCTTCCCCTCGGTGGGGAGAAGGGCACCCAGGCCCCCAGATTCCAAGACAGGTCACTGGAGAGGAAAAGCATTTAGCAAGGCATTTTCGTTTTCTCATCCGAAAGAAATTCTATAGGTTGTTTTTGGCAGAGCGGTGTGTTGCATTAGGCCCCGTGGACCCTGGTGCTCTGTAAATTAAAGAGGTTTGGGGAGCATTGTGGTTTCTTCTTAAATTCCTCGTGTTGGCTGGAGGCCGGCAACAGCCTGGTCCGCCATGATTTGCTAATTTGGGGCAGCGGAAGGGAAACTTTCCCTCCTGGTCAGCAGAGGCCAACTGTCCAAGGTGTCAGCTTTATAGGGTCTCATAATGAAATTATAAGGGTTTGCATTTCTAGGGATTTGAGTCACTTTCTTAATTGGCACGTTCCACTTGAAATCTTAGTGCTGTTTCTTTTGGCTCTGTTGAGTGTTTTAAAAATCTCAGTGGAGCTCATTTTGGATAATCTTTTAAATATGAGATTAATTTTGTTTATTATTCATATCAATTAATAATGAGTTCTGAAGGAGCAGAGGAAGGATGTTGAGTTTCTTTGAAGCATCTTTCTTTGGGACGAGTGTCGCGTACCTCCCCGTGCTAACGGTGTGCTCTGGATTCCTATGTAAACACTCCTCCCACAGGGGAAGTCCCGGGACCTACAGACCTGGGGGGGGGGGCTCGTCTTGGGGGTTACATAAGTTCATAGTTATAAAGCCCTTAGGACTGTGCTTGGCTTGCAGGAAGTGCTAGATTGGTGTTTGCTAAGATAATTTCTATAAAGCCTTTTTGTGCTTCTTGTGAAAAAGTCATTAAAAACTTATATTTTCCCTAGCTAAATATTCTATTTTTATTTTTATTTATTTATTTAAAGATTTTATTTATTTATTTATTTGACAGAGAGAGAGACAGCCAGCGAGAGAGGGAACACAAGCAGGGGGAGTGGGAGAGGAAGAAGCAGGCTCATAGCGGAGGAGCCTGATGTGGGGCTTGATCCCAGAATGCTGGGATCACGCCTTGAGCCGAAGGCAGACGCTTAACGACTGCGCCACCCAGGCGCCCCTAAATATTCTATTTTTAAAACACTCTGTGTTCCCATGGGCGGCAGATGTCTTGGTAGATGTTTCCCACAGAGCAGTGCTGCCGCCATCTCCCGCCTCAGGGGCTGCTTCTCTAAAAGCAGGCTTGTCTCCAGCCTCCTCTGGGGTCTTCCAGCCTGTCCTTCAAGGCACGGAAGGTGTCCCCTCCACTCCTCTGGTGACCAAGACAAAACCCAGGGGCTGCTTCGGACTCCTCGCACTCCTCACCCCCCTCCCCCAGGTGATAACACAGCAGTGTCCGTCTCAGCTCCAGGCTAATTTTAGACTCGCCCTCTGTCTTGTCCCTCTTACTGAGCCTGTCCCCTGCCTCACCCGGCTGTGCCGATGTGGGCAGAGGCTGCTCCTACACTGGCACTTCGGGGGCGCCTTTCACAAGGGCCTCGATGACGCACCCAAGCTGCTACAGGAATTCAGAAGTGGCTTCTAGAAGCAGCTTTAGTGCCTGAGAGTAGCCCCGCCACTTTTGTTCACACCTTCCTTTCTAGGCTGTGCTCCCTCCCTCCGTGACACCCCAAACTAAGCACAGAGCACAGGAGCTTGTAGGAGGGTGGCTGGCTTCCGTCCGGGATGGATACTCGTTTGAGCTCGCACCTGCTTTCTGCAGCCTCAGGACCCCCTCATCTTCATCCCCTGCCTCACTTAGTCTCCGGTGTTCATACACTGATGGAGCCCTTGAGATTGTCCTTGGTCACAAGAGGCCGAGTTCTGGCAAAAAGACAAAGCTTACGACTGGTGCCATTTAGAAGCATCTCTACCAAATCAAGGATCCGTGGTCTTAGGTACGTAACTTGGCATGTGTCTGTGGTCATGAACCTGCTTAATTCCTGGTCCTTGACCCTGGAAGAGGGATGGGAGCTGCCTGTTTCCAGAACGTTGTACTTGGTTCCCTGTTGTATCCCAAATGCCCAGGCACGCAGAAGACCTTTCATAACTTGTCCTGGTTTAAAAAAAACTCAAAATTTTTAAACTGCGGCAAATTACACACAACATAAAGTCCATCCTTTAAACCATTCACTTCAAGCCACGAAACAGTGAAGTTAAACAGTTGACTGGCATTGATCCACCCTCAGAACTTCTCCGTCTTCCCAGTGGAGTCCATTAAACGCTGACTTCTGTCCCCGTCCCCGGTCCCCACCAGCCACCATGCCACTTTGTGCCTCTGTGAATTTGACCACTTTCTGTACTTTGTGGAAATGGAATCATACAGTGTTTGTCCTTTTGGATCATGTTTATTGCACTTAACGTAACGTCCTCAAAGTTCATCGGTGTTGGAGCGAGTGCCGGGGTTTCCTTCCTTCTTGAGACTAATGTTCCACTGCGTGTGTATGACACATCTTTTCATCCCTTCCTCTGTCCACGGACACTGGGGTCACCTCTGCCTTTTGACCCATGGGAATCACGCTGCTGAGAATGTGGGCAAACGCATCTCTCTTTGAGACCCTGCATTCGATCCTTTTCAGGGTCCCCAAGTAGAATATCCATGTCGTGCAGTCATCCTGTTTTTAATTTTTCCTTGTGGAGTTTTTGCATGATGGTATTTGCATTCTCCAAGGTAGTGATTTTCCCGTACAGGTTAGTTCAATCATGCACTCCACATGTTTCCCGG
The DNA here is from genome assembly GCF_002007445.2 of Ailuropoda melanoleuca. Taxonomy (NCBI): domain Eukaryota; kingdom Metazoa; phylum Chordata; class Mammalia; order Carnivora; family Ursidae; genus Ailuropoda; species Ailuropoda melanoleuca. The sequence continues at coordinate 17,638,796 of NC_048234.1, read as the reverse complement.
AGGACCAGACCCCTGCTCCTGGACCCCCTGGAGGCACGTGGGTGGGTGTCCCATGCCCCCGAGCATCCCGAGCACGGGGGTGGGGCAGCACCCCAACCCCGGACGCAGCTCTGTGTCCTGGAAGGGTCAGCTTTCATTCCACTCCATTCTTGGGTGTGTGTCGAAGAGAAAAGCTCCCTTGACAGGTCCTGAGAGGATACTTGTATCGAACTGGGAGGCAAGCCGGCCCCCTTTAAATGTTAAAGTGAGTGCAAGTGCGTGGGGTGCTGGCCCAGCAGGTCTGGGGAGAGCTGCTCCGAGGGTGCTTTCCTCGGAAAGATGGCTTGATTAGTTCACTGTTGATCCCTTCGTGTTCACGGGGCTGTTCCCGGCCCTTGACTTCATTCTGCAGAATCCCACCTGGTCCCGCCCAGCTGGGAGGAAAGCGCACTGGCCCCTGAGAGTGAGGGGTGCTTGTACCTCCTGGCTTCCTGGGTAGGGTCTGAAGATAATTAAACAGGTTTCTCATGGACGCAGGATACCATTTGCTGCTGTGATTCAGCCCCTGCCGGTCAGCTCCCTTGACTTGAAAGGTGGATGAGCTCGACAGTGTCAGTTTTGCACAATGAAAAGGGCCGTGTGGGGCGATGTGGGGCTGGCCACACAGCAGTGGGACTGGACCTCGTCCCACCTGACGGTGCCCTGGGAGGGGTGAAGATGTGTTCCCCACGATTAAAAAAGCCCAAAGGACTGAAGGCATTGAGCTGGATGGAAACATTGTAAATCTGGAGCCTGGACTTTTTTTTTTCTTTGAAGATTTATTAATTTATTTGACAGAGAGCAGAGAGAGCTCAAGCAGGGGGAGGAGCAAAGGGAGAAGCAGTCTCCCACTGAGCAGGGAGCCTGATGCAGGACTTGATCCCAGGACCTGAGCTGAAGGCAGACACCCAACCAACTGAACCACCCATGTGTCCCTGGAGCCTGGACGTTTTGTCAGCGGTACTCTGTGCTTCTCAGACTGTCGGAAAGAACGAGTCAGTTTGCCCCCAATCACTGCAAACCAGGACTTTTCTAAATCACGATGAAAGGCATCGATAGATGAATGGAGAGAGACACATGGTGTATATACAGGGAAGACCACTGAGCCATAAAAAAGGATGAGATCTTGCCATTCATGACGAGATGGGGAGACGAAGAGGGGATTACGCCAAGTGAAATAATCAGAGAAAGACAAATAGCATATGTTTTCACTTATCTGTGGAATCTGGGAAACAAAACAAAGGAACAAACAAAACAGAAACAGACTCATAAATACAGAGGACCAACCGATGGTCGCCGGAGGGGAAGGGTGGGGCTGGGCAAAATAAATAAAGGGCATCAAGAAGTACAAGCTTACGGTTATAAAATAAAGAAGTCACAGGAATGAAAAATACATGAAAAGTACAGCATAGGGAATAAAGTCAATGATATCGTAGTAACTCTGTAGGGTGGTGGGTGGTGGTGACCCCCAGCGGGGGTGAACATTTCGTAACGTGTGTAAGTGTAGAATCACTCTGTTGTACACCCGAAACTAATACAGGGTTGTACCTCAACTATATTTCAATAAAAAATAAGCACAGTTGGATAAAATCCATTTAATAATGCAGAGACCATGTAACCATGATTTAAAGCTGAAACCCAAGAAAATAACCAAAGCCGAGGGGATTTTCAGTTTTTGAAGGACCGGCCGCGGCGTGTTGGAAGAGCGTCTGCTCTGGGCCTCGGGAGGCCAGATCCCGGAGGGGCACCCCCAGCCACGGTCCGAGCCTGCCCGCGAGGGATCGCGTCCCGGTGATTTTCGTGGCACCATGCCACGAGGCTGGTCAGGGTTTGCTAGCCGTGCACACTGCTGAGCCATCTTCCACGGCTTCTCTTCCCCCACATGTGCAGACTTCTCCAAGATTGCTAGGCTCAGGTCCGGTTCTGTGGGTCAGGGAAGAATTTTCCTTCTAAACCGAAAGCTTGTCATGGTTGACAGTCCCAGGTTGGCACCCGGGCTAAGCTATTGAAAAGCTAGTCTGGCCTCCCTGGGGAGAGCCGCCTGCAGCCTGGGGGCACACATGCCCCCCTGACCCCAGCCCCCCAGGCCAGACTGCAGGGCTCCCCAGGGAAGGCTGTCCTCTGTGCGTGTTGGTCTCCAATCTGCCACCACCTCCTGCAGCCAGCGCTGAGGTCACTGCTGGGACAGTGACCAAGGCCACGCCTCTGGGTTTGGTGTGGTTTAAAAAGCCGCCTCCTGAGTTTTACTCTATTATGCCTGCTCGGCAGTTATTCCTGGGGTTTTTTTAGCATTCTCTTCAGATGAGCAGCGTTTTTCCCTTTTCATTAATAATTGTTTCTTTGAAAACCAGCAATTCGGAGTTGATAGAGAGGTAGTCTATAATTTTCTGCATTTCCTTTAATATACAATCTTGTGCTGGGATCTAGAATTTCCCAGGAAAGGCTCCACTCTTAGTTAAAAAAAAAACCCAAAAAACAAAACAAAACAAAACCCAAAACCAGCATGCTGGTGGGCTCCTTTTCTTTGTTCTTGGGCTTTCTCCCCCATATCTTCACACTGGCTCTTATTTCCATATCCTCTTCTGGAGTGTGCGTCCCCCCTCCAGCCCCCCCCATTCAACAACTGTGTGGAGCCAGGGGCTTGACTCAGTTTCGTTTGGTGTCCGTGTGTGTGTCCAGGCGTGCACACGTGCATGTGTATACGCACAGGCATGTGCATATGTGTGCATTTGCACACGTGCATGCATATATGTGCATGTGTGCACATTCATGTACACGTGCCGCGGGCCAGGTGCAGTCCCAGGCAGCGGGTGTGAGTAATGAGGCTGTGAGTAATGAGCAGTTTTAGTTTTCCTTCTGGATGAGCCATGGCACCCTGAAGCCATAGGTGGCATTAGACAGGAGCGGCTGTCCAAGACCCATGGGGGATCGTGATGAGTCAGAGTGTCTGATTTTGGGGACTGGAGAGTGTTGTCCTGGAAGGGCACTAAAGTGTGTCTGGTCATCGTCCACTCTCATGCCTTTCTGTAGGGCTGGTGGCCCCTGGAGAGTGCAGGGAGGAGGCCCCCACCCACTGCCTGAAGTCTAGCCCCAGGCGTGCAGCATGTCTGGCTTTGACCCAGGTCCTGCCACCCACTCCTGGAAGGCGGCCTGGAGGAAGCCAGTGCCCTTGGCTCACCGCTGGCTGAACCCACCTGAAGGAGCATTCTTGGACCCTGGCGACTCCTGGGCGTACCTGGGTCAACAGAACGAAGCTGGGAGATGTTCCCAGGCTCTGATCCAGGGAATCCCCTCGCCTGGATACGCAGCTGTTACCCCGGTGCTCTCTTGGACCCGGGGTTTGTACAAGGCTGCCACTCAGACCGGTGGGGCAGGGATGCCTGGTCTGATGATGGTTCCCCTTGATTTTATTCCTCTGAGTATGTAAAGTCACTCTCACAGTTCACGAGTATTTCAGCCCTCAACAGATTGTGTTTTTGGAAATCCAATGGATTTTGTTTTGAGAATATAGCAGTGTGCCTTTGTATACATAAAGCAAGCGTGGGCATTTTATTGCCATATACTTTTTAGCAGACCTAAGACTCAGGGATTTTTATAAGCCCTTAGTGGGCCTGCTCTAGAAACCGACTGGATTTGCTGTGAGCTCCCTTTGTCTGCGCAGCAGTGAACATTCTCGCTGTGCCCGGGATGACCAGGCCACCTGAAGGGGGTGGGCAGTGTGCTGCCTTCTGGAACATGGAGAATGTGGGGGAAACCCCTTCCTGGGGAGGGAGCTCAGCTCCTGGACTTCCCTAGGCTTCCACAGCAAGCGTGTTGGTGAGCCCCCGAGACTGCCCCCCCGCCCCAGCGTCCACCCAGCCGGCTGGAGTCAGGCCTGCCCCCTGCCCTTCCAGGAGGGGGCCTAGAAAATCCGCATCGCTGTGGCCTCTTTCCTTTTCTTGAATTCACACTTGAGGGGAGAACTTTTTTTCTTTTTGTATTTTGTTATTTTTGAATAGGTGGATTTTTTTCTTTATTTTTTTATTGTGGTAAAATAGATATACCATAAATTGACCGTTTTAACCATTGTTCAGCGTACGGTTTGGTGGCAGTCCCTTCCCATTCTCCAGAGTTCTTTCCTCTTGCAAAAATGAAACCCTGTCCCCGTCAAAGGTGAAGCCTCTGGTCTGCTCCCCAGCCCCAGGCAACCACACGCTACTTTCAGTCTCTGTGGTTTTGGTGACTCTGGGTTCCTCATGTAAGTGGAATTTCACAGTCTTTGTCTTTTTGTGACTGGCTTATTTCACTTGGTGTCATGTCTTCAAGGCTCATCCAGACTGTACCATGTGACAAGATTTCTTTCTCGATTATATGGTTTTTACACAGTCATTGGTTTGGTTGGTGCAGATAAATGTTCCGATGTTGATTCCATGCTGATGAACACGGTTCATATTAACACGAGTTCAGCAGCATTCCTCTGACCCGTGGGCTGGTCAGTGTCTGTGAGGGCCGGCTCCGCCGTGGGTCTGGAGTTGGTGGGGGGTGCCCTGGCCATGCCGGGGCCTGACCCATGGCAGTTTGGAGGCCCCAGTGGGGAAGGTCAGCAGCAGCTCCCCATCAGGGCCTGCTTGTGCGGGGGTCTGGTTTCGGTGGGGGCAGCCGCAGGCCCACGGGGCTGAGGTTGGGAAGGTGGCGAGCAAGTGGGCCAGGACAGCTGATGCTGGGGAGCCGGAGGGAAGGGCCTGAGGGGGAGGGGGGGTTTACTCCATTTTGTGGTAAGTAAGGATAGAAAATGGAGCATGAGTGTTCTGCTTGGGCCTAGAAATGAGAGGTTTCTCTCCTGGAGGAAAGAATCAGATAAAGAAAACATGAAGAAAGCTTTGAAATGATTGCTTCTCGCCCCTTCCTGTCTGTTTTTGTGGGCGCCCCAATCTCTTAGTTATTTGCAGAGCTCGTGGAACGCCAGTCAGCCACCTTGAGACACGGCCTGGGAGGCTGGCTCATGTTTCTGGAGGAGAGATCCCGGCCTGTTCAGGCCTCAAGTTTGTTGTGGAGCTCCACACATCCATTACATCCTGGAGCTGGGTCCTTGAGCTGAAGTGGAGCCCTTGTGAGCGGTTTTGTCTCCCCGAGCCTCTGTTTCTCCATCTGCAAAATGGGCGTGACAACCCCATTGTGTGGATGAAAGCGTTGTTGGGTAAACTGAGGGAGAAGCCTCTTGGAGGACCTCCTTCAAGGTCCCTTAGCACTCTTGGCCCGGTGCTCTAGCCCCAAATGCCGGCCAGCACCTGGCTCATTTGCACAGCAGCTGTGGACGAAGAAACAAAGATCCTCCCGTGCCTGGTTGAGAAATGTCAGAGTGCTTCTCTTTCTCACCTTCTGCCGAAGCAAGGAGATAAGGTACTAAGCCTGCATTGGAAATTACCCGGAGCTTTCTCCCGGGGGGGGCCTAGAGCTTATTTTTATGTTGGGGGGGTAGATGAACCAGTGACAGCCCTGTTGGCTTGGTTACATCTGAAGTAACTTGTAAGCTGTTTCTGTCTCCTGGTTGTAACAAGTTTAATGACTTTCCAGAGGTATCTGGAACTGTTAGCAGGTTTGCATTTGGTGGGGAGCTGGATACAGTGCGCGTTCAGGGCGCGGCTTACAGGATCCCTGTTCTTCGTGCAGTTTGCACGTCAGGTGGGTAAACTAAAACCGTTGGATGAGGCAGTCTTTGACTCCCTATGTGAAGGACCGAGAAGGATCGGGGAGATCTCCGATGAGCGCTGAGCATCTGATCCGTCGGCCGAGGAGCTTGCGGGGCAGTTACTGACCCTTCTCGGGAAAACTCTCTAGCCTTCTTTTTAAAAAAATCTTCCCAGAAAAGGGATTTGACAGCCTAGGGCCTGATTAAACGGTGCTCTAATTCTTCGTTCCACGAGTTCTGCATCTTTGCTGCGCTGTAATTAATAATGCATTCCCTTCTGAGAAACAGCTGTGTGTTCTTGACTTCCAGCTTTTTGGCCTCCATGAGGGGACTTGTGTTCCTCAGTCTTCACGGGATCAAGGAGCAAAGTGGGTGCAGCCGTAGTGACAATTTGGGGACATTTGAGGCTGAAGTTTTATGACATAGATGAGGGACCTCCCCCACTGCCGCCCTTCCCACCACCTGAGACCGCCCAGTGTGACCCTAGGGAGCCCTCTTCCCTCTCGGCCTTTTTCAGGCCCTCGTGGCTGCTTTTGAAAGGTTTTCTCTAACAAGCCATCCAGTTGAGGCTTTGAAAACTTCCTCACTGTTTTCCCCAGGGCCAAGGCTGTTTAAAGTCACATGTGTGTATTGCCAGCTCTCCCAGAAGGCTGTCATTCTCTTCATTTTGTCTCCTTCTCAGGCCCGGTCCCCACCCTCCCGACGAGGGTGTTGGCACCCAGCCTCCACCCCACCCCCAGCCTCCACCTCCCAACCTCCATCCTTCCCCCTGCCTAAGCCCAACCTCCACCCTCTACCCAGGATTCCTCCCTACGCCCCCGCCAACCCCCTGCCTCACCCTCAGGGCAAAATGGGCCCCAGATTGCACACTTCAGGGCCTGCAGAGCCTTCCCTGCCAGGGGCTGCAGCAACCTGCACTGAATGGGGAGACCCATGGTGAAGTGGGGTACAGGATGTGCTCTTACTGCTGGAGACGCCCAGGCTCTGTGACCAGCCCGTTCAGCTTACTTACCATCTTCTAGGGGTACTCTTGTCCCTGGGACCCCATTTGTTGCTGCCACCGCCCAAGCCCCCTTGATTTTGTGTCTTCTTCACATCTGTGTGATGCCAGGGCTCTAGGCGCTGGGTCCCAATTGCGCACCCCAAGCTCTGGGTGTCCTCTGTGTCTCGTCTGGGGCCCAGGCCCATAGTGTGTGCTGGGGCCAGTTCCCTCCCCTCTCCAGCTGTCTGTGGCCCAGCAGCCACATGTTACATGTGACTCTGATCTCCATGTTGAGCGGGGCTCTGGGTTCAAGGCTGAGATACCTCGGGTCTCTAGGTACTCGCGGAGGAACGTTTCGCTAAACCAGCAAGGCTGTAGTCACAGGCCACGTAGATGTTATCCTTTTATAGACTTAATCCCCTTCTTCCTGGTTTCCTGCTGCATGCATGTGAGTGTGCACTGAATGCGTGTAATGTGTATGTGTGTGCACACTTGTGTTTCTGCATGTAGTTTCCTGGTATATGTGTGGTGTGTATGTTTCCTGTGTTTTTCCTGTGTGTTTGTGTGTGTGTGTGTGTGGGGCACGTGTGTGTGGCATGTATGTGCTCATGGCATGTTTTGTGTGTATTTCATGGTGTGTGAATGTGTTGGGGTTGAGGGGTCAGGTGAATACAGGTGGAGCTCAGGGGACACTGTGGGGGCCTGTTCTCAGGTAGATGCCTCTCCTGGCTCTCCTGGCTTCTCTGCTCCTAAGCAGCCCCGTCGTTCAGGTGTAGGTGACCCCTCTCGCCTGCACCTGACCGTGGGGCGGGGGGGGGCACGTTCGCACCCTGGCACCTCGAGGGGGAAAGACGCTCCGCCTGCAGTCCTCCTTGCAGTGAGCGCCAGGCCCCTCCTCGTCCCAGGGCTCTGCTCTTCTGCTCCAGCTCCCCCAGGCCCCCCAGCGCCGCCAGCACCTATTCGCTGCTGTCCTGGGCTGCAGTCCCGTCGTGATGGCTGTCAGCACACGCGGCCACTTCTCTGCCTCATTAATCCCCAAGCAGTTTCCAAGACGCCCTCCTCCCCGCCATCACCTGCTCCGCCATGCCATCCTGGGGGCATTTATCACCCGGGTTTTCTGACTCCGCCAGCCAGTAGAATAGGGCGAGGCCTCTTGGTGCAGCTCAGGCCGCTCCTGGCGGCGTACGTCTTGGGGGCGTGGACAGCGTGACCCGGCTGTTGTTCTCAGCTGCCCCCCCTTGTTGGGAGAGCTGCCCCTACTGTTGCTTCTGGAGCTGAACAGGGTGACCTGGGCCAGGGCCAGTGGGAGGTGCCTCGGGGTACTTGGCCTGTGGGGTCCGAGGCCCCCTGCAGCCTCCCTGGGGCCTCGAGCTGGCCGAGTGTGTGGAGGCGACCGGGGCCCTCACAGGCTGGGGCATCTCTCTCTTATGCACCAGGCCTGTGCACAGAGGCAGAGGCTGACCCCTGAGATGGGGGACAGACTCCGCTTGTAAACAGGACTGGCCTTGGGAGTGGCTGCAAGAATCCATGAGTTCAGGGCACCTGGGTGGGTGGTCCCCTTGGAGTGCAGGGCCCTGGCATGGACCCCCTGTTAGAGGGGGCTGCATGGGCAAGTGAGTTTGTCACACCCTGACAATGGGCACAAGTTGTCATATGGCAGTGACACCTCAGTAAAGGTGGTGTGAACCCAGCTACGATCCTGGGGTTCGCATCCTGGCTCTTCCTGCATGTTTTTGGGCAAGTTGCTTAACATCGTGGGTCTGCAAAAGGGAACACGTCCTCTCCATGCACCAGCTCCTCGCTGCTCACCCTGGGTCTTTACGTAGGCCACGTGTCACTTTTCCTCCCAGGGCACTTGCAGTGGACCATTTGCGGAGACGCGGCTGGACACGGGGTGCCTCGCTCACTGTGCATAGCCTTCTGGACTCCCTTTCCAGACATGGCGACCACCAGGTGAGGCGCCTGGGGGCCCGGCTTGGTGAGTTCTGGTCTGAGCCTGCGGAGTGTCATTCCGTCCTCCAGCACCTCCAGTCTGGCGCCTTGTGACCCCCAAGCCTGGGGGGTGCTCCCTCTGTAGCCGTGACTGCGAGCTCAGGACTCTGGGGCGGACCCCTCCTCAGAGAGACTCTGGGTGTCCTGGCCCGGGTCTACCCCTGGGACACCAGCCTGGCCTCCTTTCCGGAGCTTTGGAGCGGATGTCCCAGGGTCTCGAGGGCTCTTCTGTAAAAGAAGCTTCAAGGTTCAGAGTGAGCTACCCCCTGGCCCCAGGCCCCTCCTTGGTGACCCCAATGGCTACTCAGCCCTACTCAGCCATATACCCACCTCCAGGAAGCCTGTTGTCTACCCGGTGGGATCCTCAGGCTCACCCCACATCCTGGCCTCCCCACTTTTGGGCAGGCACTCCCCTCCCACTAGAATGCCCTCCTTGTTCTGCCTTCTAAATCCTGCTCATTGGTCTGAACACCACTCAGCATGTGTGCTTGCTTTTATCTGATGAAAGTTCCTGAGTGATGCAAATCTATGCTACTTTAGGGGGCCTCTGCCACGGGATTCTTTATACCATTTATTACCCCTGACGGCTGGCAGCCCCTTAAAGAAGAAGGGTGTACCGAGAGACCCTGGTGCAGATGGGGTGGGAATGCCTGCCATGAATTTATGCAATTATTTTGACCTCGAATGGGAGACCGTATTTGGATGCACTTTGAAAATTAAGTAGTATCGTTTTAATTGCTAATGTTAATAATTAGCCTGACTCTCAAGTTTAACGGGATTGCAGACTCCCAGCCTTCCACTTAATTTGGGGGTGTTGATTCTGATCACAGCTCCTCGCTGGGCTGGTTGGGGGTTCCTCCACCCCCCCTCACCCCCCAGGATGTCCAGCGTGTGCTCAGCTCTCGGGGCTGAATTTAACAGACAAGGAAGAGGAGCCTTCCCGGGGCGGAAGCGGCCCCCTCTCCCTGCCTGCCTCCCCACTCTCTCCAAGTGAGCCGTTACCCCCAGGAGAGGGTCTGAGGAGAGCCGTGGAGGGCGGTGCAGCCCAGCGGTGTTTGCTGGGGCCTGGCCAAGCGGAAAGCAGGCCTGTCAGGAATGATTAAAGAGCCCAGTGTTGGAAAAGAACAGGCCTTTATGTCGGTGGTAAAATGATTAGGAAGTAATAAGAAAAACGCAGGTTTGGACAGAACATTGTTTTGTTTAATCAGTTCTAAGTCCAAAAGGGGAAAAAAAAAAGGGGCCCTTAGAAGTCATTTTAAAAGGGATTACAACATACACGTGAACATTTTTCCATCTACTTTACGGGTTGAAGCTTTCGGGGGAAGGGGCCGGTCAGGTCTCTGTTCCTGGTTCTGGTCTCATTGCTCACTCGGACGAGGCCATTTCTGTAACGGGAGCCAGAAGCAGAGGTGGGCGAGAGACAGATGTGTGAGCAGGAAATGTCACCTGGTGACTCACAGTTCTGTGGGCTGCACAAGATCCGGGTGGGGCCAGATCTTTCCAGAAGCCCAGAGAGAAGCCTGGATCTTGATCTCCATGTAAGGGGAAATGAGGATCTGAAAGAGAATGAATTCTGTTGGTTTTAAAGCATCGCTCCTCTTACCACGCTCTGCTTTATTGCGCTCTGAGGATATACCATTTTTTTTTTTTAACCAATTCAAGGTTTGTGGCAACCCTGTGTTGAGCAAGTCCGTCCTCCCTATTTTTCCAGCAGCATTTACTCACTTTGTGTCTCCATGTTACAGTTTTGTAATTCTTGCAACATTTCAAGCTTTTCATCATCATTACAATTTTTATGGTGATCTGTGTTGTCCGTGCTTTGGACTCACTGAAATCTCAGATGATGGTTAGCATTTTAAAGTAATCAAGTACTTTTGAGTGATGTGCATATACTGTTTTTCAGACACATGCTACTGCACCCTTTATAGACTCCAGTGTGGTGTACACATAACTTCCCTGTGCACTGGGAAGCCAAAAATTCCATCTGACTTGCTTTAGTGGGGTGTTACTTGCTTTATTGCAGTGGTCGGGAACCGAACCTGCAACATCTCTGAGGTGTGTCTGTAGTGTTTCTAGAGATAAACTTGACAGCGATGGAACTGTGGGGAGCAGGGTGTCCAAGGTCGCATCTGGAAGATTCGGTCAGAGACAAAGTCTGCAGCTATGAATATGCCCAGTGGAGCAGCACTGGCAGGACCTGATGGGGGTAGATGCTGCTGCTTTTATTTATTTTTTAATAGACTGCAGGGTACACACTCTTGAATTTCCCTTTTGGAAGGAGGTAGCCAGACAGATCTGGGGAATCCAATCACGGGTCCTAATTTCTCTTGGACTCTATGGACATTACTATTGCTTACAACACTAAACTTCCAATATCTGTAAAATGTTGAGTATTCTTAGATGATTTGACATGGGTTAATGCTTTACTGGTGTTCTAGCAGTCTTAGAGTTTCTACAGGTGCCCCTGGCTTCCCTGCATCACCAAATGCTTGAGTCATCAAATGAAGGAAGAGGTTTATTTGTTTTTTAATAGACTTTATTATTTAGAGTACTTCTGAGTTCACAGCAAAACTGAGCAGAAGGTACAGAGAATTCCCATATACCTCCGTCCCCACATGTGCACAGCCTCCCCCATTACGAACATCCCTCACCAGAGTTACAATCCGTGAATCAACACTGACACATCATATCACCCAAAGTCTGTAATTTATGTTATGGTTTATTGTTGGTGTTGTATTTTCTGTAGTTTTGGACAAATGAACAATGACGTGTATCCACCCTTTTATAGTATCAGAGTAGTTTCGGTGCACTAAAAATTCTCCGTTCTCTGCCTGCTTATCCCTCCCCCACACCCCTGCCAGCCACTGATCTCTACTGTCTCCATAGTTTTGCCTTTTTCCAAACGTCCTAGAGCTGGAATCCTACAGAATTAGCCTTTTCAGATGGGCTTTTTAAACTTAATGATATGCGTTTCAGTTTCTTCCATATCTTTTCATGGTTTAATAGCTCATATCTTTTTAGTGCTGAGAAATATTCCATTGTCTGGTTGTACCACAGGTCATTTATCCATTCACCCGCTGGAGGACATTCTGGTTGCTTCCAAATTTTGGCGTTTATGAATAAGCTGCTGTAAACATCCACGTGCAGGTTATCGTGTGAACGTAAGTTTTCACTTCCTCTGGTTAGATGCCAAGGAGTGCTTGCAGGATTGAATGGTAAGAGTATGTTTAGTTTTGTGAGAAACTGCCAGTGTTTTCCAGTGGCTGCACCATTTTTACTCCCACCAGCAATAAATGAGAGTTCCCATCACTCCACATCCTCACCAGCGTTTGGTGGTGTCAGTGTTCTGGGTAGGAGGCGTTCCCAGTTCAGGAATAGCTGAGTATCCTAGAAGGGATCAGAAGGGACAGAATTCTCTTACATCCCCAGGAATAACAGTGGAATTGCCAAGGGCCACTGAGTTCCCAGGTAGGCTCCTGGGCATATTTGGGGGCACCTACAAGTTCTCTATGAGAACGTTCATGTTTGCGTTTGTCCGTTCAATGGTAATCCAGTCTTAAATTTGTGTTGCTCAATTTGCAAATGCACATACAGGTATCCCCTGCTTTTTAAAAGTGTGTCTTACACCACTTTGCTTTTATGAAAGACCTACATTAGTACCTGTTTTCACTAGTCAGGAGAAATCTGAAGGGGATTTTCACTTTTACGAAAAAAGGCGTGAAGCATAAAGAGCGTTAAGCGTGGTTTTGCATGGAGCCGTGGTAGAGGCCACGTGCGCCAGAGCCGCGAGAGTGGCGCCACCCAGCGCCTTCCCTGGGAACTACACTCTGCAGCATCTCGGCATCCAGCCGCCAGAGCTTTGAACTGTGTTGTGTCTGTGAGCATCTGCGCTTTATCTCGATTTATTTTGTGCATCCGTTAGCAAGATAAGCTTTTCAGAGACCTTGAGGACATAGGAAGTGATTTTGGGGGTCTGAGAACACTCACAAAGCTGCCCATTGAACTGCATGGTAATTCCTTCTTTGCTTTATGCCATTTTGGCTCATGAAAGGTTTCATGGGAGCACTCTATTTTTGGATGGGGGGGAATCCTGTATTATGATGTCAGTGGGGATCAAGTGAGCCTGAGGCGTGTCGTACAAATGCAGGTGGGAGACGCAGGACAGAAACCCTGGAGGGTCTACGGAAGAACTCTCCCTGTAGACAGAATGGCCAGTACCAAGGCCCCGAGGCTGAAGCAAGGGTGGAGCATTCCTGGAACAGCACAGGGGGGCCTGTGTGGCTGGAGGTGGGTGTCGGGGGAGCAGGGCCAGGTTCCGAGGGCCTTGCAAGCCACCATAAGGATGTAGATTTGTATTCTGCATGCACCGGGAAGCTTTTGGAAAGCTTTGAGCAGAAGAATGTTGTAGTCTGGTTTCATGTTGAAAACCTACGCTGCCCAAGAGCAGAGCCCAGAGTGGCAGAAGATGGAGGGGCTGCCGGTAGGCCTCCCTGCAGGGGGTGGGCAGACTGCAGAGGGGCCCTGAGCTTCCGGCCGCACCCCCCAGCCTGTGATTAGCATGGATTTCCCCTTCGTCATTAGGTTGTGTTAAGAAAGGGAGATTATCCAGCTGGCCTGGCCTTGCATGAGACACGCCTGGGTCTGGAGGTCAGAGAAGGAAGTCAGGAGTTGAACTGTGAGAAGGATTTGATGTGTGTTGCCAGCTTTGAAGATGGAGGGGGCCCTGTGGCAAGGAACGTAGGCAGCTTCTAGGAGCTGAGAGCAGCTGCTCCCAGGAACAGCCAGCGAGGGAATAGGGGCTTTGGTTCTGGAGACACAAGGAATGAAAATCAGACGACACCCAAGGGGGCCCAGAGCTGCCGGCAAGGAACCCAGCCTCGCTGACAGCTTGGTTTTGGCTTGGAGAGGCCCTGCGCTGAGAATCTGCTGTGCCGTGCCTGGACTTCTCATCTGTGGGGCTGTAAGCTCGTCAGCCAGTGTTGTTTGGAACCCCTGAATTTGTGGGCACTTGTCATGTGGCGGTAGAAGCAGACTGAACACTTGAAAACACAGATGCAAAGTTCCTCTATAGAACTTAGCCAATGACACTGTTAAAAGAACAATAAGAAGGTGGTTTACCCTAGAAATTCTAGTATGATTCAGCATGAAAACACCCACCGGAACAGGTTGGCGGGAAAACTCTCAGTGGATGCCGTGGTACTTGTGCTAATTTCAGAATTCCTTGCTGATGAAAAATTTAGCAAAATAGCCTTGACTAACTCAATAAAAAGAACCTTCTGGAAACCTGCAGGGAACATTACATTTCAGGTAAAACACGTGAAAGGCAGTGACCAGATAGGGAAGGTCTGTCATTACCATTGCTGTCCGGTGACTTTCTGGAAGGCCCAGCCAACATAACTATTAGGAAGGGTGAGGGAAAGCTGTCTTTATTTGTGAGTTATAGAAATGTTAATCTTGAAAATTCAAGAGAATCAACGGGCAACTATTAAAATTAGAGCTAATTTAGCAAGGTGATCGGATGTGAGTGAACATAGAAAGCCTACCAGTTTCCGGCTGCATTAGGAGTGACCTATTGGAACGAAACCAGTCCCTGTAAACACCTGACACTAGCTTATAAATTCAGTGCATTGCTCATCAAAATCCCAAAAAGCTTTTTCATCAGAGAGTGATTCTAAAATTCACATGGGAGTCCACAACCTCAACGCAACTAAGGCCATTTTGAAAATGAGCAAAGAGGGAAGATGGTGATCTTCCCAGAGAGAGCAGTATAGTCTGAGGCCCTACTGATTGGAATGGCGTCATGTTGCCATGGGAACAGACAACTGTCCCCCAGACTCACGTGCTGACTACCTCAGAATGGGACTGTGTATGGAGACAGGGGCTTCCAAGAAAGCAGTTAACATGAGGTCATTAGGGTGGGTCCCCATACAGTGATGCGGGTGCGGCACAGACATCCATGGAGGGATGGCCAGGTGAGGGCACAGCGAGGAGACACCCGGCCATGTACACCAGGTACACCTGCTCACACCTTGGTCGCGGACGTCTAGCCTCTGGGACCCGGAGCAAAGATAGCTCTGCGGCTGTGTGCTTCACTGTGGCAGCCCCAGAAGACAGCTAACACTGACCGAGTGAGAAAACACTGAGTCCAGACACTGAGCCATGCCTGCTTGAGCACTTCGTGTGATAAAGGGGGTGCTGGGGCAATTACCGAGTTTTCGACTGCGGAAAAATGGCTCTCCCTCCACCGTTTACAAAAAGAAATGCCAGATGGGATTTTGAGCTGAAGTTTTTTGTTGCTGTTTTTGTTTGTTCTTAAGATCCATTTATTTATTTTAGAGAGAGAGAGAGAGAGAGAGAACATGAGCAGGGGAGGGGCAGAGGGACAGAGCGAGAATCCCAAGCAGACTCAGAACCCTGAGATCATGACCTGAGCCAAAATCAAGAGTCGGACATTTAACCAACTGAGCCACCCAGGGTCCCCTTGAGCTAAAGCTTAAAGAAGTGCATTTAAGAGGTCAGGTTTATGGGGGCGCTTGGGTGGCTCAGTCGTTAAGCGTCTGCCTTCAGCTCAGGGCGTGATCCCGGAGTCCTGGGATCGAGCCCCGCATCAGGCTCCTCTGCTGGGTGCCTGCTTCTTCCTCTCCCACTCCCCCTGCTTGTGTTCCCTCTCTTGCTGGCTGCCTTTGAAAAGCTTTGTGGGTGAAGATGCCTGTGTTGTTGAATGTAAAGCATTATCATTGTGCGGTGACACCATCTGGAAATGAGCATTTCTTCTCTTTTTCCTGAGAAATCTTCCACTCTGAAACCTGATTCAGGGCTTTCTTGTCCTGAAGGAGGGAGGCGGGGGGCAGAGGGGACTGGAGCGACCCCAGCCACGGACAGGATGGGGTATGTGGCTTCGTTTGGGAACCACTGAAATCCGGGCACAACTCTGCTCTTCACGGGACAGCCAGTATCCCTGCTGCCTCGCAAACCCTCGTCTTAAACCCCGTGTGTCAGGCGTAGAAGCAAGATATGTACCCCAAAACATGCAAGGAAGAGGACTCTTTGGATGGAGGGGATCTTTTTCCTGCTGGACGAGTTGGGCATCGTATTTTAATGGGCTCGGAATCTGTGAACCTTGGTCTTTAAACAACATTCGTCTCGTGTGGCACGAGCCCTTTGAAGCCCAACTGTGTTCTGTGAGTTGTAGTTACAAAGTCTGTCCAGAAGATCTGGAATAGGGGTGTGCAGACCTTGGGAAGCTGGGGCATCTGTGTGTGGGGGGCGAGGGCGGATGGGTGCCGGTACTGACAGGTGGTAGAGGGAGGTCTGGAAGGGCTGCTGGAGGAGAGGAAGAACCATCGTCCCGAAGGACAGGCTGCCCAGGTTCCCCAGAAGTTTCGAGAAGTTGAGGTTCACATCTCCCTGCTGGAGGTTGAGCATGGCTTCCCAGGGAGCAAGTCTCTGCTCAGAGGAGTGTCCTTGTCCAGCTGTCTGTGTCCCCAGAGGTGGCCTATGAATTGCTCTCCAGCCTCTGTTTCTTTCTTCGGGCTTTTCTTCCAGGAAGCTGAGGAAAAGAGGTTGTTTGCATTTGCTAAGTAAAGCTCAGTCCGAAAGAGAACACTTCCGGCCCACACTGGGCCTAATTCGTGGGGGCCTGCCGCCCGTGGACAGCAGAACTACGAGGCCTGTCGTGCTTTGCAAAGGCTGGCTGGCCGGGAGCCTTGGTCTCAGGGGCAGTGACCCCCGGCCCCAGCTCACATCCCGTGCTCAGGGGCTCATGCCAGAATTACTCTGTCTGATGTGAGGGGATTTCCTGGGGGAATCGGCCCCAAGTATTCCCTCGTTCACTCTACAGGTCCCTTGAAGAGGCGAGCTGCACAGTGCAGATTTTACAGTATTCAGAGCTCGAGAAATCTCCAAGTCAGCCTTTCTGAAGCTGGGTCTCTCTGGGCTCAGTTTTAGGGGCTCAGTGTGTTTGTTCTGTGCTGAGTTTTTATGTCTCATGTTGGCCCTAGTACGCTGAGAAAGCCCAGTATTGATTGCTTTCGAGGAAGGGACTGCAGATGTCTTTTGGTCCACCTGCACTGGTCAGTGTGGCGGAGAGGTGGGGACAGCAGGTGCAGGGCTCAGGCCTCCTGACCCTGAGACCCCCAGCACTCAGCTGCATGTTGGGACGTTCATTGTCCGTCCCCTGCAGGCCTGATGTGTGCTACAGCCCAGCAGTCGTGCGTCTGGGGCCCTCAGCTCTACAGGTGAGGGCTGCTCGCTCAGCACCCTGTGCTGGCGCGCTCCGTCAGTGCCTGGGACCCTTAGGTCACCCCCCGTGTCGCTGGAGAGGAGTCAGGGCTCAGGACTGTAGTGGCTGGGGGTCGGGGACCAAAGCACCCAATCTCTTGTTTATTACATGGGTTCTCTTCCAACCAGCCTTGTTCTGTTAATCATTTACTTTCCCGAGGGGTTGTTCAGATCTGGTTAGAAAGCAAAGAAAAAGGGACAGCCGTCAGTGTTAAAAAGTGGGAAGAGAAGCCCACGAGGCCCCTTGGGGCTCTCCCCCAGCTCTGGGGAGCGGAGCCGGCTTGTGCCCGGTGCAGACGCTGGGAGTATCTGGACCGAGGCCACTCATCTCCCAGTGGCCACTGGTTTCTCCGTATCAGTTGAGTCTGGGTGCCCTTGTCTCCAGTTATGCGCCTGAACACACGTTTCATCCTCTCCTTCCTGAGCAGTGGCTTCGCCGTGGTCCGCCTCTGAGCGCAGAGTGGTTGAGGACGCCTGGGCACAGAGGGGAGAGACGTGCTCCTTGGTTTCGCCCCATCCAAGCCTGCCACACTCCTGAGTGTGTAGACGGAGTGGGTGAGCCAAGAGGGGCCCTTCGAGGGTCTGTCATTAGCTGGAGAATGAGTCTGGACAAGTTGATTCGCATGGGACAGTGTCAGTGTGGGGAGAAGGGGGCTCTGGTTACCGCCCAGGGGTTTTCCTGCCTGCGGTGCCCTCTGATGTGGTCCTGTTTCTCCCAGAGGGCAGTGTGGTTGGGGGTCCATTGTTTGGGCCTTTAAACCTGTGTGAACGTCCACATTCCCCTCCACCTAGGTAAGTGGAACTCAAAACGCTAACAGGAAGCTCACCTGGGAAGAAGCCTCAGGAAGGGTCTTGAACAGGACATGCAAGTTCCCGCCCCATCAGGCTCACAACAGCGTGGGGTCTGACCGTTCTGAGTGTGCACACAAAGGCACTGTAGGGAAGGAGCGAGACGGAGCTAGACAGAGCGAGCATAGCCGGGTGCCTCGTATCACCTGGGCAGCTCGGCCCTGGCTAGGGAAGAGAGGATGGGCCACTCCCCTCGCAGAGCTGCACTTGCTCTGAGGACCCAGGGGATGGCTCAGCGCACAGCAGGGGAAGCCACTGACCAGCAGGAGGACCCAGCGGCTGGTACTATTTAACTGAATGTTCCATCTCTGCGAAGCCACCTCTGTGTGTTGCTTTTGAATGGATGCGTCCGTGGTGAAAGTGTGTAGCTGTGTGTAGCTGACCCTCAATTAATATATGTTCAGAGTAGAGGGGCCCTGGGAGGGGGACTGGGAAAGGGGTAATAGGGCTTTCACCCAGCTCTTGTGTTACTCACTTTGGGGGGTACATCTGAAATATTTCATTAAATGATTTTCAAACCTGAAAGGCAGAGGGACCCCGAAACCTTCGAATAACTGGATGTTAGAAACGGAACTAAAGGATTTTCTTCTTCCCCCTAATTTGCCCCGAGCCCAGGGTGGGAGTTGGTCGCCTGGAGCCAAACCCCATAGGCGGGTCCCTCCCAGCCTTGCCTCAGTGGGTGCGCTCTGGGAGCCAGAGACCTTAGAAGTTGCCTTGCTCGGGATTCTTGCTTGAAGAGGTTGAATTTCCCCCACAGTCCTGGATAAAAGGCCATCTCCCCCATCTGTCAAGGGAGCCCCTTCTGGGTCTGTATTTGTACATTCATGGGATCCTCTCCTGCCGGGCTTTTAAATGGTAAGTAATGGGTTCATGACCCTTGGTGAGAAGAAAGATAACCCCAGCAGGTAATATTATCTTTTCCTTTCATCTGCTAATCTCCCTGCTGCCGGCCAAACACCCCGGAGCCCTGGGTCTGCTGTCGCCAGAACCCTACAATTACACCCTGGGCCACCGCCCCCACCCCAGATTGGAAAACCTGATTTTCTTAAGGGGAAAAGCAAAGAAACCTCATCCGGGGAACGGAATTTGGTTTGTGTTTCCAGAGAAGCGCAGGGTGGTCAGGGATCACCTCCTCCCCTTCCAGCGCAGTACTGGGAGTGGGGTCCTTCCTGGAGGAGGAGG
The DNA here is from genome assembly GCF_002007445.2 of Ailuropoda melanoleuca. Classification (NCBI taxonomy): domain Eukaryota; kingdom Metazoa; phylum Chordata; class Mammalia; order Carnivora; family Ursidae; genus Ailuropoda; species Ailuropoda melanoleuca. The sequence goes on along the minus strand of NC_048234.1, from coordinate 17,619,825 downwards.
AAAGCCTTTGTCTCAGAGCGGAAAGGCAGTGGCTCCCGATCCTGGTCCTCCGGCCCAGACACTGTGGTGTAGACAGTCTGTAGTGTCCACAGAGCCCTCGGGGAGGGACGTTGTCAGGCCAGCCCTGGCCAGCCCAGGCCAGCCCAGGCCAGCCCAGGCTGTGGACCCTCGAAATGGGGAGGGAGAGGGATTGATAGGAAGGTTTATACTGGAAACGTCAGTCTCCTCCAGAAGAGAGAGTGGCTTGAACCCCGTGGGCCCCACACTGGCTCCGACAGTAGTTGCCCACTCCTCCCTCCATTCCAGCCCTGAGATTCATCACTGCATTCGTGGAAACATTATCATGTGTCTGGAGAATTAAGGGCCCCTTTGCAAAGGAACGCACTGCCCTGATAACACTTCAAACAGTGAACAGTACTTTCGTAATATAAAATACTCGGTGTTCACGTTTTACTGTTTATTTCATGACTTTTATTTTACTTTTAATTGGTCAACCAGGATTGACTTAAGGCCTAGACAGGGCAGCTGGCTGATTGACTTAAGACTCGTTAAATTAACATAAATCTCAACCCTGAAGAAAATCGCACCCTGGGGGAGGGGCTGAGTGGGTCTCCTGCTGGAATTCTAGGTCTGTGAGTCCCAAATCCTTCTGTGTCCCAGGCATTTGGTCCTTTAATGATACCCCATGCCTACTCACCCCAGTGTAGCTTGCAGGTGGTGGGGCCCGCACTCAGGTTCTGGCCCCCGCTGCCCCTCCCCCCGCCGTCCCCCAGGAGATGAAGGGACCCAGAAGCCAGGAAGACAAGCAGCTGTCCTGACGGGACAGCCATGCTAGGGGTCTGGCTTTGTGAAAAGCACCCTTCTTGCAGGCTGGTTCGTTCCCGTTGAAGAGGTCCAGGAATGCGGCCTCCACAAGGCACCCCCATCCCCCTTCACCTCCTTCACCTCCTACAGCAGAGGCTTCCCCCCCCCCCACTTTTCTGCAGCCCTTTGCCCTCGTTCCCCCTGCCTTTGTTTTCAGGCCAGCTGCAGGCCATGTGCCATTTGGAAACTGTGCTGCTATCCCCTTGGGCCTGGTTCACTGGTGGGACAGAGACGGGGTACAGAGCCTCCCGACTTTCTGTGCACACTTTGGGGGGAGGTGGGGGAGAGACGCTGGCTTTCTTACCTCGGGTTCTGGGGGCTGCCTGGTCTGGGGCCCCTGAGCTCAGTGGTGCGTTAGCCTTGTAAGGAAAAGGCTTAGTGAGCTTTGCCTGGGAACAGAAAACGCTGAGTTAGGGCAATAAAACGTTTCCTACACAGGCTCCCCCACCGATTAATCACCTTCTCAGCACAGGAAACCGATGATTTAATTTAGAAAATATGGTTTAAAAAAGTTGGTCCAGAGGCTTTTTGGACTTCATTCAGGGCATGTTTATGTCTCTGTAGATTACATCCTGACATTCATTTAAAAAAGAAAGACTCAAAAGTTTTGTCAAACTGGACATGGAAGCGTGTTCAGTGCGGGGAGCAGCATGGGACGTGCTTGGGGGCCCGGGGATGCTTCAGCTCCAGTTCAAGCCAAAATCTAGGAGAGGAACGAGTGTGTCAGATCCCATATGTCAGATCGCCGAGGCAGAGCCCTTCAGCACCGAGATCCTGACAGTAGGAACTGAAAGCAGACTGGACTCTCTTCCGTAGAAAGCCTGCCTTTAAGAAAAAAACAAAAAACAAAAGAACATCAGGGTAAGCAGGGAGTAAGGAATCCTCTCCATAGGTCAGTTAGGCAAGTGTTGCCTGAATGCTGTGCCATGATGATGGGAGGGGGTGACCGTGTCCCTGGGGCTCCCACCTACGGCTCTGCACGGACCCCACAGCGCTGAGCAGACCCCACAGTGCCAATGCCACGGGCCGGACCAGTGTGTGCGTCGCCGTCTGCGTGAGTTCGGCTTTGTTTCTGCAGAAGCTGGCACGGGGACAGGAGGTGGGCATTACTGGCTGGTATTGAATGCGGGATGATGGAGATGGGCTGGCGGACTAGGAAGAAAGATGGGGTAATGGGACAGTGCCTGGGCTTCCCACTCGGAGTCCCCTGGGTGGCTCAGTGGTTCTCACCAACTGGCAGGGCTGTGAGTGTTTTCTCTCTCCGGCTTTCCTCTTGAAGTGGCTTTGGCAGTGTCCATAACACGCAATTCCCAAGACACGCATGTGCCTGGCAAGACCCAGCAGGCATGAGCCCCCCCGACACTTTGCTCCCCGCTGAAAGTCATGCTGGAAAGGGGCTAGGGGAGGGGGACTGGGGACCATCTCCTTGGGGAGGCTCTCAGCTGCAGCGAGGGCTCCGCTGGAAAGGGGGCCATAGCGTCCAGCGTCTCCAGCAGCAAGGCCACCATGCAGGGGGCTGTGGCTGCCAGAGCTCAGGACAGAGGTGGAGGCTCCCCATTTGCAGAGAGGGCTCTAGTCCTCAGGTGCCGCCTGGGGCCTCCTTCCTGACATCGTGGAGAGCAGCACCGTCCAGTGGGATTTTCTGCCAGAATGGAAGCGTTCTCCACCTGTGGTGTCCAGATCAGCAGCCACCAGCCCCGTGTGGCTGTCGAGTATGTGAAATGTGACTGGTGAGACCGAGGGACTGGATTTCTAGTTGTATTACTTGGTTGTAAGTGTTTGCGACTTGATGAGCCCCCTGCAGCTCGGCTACCGTGTCGGACGGTGCAGTCTGGAGATGCAGCTCCCCCACCCCATTAAACGTTGTGTACAGTCCACGTGGAAGAGTGTGTAACATATGCACGCACAGCGTGAGGGATGAGGAAGTGGGCAGCTGTGTGCCCTCCACCCTGTCTAAGAAACTGAGCGTCCTCTGCTCCTAGGAATTGTTCTGAGTCCCATCGTCTTCCACCGTAATAGTTGCCTGTTCTGTGTCAGTAATCCTCCTGGTCACCTTTGTAGCCTCACCATCTGCTCACGTGCCCATGTCCCCGTGTTAGGCATTCCCGTGTCCCCGTGTTAGGGCATTCCCGTGTCCCCGTGTTAGGCATTCCTGTGTCCCCGTGTTAGGGCATTCCCGTGTCCCCGTGTTAGGGCTGCCATAACGAAGCACCAGGGGCTGGGCAGCTTGAACAAGGGGAGAGCCTTTCCTCACAGTCCGGAGGCTGGAAACCGAATTCGAGGTATTAGCAGGCTCCATACCCTCCGAGGTCTCTCTCCCTGGTGTGTAGTCACCGGCTTCTCCCCATGTCCTCACATGGTCATCCCTCCGTGCCTGTTCATGTCCTGTTCTCTTATGGCACCGGTCACATTGGATCAGGGGCCACCCTAATGACCTCATTTAAACTTAACTACTTCTTCGAAGACCCTGTTTCCAAAAGCAGTTCCATTCTGAGATACTGGGGGCAAGGGTGTCACCATAAGAATTTGGGAGCCAAACACTGGAACCATAACCATCCCTAAACAGCGTATTGCTTCATGTCGCCTGTGTGGGCCTTTATGCAGGTAGAGAAACATACATGTCAGGTATGTTTCTACAGCCTGCTTTCTTCACTCGCATTTCCACTGGCTCTTCATGGTCACTCGGAGACCGTCTTACAGCTCTCTAGGGGGTGTGGTTGCCTGGGTAATGGGCTAGTTCTGTGGGCTGAGGGTCAGTTCCTTCAGGGTTAAAAGGGCTGGAATCAGACCTTACTTGCTGTGCTTAGTAGACTTTGGTTCTGGATATGACAAGGAGCAGCGGCTCCGTGGTCAGCCCTGCACTCCCTCTGCCCAACTAGATGTGGACACACGTGGCCCCAGGCCTCTTTGGTTTCCTTCAGTCTGGAACATTCCTCCTCCTGGTGTTGACCTTTGCAACCACTTTTGTGGACAGTCCCACAGTTTGGGTTTATCGGGTTTCGCATGTTCACCAGGTAGAAAAGGAGAAGGACCTTGGACCCAGGGAGGGATGTGGGGCTGTCATGGTCTGGTGAGGCGAGAGCCATTCATTCGTCGTGCCCCCACCTCCCAGTGCCTCCACTAGTCTGTAGAATAAGTGAATTTAATGAACATGCACAAAGTGCTACTCTTGTATTTTTCTAGCAATAAAGGGATTTCTCAGGTATTGTAAATATTCCATTTGTTGGAGGAAGCCATGGTTGGAGCTGGGGCCTTGTGAAGTTCTAAACACTCTGAAAATCTTGTTAATCCCGGAGGCTTAAACAAATTAAAGGGTCCTCATCCTTAAAGTCTTTCTTTTTCAGCCTGCTTTTGATGAGAAAATAATTGATTATCTTTGGGGATAATAATACCTTGAGTTATTTATAGCCCTTCTTCCTGGGGAGCTCAGGAACTGTTTGCAAATGCAATCTAATTGTAAGTCTTACAACCTCCCACTGAGGTGGGAGTCAAGTATTATTACCTCTTTGGCCCCGTCTCCTGGTGTTTGAGCATAAAATCTAAATCTGGAAGATGAAGCGACTTGCCTGAGTATAATTTAGTCTGTCAATAGACATAACAGGGTTAACTGGTATATAGCAAACTCCAGCTGTAAAGTGATTTGACCACATCATTTGCGATGGTTCTTCAGACTTATCCGAGACTCAATAATTGACTCTTAGGAGTAAATGTAATAATGTCATCTGGCAACACTTAGTCCGTTTCCTAGAAATCCAGTTATTTGGATCCATCTAGATGATAATTTTCCCTTTATAGGTGTCCCTCCCCTTTCCTTGAATGCTATAGTCTTTATCTGACCCTCCTGATCCTTTTCTGGTCTTAGAACCCCTTAGTCCCCTGGGAGCTCATTTTGGGTCTTTCTGCCTCCCATCAATCAGTGCTGGGTACATGCCTTAGGGGTGGGCACATGCCCTGGGACTTCCTGATCTCCTTCTTTTGGGAAGTGTGGGTGAAACCTTGAGTGTGTGGTGGTGATTAAGGTCAGAAGGATAGTGGAGGAGGGTATGGGAAGCAGAGACAGGAACTTTATAAGAAATGCTGCGTCAATAAGTTTGAGTCCTTGTAAGTTCTCCATACACACGCTGGATAGTTTGGCTAGGTATCATTCTCAGTTGAATGCCAAGTTCACTGGAATGTCACCCCATAGTTGCCTAGCATCCTGTGCTGCCTTCTTAGAGGTCAGTTGCCTTGGGAGCCTCCATTCTTTTCTGGTGACTTGTTTTTGCTTGGAGAGATTTGAAGATCTTTTCCTTCTCCCTGGTGTTCTGAAATTTCACGATGACGGATGAAAGGCACATGTCTTCTGGTTCATTCTTCTGAGTGCTGTCTTGCTTTTTTACTCTGGATGCTTGCATCTTTTGGCTTGAGAATGGGGGCTTTCTTCAATGTCTGGGGGTCCTTGGTTGATTCATAGTAAAAATGATAGCATAGGACCAGTGACGCCTAAGTGGACTCACTTTGGGTTCTGTGTTGGGGCTGGGTACTTTGCAAGGTATACCAGTCTCTTTCTGGAGTGGTCCATTTCATTTTACTTTTGGTTAATAGGCACCCTTTTTTTATGTACCTTGCAGCAGTTAGGAGGGTAAGAAGTGGAGGCCTGAGTGCCAGGCCTGCTCCAAGCTCGGGTGGGAGAGGGTGTAGCCCGGTTGGGATGGGAGTTGGTGGTTTGCCCTTCCACATATTTGCCATACCATTGTTTTTCACCCCCACCTGCCTGATGAACCTGCTGTCTCTGAATTCTGAATCATTCTTTACCTGTGCTAGCCACTTGGACTCTTTATGCTGTTTGTCCTTCTGTGCATCCCCCGTAGATCCCCAAGGCTCTGGATTCTCCTGCCTGTTGTCCCACATATCTGGTGGCTTGCTTGCTTCTATAAATTTGTGTGCTTTCTCCTCTCCTTTCACCTTTGTCTTGTTCTCTCCATATTATAGGCTCATACCTTATTTTATTTCATTCCCATCATTTTGTGAGGCATTTAGAAAGGAGAACAGAAAAGCATGTGGTCAATCCAGCATTTTTTCCCCTGCTGCATATAATAATGTGAGAAGCACCACAACAGGCCTTTCTTATTTTATGCTGGCTTTTAAAATAAGAAAATTAACCAGTTCCTTTCTTAAGGGCATGTGGAAATTCTTTTGAAAGCATTGACATTTCTACACCTTTGTCAAGTGGATTGAGAGCCCTACTGGGATTTTTGCATAGGCTTCTCATTGCCAGATGTCCCTTACTTCTGATAGAGTCAGCTTCTTGTCCATTTAAAAAATTGCCACCAACAAAAGTATGAAAGCACTTGGATCCTATCTTTAGGCATTCCACAGGCAGCCTTGCATGCTGAAGTTGGAGGAGTCTGCTTATGCTCTGCCACAGGGATCTGTGATCAGGTGGGCTAACCAAAAAAATGTCTTTTAAAATTAGCAAAAGATAGTAAAAAAATATATCCGTGTATTAAACATTGTATTCAACTTAAATCATGTGAATGATCATGCATCCACTAATCTTTGGATGTTGGCCAGGGTCTTCCAGTGACAGTCCCCTGATAGGAGTCCCCAGATGTCTTTTCTGCCTAAACCACATCCAGAGTTTTCAGTTTGGGTTTCTTTAGAAACAGAATGAAAACCAAAAGGAACTTGTGACGCAGGCCAAGTTCTGAAGGGTATAAGGTCTTCTCAATTCTTGATACCTTCATCTCCCACACCCTGTTTCATTACCATGTTTTTTAATGTCAGCTTAGTTCTCCTAGAAAGAATTCTTTCTGCCCTCATGTTTCTGCAGAGCGATTACAGATTTAGACAACATTTAATTATACAATTTAATAGTCTGATAGGTATAACTGGTGTGAACAGGTTTGGGAGCTGATGTGGTTGAGTCCTGGTGAGTGTGTGCGTCACTTCACGGAGCGGGAGTGGGGAGTGTGGTCTCACTGTGATTGCTCAGTGCATATTTCAGGGGCTATGAGGACCTCCCATAACCAGAACAGTTGCTTGGGTAGAAGTTGGTTGAGAGACTTTTGCTGGAATAATCCTGCTCTGAAGCAGATTTGGTTTCCCACAGTTGGAATGGAAATGAAGGATATTCTCTGTTTCCCCGGGTGTGAGTCCAGATTTGATGGCTCCTGGAGGCTGTTTCTGGGAGCCAGGCTTTGTCAGTCCCCTTCCAGGTGGCTGTCATCATTTCCCCACGACCTGATTTGATTTTCTACAGACAGACACTGAGTTACTGGTCTAAGTCTTTGTCAAAGCAGAAGTCCAAGTCCCCCAGCCAATTCAACAGACCACCAGATGGAAAAGCCTTTAATGGACTCTCTCAGACACTCTCCTTTTAAAATTTATCTCTGAGGAGAAGTGAAGGTTAATTTGTCAGAGGTAATTTACAGCCTGAATTTTCAGGGGAGGTAAAGTTTCCCTGAAGGCATCTCTTTGTGGAAGAATCTGGGCGTAGAGGGAGACTCTGGGATTCAGCTGCTTGGCGCTGGATAAATTACAGTACTGTCAGCGCAGCCGTGTTTATCGCCGGGTTGGGCACACTGTATTACCTCGGAGGTGGTTCATGCATCTGCCCTGGTTCAGATGCACTCAGACGTCTGTGGGACTGCCACAGAGAGGTCCTGTTGCCCCCTGCGTTCCCGTGGGGGGCGTCTCAGCACTCTTGCCAGAAGGCAGGATGGTGGACAAGGGACATGCACGCAGTAGGGCGTGAGTCTGTGGGCACTTCTCATGAGTGGAAGATGGTGGGCTGGGGTGGCACGAGGAGGGGTAAACCCAGCATTTACGCTATTTCATCCACAGCGAGGAACCCGACCCATGAGGCCAGGAAGTCCTCCCCACAGGGGACAAGCCTTAGCTGTTTGCTATCAGAATCAGAGGAAAGTATGATGATAACAGTAATATGAAAGAGTTGAGTCTCCGTGAACTTGAAGAATCCCAGAGGTTCTCCTACAGGGTCAGGACCTTGAATCATGCCACATTGAGGGGACACTAGGCCCGTGCCCTTTGTGAGTCTAGTTCTTTAGTTTTATGCAGTGCACGCCAAGGTGCCTTTTGTTTTTCTCCACGTGAACAGGACCACCGTGTGTAGGTCCCTCTCTGTCCCCCAGCATGTGTTCGTACTTTGGCTGTGAGCCATGCCTTCCTAATTTATACCGAGGAGCTGCTGAAGGAGTTCTTATTCTGCACATTTTTATATTTGCAGCCCAACCTCCCGAGTTACACGGTAGAATGCACCCCCTGTGTTTTGGCAGCAGACGGTGTTGCCTCTTGAGCGGTGAGCAGCGTGAGGGCCACACTGAATATGTTGCCTGCTAAGCATCCCAGCCAGAAGTAGGAGTTGGGAAATACTGAGGTGGAAGGAGTTGTAACCTTACAAAAATCCATGCAGACAAAAATAGAGTTGATTCCGGCCACGTATGAATGCTGCCTGCTTTCTCCCTCCTTCAGGCTGAGCACAGGCTTGTGCCAGAGTCATTGCACATGTGGGAAGTCTTGGGGATTGCTGACCCCTGTTGAGGAAGAACAGCAGCTTCCCTTGGGCCATGCAGTTATTCCTAATTAAAATGACAAGATGGATCAAGGGGTAAACTGCGCCCCCTGAGCCTGTAACTACAAATGCATTTATAACGAGGGACCTGGGTCAGAAAGCTGTCCGTGTGCCCTGGACTCAGCTTCACTCACCAAAGATGGGGGAGGAGGGTCTCTTTTATGCTGGCTGCTTCCCAGAAAGAAAAGGAAAAAAAGGAAGAAATAACAATGAGGTTGAATAAATCATGTAACCTTCTGTATTTAGAATTTATGGAGAGAATGAGATTCTTCTTCAGATCTGTTTTGCTTATCTGTTGCTGTGTAATAAAACACTCCACCATTTAGAGGCCAGAATGATCATTTGTGATCATTGATACCAACCTTCTCTGCATTGGCAAGGTTCCTTCTTGGGGCTCTCATGAGGCTGTCTCAGCTACGGCCACAGTCTCATCTGAAGGCTCATCCGGGCTGTTCGTCCAAGAAGATGCACTGACGTGGTGGGGGGCTGATGCTGATTGCTGGCGTGGAACTCAGGCATTTCCTGACTGAGAACTCACATGTGGCCTCTCTGCGTGGCTTGGCCTTCTCACAGCGTAGTGGCTAGCTTCCAGAAGGACTCTCTGGAGAGTAAGTGTCCTAAGGGCAGGAAATGGAATCTGGCCAGGTACGGCCTTCATTCAGAACTGGCACGGGGTCACTTCCTCTATATTCTGTGGGTCATAGGCATCCCAGGGCCCACCCTGATTCTGGAGGGTGGGAAAATAGACACCGTCTCTTGGTGGGGAGTGTCAGGGTCACCTTGAAGAAGAACATCTAAAATAGAAGATACCATTGCAGCCTTCCTTGGAAATTATAAACTGTCAAAGATTTTAAAATCTAAATGGGATATAAAATCCCTTTAAAATAGGTATGTACACATTTGTCTATTACAGCCCATGAACATATTCTTTCAATCTGCAGGTTGATTCATTTATTCATTCAACAAACATTTATCTAGTGGGTGCTGTTGGATGTATCATGACCAATAAATGACAAGATGGAAGAATGATAGAGTAAAAAACATAGACAGTGTTTTAGATAGAGACAGACACACTGTGGTATGTGTATTGGACAGCTGCTCCACAGAGGGTGGGGGGCTGAGTGTATAAGCAGAGAAAGTGAGACTCATGGACAGAGGGGAGAGTGGCACATGAGAGCTGATGAGGGCAGCACTCCGCTGTACCTTCTTGCGTGGAGAAAATGGTGCACTCTCAGCCAGTGCGCTGTGAGAGAGCAACCAGGGGTTTCTGTGGTCAGCAGAGTCCATAACCCTGGGTTGTGCCTCTCTCCGGAAGGTGCTACTCAAAGAGTAATTTGAGCTGTAGAATAACACTATTTTTAAGGTTGGCATTGAGAATTCTTTGTAATTGTATTTTTACTTAATACGAGCTCTGCTGATAGTGTTCTGGAAACTAAAGGATGCTCATGACTACAGTTTCCTTGCTCCTGTGAGTGTCCTTAGAATAAATATTTTCCCCAGGTATATAAAAATATTATACACACTTGCTTAGACTCTCCTTAAAATCAGTTCCAAATCTGTGGCTTAGGGCCATTTGCAGGCTGCATAAAATAATGCAGTCCAGATTTGTTGAAATATGAGGGCTTTTTTTTTCTTTTGACATCTGCACTTTGAGCATTCGGTATTTTATTTGCCATTAAAAAAATCACTTTTGATGTTGAGTTGCTTTCAACATCACAAGTATAGATTGGTTTGTGTAACCACGACCAAAGTCAGGATTCAGAACAGCCTCAGCAGCCCCAAAACTTCCTTGTGGTACCCCTTTATAGCTGCACTTTTCTATCCATAAGTCTTGGCAACCGCTGATCTGTTCTCTGTCCTGTATTTTGTTTTTTAAGGAATGTCATGTCATGAAGTCATAAAGGGTTTAACCTTCTGAGTCAGCATAAACCTTTGTGATTCACCCATGTGGGTCCAGCTATCAACAGTTCATTCCATTTTTGTTCCTTTTCCTTCATGCCTAATCATCAAAGTTCTCTGACACTAATTTCCTTCTGTATAAAGTGCTTCCTTTAGCAGATCTTTCTCTGCAAGTCTGCTGACACTGAGTTCTATTAGTTTCCCTTCATTTGAAAATGAAAATCCTGGGGTGCCTGAGTGGCTCAGTCAGTTAAGCATCTGCCTTCAGCTCAGGTCATGATCCCAGGGTCCTGGGATCAAACCCCACCTCAGGCTCCCTTCTCAGTGGGGGGTCTGCTTCTCCCTCTCCCTTTGCCCCTTCCCCCTACGCTCTTATGCTCTGTTGCTCCTATCTCAAATAAGTAAAATCTTTTAAAAAAAAAAAGAAAAGAAAAGAAAATGAAAATCCTTCATTTGGTAGAGATGCTTTTGCTGGCTGGGTATAGAATTCTGGCTTGATAGTTTGTTTCTTTGAGAACTGTAATATTTTGTTTTTCACCCTTCTGACTGCCATTATTTTTAATGAAAAATCTGCAGCCATAAAAATAGTTTTCCCTCCATAAATAATATTTGTCTGATTGCTTTAAAGATCTTTTTGTTTTGTCCTTGTCTTTAGTCTTTTCTTTTCTTTACTTTTCTTTTTTTTTTTTTTTTTAAGATTTTATTTATTTATTTGACAGAGAGAGACAGCCAGAGAGAGAGGGAACACAAGCAGGGAGAGTGGGAGAGGAAGAAGCAGGCTCCCAGTTGAGCAGGGAGCCCGATGCGGGGCTCGATCCCAGGACCCTAGAATCACTCCCTGAGCCAAAAGCAGACGTTTAATGACTGAGCCACCCAGGCACCCCTTGTCTTTATTTTTTTCAGTAGTTTGATTATTTTATGTTTGGGCATAGATTTCTTTGAGTTTATCTTTTTTTGGATTCATAGAATACCTTTATTTTGTGGCTTTATATTTTTTGCCTCATTTAGGAAGGTCTTAGCTATTATTTCTTTTCTTCTTTCTTCTTCTTCTTCTTTTTTTTTAAGTAAGCTCTGTGCCCAGTGTCGGGCTTGAACTCATGACCCCAAGGTCAGGAGTTGCATGCTCTACTGACCGAGCCAGCCAAGCGCCCCTTGGCTATTATTTCTTTGCCTTTTCTCCCTTTCCTTCTGGGACTCTGATGATACGAATGTCAGATCACTTAATTTCATCCCACAAGTCTGTGAGGTTCTCTTCATTTTTTCCCAGTCTTTTTGTTCAGATTCTGTAATTTTTATTGACACCTGTCATCTCCATACTAGTTTCAATCCCATACAGTGAGGTTTTTCTTCCATTTGTTGTGTTTGTATTCTGAAATTTCCATTTTTTCCCTTTTCATATCTTTATTTTCTTTGCTGAGACATTTCATATTTCTGTTCTTTTTCAAAGTGGTTATTTATCCTTACTCATTGGAGTGTGTCATAGTTGTTATATTAAAGTTTTTGGCAGATAATTCCAACATCTGCATTGTCTTGTTCTTCATGTCTGTGGATGGTTTGAGATTTTCCTGCTTTTCTGTGTGTTGAGTATCTGGATTGAATCATGGGGTCTTGAGATGCTGTATTTGGTGGTGAGACCCCGTGGGGGGAGGGGTGTTGCCTGAGCTTATAGTTGGTCCATTTGGTTTCAGCAGCAAGTTCCCAGCGGCTTCCTGTATCTGTGGTTCCAACGCCAGTTCTGCTTTCAAAGCCTTTGCAGTGCTGTTCGGGTCTGTCCTCCACACACATGCCCGTCACCACGGCTAGTCTGGGACCTGGGTGGTATTCGGTTTTCCAGTTATTCTCTGTATCTGTTTGGGGTTGGATCCACACACCCAGCTCAGCGGTGACCTTGGGAGTTTATAAACAACTTGAAGAGATCACTTTTCTGAATTTCTCCCTCCTCATGATCTGTGTCCTCTATACTTTCTGGTTCCCAAGGGCTCCCATTTCCAGTCCCTAGTGCAAAACCTTGGGCTTTTGCTGCCTTTTCTGCTGCTTGCTCACCTGGACCATGCTGGTGTCTAGGGCTAAGTAGTTGGAGGACAGAAAGAGACAAAGAACAGGCTTGACCTCCTGCCGGGACCCCTACCCCTCTGATCACGGAGGTGGGTTCTCCTGGGAAGTTCAATTTCCTGCAGTCATCTGTTGGCATCTCCAGCACCACCCCCGCAGCATCTCACGGAGCTGGCATGCAAGCGAGTGAAGAAAAGGGGGAAAATGAAAAATGAGTGGGCGTGCTCCCTGCTCTTCTATACCTATCTCTGTGCTCCTCAAGCAGAGCTAGAAGGCTTTTCGTGGCGCTCACTCTGCTGTGCTGCTGCCCACGTGTGTGTCGGGCTGTGTTCAGCTCAGGTCTGGGCGTCTGGATTCGCTCACTGGGACACTCGGGCAGTGTCCAGAACCACAGCCCTTAAGGTGTTTTGCTCATCGTAGATAATTTGCAAATCTCATTTTCTATTTTGTCTTAAAACACAAGAGCACCAACCTCATTTTAAGAAGGGTTTGTGGATTTTAGGTTATATCTAGAGTCTATCCATCTTTTCCCCCAAGCAAAAACGCCTACATACAGTGGTTTCATTAGATTCCTTCCTCACAGGGCACCTGGGTGGCTCAGTCTGTTAAATGTACAACTCTTGGTCTCAGCTCAGGTCTTGATGTCAGGGTTGTGAGTTCGAGCCCTGTGTTGGGCTCCACGCTGGAGCCCAGCTTAAAAAAGACAAAGACTGCTTCATCCCTTCTGACCCATAGAACTTCAGGGGATGATGGAGACATTCTGTGTTGGCGTATGGTAGCCATTAGCCCTATGAGGCTACTCAGCCCTGGAAATGTGACTAGTGGGAACCCGTAACTGAATTTTAAATCCTCTTGCACTTTCATGAATTGAAATGTTAGCAGCCCCATGCTTCTGGAAGTGCCTCTGCTGGCCGGTGCGGCTCTGAGCATGCAGCTGGCAAGCTCGGATTTGGGTCAAGGGAGAGAGCATCTCTATTTCTTCCTTTGCCAGTTCGCACGAAAGCATTTTCACTGTGCCTCAGACTGACTTGACTGTTGTAACACAACACCTAGCCGGAGTGTTTTGATTTAGGTAATTCAGGAAGTGGCTGTTTTTTCAGCATGGGTTGCTAAATTTGGATAGTGGCCCACGTTAGAGGCATATGCTGTGGAGCAGCGTAAAGAAAACATCTTCCATATTTCGTTTGGGGGGGTGGCTGTTGAGCCTCTCTGGCAAGTCTGAGTAAGCCGTTCTCCTTCTTTTAGAAATCGCCTGAGGCAGGTTGACCTGGCCCCCAAGGAAGCCAATATTTTTTCACTGTGTCCCCCCACCCATGTTTCGAGCTGCAGACCAAAATGGAACTTAGTCCACAGGCTCACAATTGTGCGTATAAAACAAACTCATGTCTTTGGCCCATATTTGGGAAAGGAAATGTTATCGCGCCCTTGTCTAGTGTTTAAAGGAATGATGAAGGACTCCCCTGCAAATGGATATTTCTTTCTTGCTTAGAACACGATATTCACCTTACTGCTTCTGGTTGCTTTGTGTGCTTTTAAAAACGAAATGCCTCGTCTACGTTCCCTGCGAAGCCCGTACGTCGATATCCTTATTTGTAAGGAGGAGTAAAGGTAATGTGGTTAAAATCACATTATTTTCAGTTAAACTAAAAAGAAAAAAAAAACTGGTTTCACAATTGAGTCATTTGATTCTGCGAGTCTGTTATCTGGTGACTGTTTTCCCAAGCTGAGGTGTCACTTACCCAGAGAGGTGATGCTGGATGCCGAAGGAAGAAGCTGTTGGTTGGAAGTGTGCAAGCTGCTTATTTACTCGGAGTGATGGGGTTAAGGACGGAGAGTCCCTTCATGTGGTTTTTCCTTTTGTTGTCCCTTGAAAGGACTGGTGGAGATCTTTTAAGCTTTTTATTGCCGTATAGAATTACTGTATTTGAAAACTATACTGAAAAAAAACTTTTAGCCTCAGCTTGTACCTTGGGGATTTATAGATCGCAGACAACGGAGTCGAGAACTTCGCTGGTGGGGGTGGGGGGAGTATTTTGCAAAGCACAGAAAATTCCTGGCTCAGGGAAATACTGTGGTCATTTGAATTTCCCTTTTGAGGAAGGCTGTCTGTTGGCTCCAAGGATGCAAAAGAACTTTTTCATGAACCACTGCCCTCCCCTTCAGAGCAGACCAGAGGAGGGCTCGGCAGAGATAAAACAGAGGGCACATTTGAATTGACCAAGATCTGATTTACCTGTTACTTTTTCTGTGCTCAGTTAAGGTGAAAATGATCTATCTTTTAAATAAGTTGCCTCAAGTGGGCATGTTCTGAAAAATATCCTGGCCTTATCAGCTCCTTTGGCGTGCCCTCGTGAACACTGGAAACCGTAGGTTCTTGGACTTCTGTTTGGAAGGAGACACTGTGCGAGTGACTGCTCTGCAAGGGGGCCCTCTTGACTTTTGCAGTCCAGCCTGGGCGCCTGGCACGCGCTTTGTTTTGGGGTGGTGGTTTCCTGCAGACTTCGGCACCAGAATCATAACATCTCTAAATTGTAATTAAGATTGTGTGGCAGGACTGGGACGGTCCCTCCTGCGTGTGTGTGTTGGTACAGCTTCCTTATTCCCATTCCCCTCGTCCTCCCCATGTCCGTGGCCTGTGTTCTCAGCTCCTAGGGTGGGTTTGGTGACTCAGAGTAAAATGTAGGTTTTTCTCCATTGCAAGAACTGGGTCTTGTCCTGGCCAAAACCGCTGACGAATGTCAGAAACAGGAGGACCGCTTTCCCGGGGGTGTCTGGTAGTCTCACGTGTGTCCTTGGGCTTTGCGGGTTGAGTTTAAATTCTGGGGCTCACAGAGCTGTGTCGTGGCAAAGGGAATTAGTCTGCACACAAGCATAAAGATGGGAGCCTTGCCTGTTGAAGTGAGCCCAAACGGAGCCCTCCACCACCTTTTCCTGAAACACCCCTTCTTCTGGTTTGTTTCTGCTTCTTTGCTTTTGTTCTAGACTTTATTATATCACCTAAGTTTGTCCCCTGTCCTATTTCCAACATCTCCGAATTAGTAATTCTTATGGATCCACTTTCATGGAGACAGAATTCCCATATGAACGCAGCTCACCATATAAGGTAGAAACTTCCATGACTAGAATCTAGAGTATTCACAGAGTTGTGCAGCCATCTCCATAATCAATTTTAGGACATTTTCATCAGCCCAGAAAGGGACTGATACCCTTCAGCCATCACCCCTATGTCCCTAGCCATCACCCCCCAGCACTGGCCCCATCGTCCGCTAATGCACTTTTGTCTCTAGGGACTTGTCTGTTGGGCACATTTCATATAAATGGAGTCCTGCCATTCCTGGTCTTGGCGAGTGGGTGTCCTTTCACTTAGCATCACGTTTCACGGTTAATCCGTGTTGTAGCGTGTACTGGAAGTTCCTTCCTTTCACGGCTGGACAATATTCCATTGTACAGTGGGACCACATTTTATTTGTTCATTTATCAGTGTGTGGGCTCTGAGGTTGTTTTTGCTTTTTGCCTGTTGCGAGTAATGCTGCCGTGAACATTCCTGCACAGGTATTTCTGGGGACGTGTTCTCATTTCTCTCGGGGAACCTACCTCGGAGTGGAATTGCTGGATCACGTGGTAACTCTGTGTTTAACATTTTGAGGGACTGCCAGCCGTTGCCCACAGCAACGGCACCACATTGGGTTCCCGCCAGCACCGTGTGAGGGTTTCCGTTCTCCACCTCCTTGCCAAAACGTGTTAGGTCGCGTCTTCTCGACTTGCCCTGGGGGTGTGAAGGAGGATCTTGCTGTGATTTTGATTTGCATCTCCTGGATGGCTCATGACGTTGTGTATTTGTGTATCATTGCTGGAGGAGGGACGTCAGAATCTTGACCATCTTTTGATCATACTTTGGCCATATTTGTGTTTTGATTATTCAGTTGTGTTTATATTAGTCCGCTTGGGCTGCTGTAACAACATACCACAGGTCAGGTGGCTTGAACAACAGAAGCTTGTTCTCTTGTTCTGAAGGCTGGCAAGACTTAGATTAAGGTGCTGAAGTGGTTGGTTCCTGGCTGGCTTCTGGCCGCCATCTCACACATGTCCTCACATGTGTCCTCGTGTGGCGGACAGACAGTGTGAGCCCTGATGTCTTCCTCTTCCAATAAGGGCATAATCCCATCATGGACCCCGCTTCAAGACCTCATCGCCTCCCAAAGGACCCACCTGCAAATACCCTCCCACTGGGGGTTAGGGCTTCAGTGTGTGAATTTGGGGGATGTAACAGTGTTCTTTATATATTCTAGAAATAAGTCCTTCATCAAATATGCCACTTGCGAATTTTTTTTCCCATCTTGCGGGTGTCTTTAAACTTTCTTGGTGATGTCCGTTGAAGCACAAATGTTTTCAGTATTGATGAAACGAAACTCATGTATTTTTTGTTACTTTTTCTTTTGGTGTCATATCTTAGAGACCATTGTCTAACTGAAGGTCATGAAGATTTACACCTGTGTTTTCTTCTAAGCGTTTTATAGTTTTAGTTCTTGCATTTAGGTCTGTGGTCGATTTTGAAATACTTTTTTCTTTTTTTTTTAATTAATTAATTAATTTATTTATTTGACAGAGAGACACAGCCAGCAAGAGAGGGAGCCCAGGCAGGGGGAGTGGGAGAGGAAGAAGCAGGCTCCCAGTGGAGGAGCCCAATGTGGGGCTCGATCCCAGGATTCCAGGATCACGCCCTGAGCTGAAGGCAGCCGCTTAACGACTGAGCCCCCCAGGCGCCCCCTGAATTAATTTTTTCTGTTATTTCGTGAGGAAGGGTTTTAGCTTCATCGTTTTGCATGTGAATGTGCAGTTGTCCCAACACCAGCTGGGTTGTCTTGGCAGCCTCGGCAGCAATCAGTTGCCGTAAATGTGATGGCTCATTTCTGGACTGGAAATTCTGCTCCGTGGATCTGCATGTCCTGGACCATCACTGCACCAGCTCGGTTNTGAATTAATTTTTTCTGTTATTTCGTGAGGAAGGGTTTTAGCTTCATCGTTTTGCATGTGAATGTGCAGTTGTCCCAACACCAGCTGGGTTGTCTTGGCAGCCTCGGCAGCAATCAGTTGCCGTAAATGTGATGGCTCATTTCTGGACTGGAAATTCTGCTCCGTGGATCTGCATGTCCTGGACCATCACTGCACCAGCTCGGTTACCGGGAAGTATGAGGCCTCCAGCTTTATGGTTGTGCTTCAGGGCTGTTCTGGCTGTTCTGGGTCACTCGCACTTCCATATGAGTTTTAAGAGGAGCTGGTCAATTTCTGCAGGAAAAAACCAGTTGTTGTGTTTGTAGGGATTGTGTTCAGTCTGTAGAGGAATTTGGGGGAGTGTTGTCATCTTAGCTAAACAGTCTTCCAGTTCGCAAGTGTGGGGCGCTTTTCTGTTTATTTAGATCTTCTTAAGTTTTTTCGACAATGTTTTGTAGTTTTCAGACTTGAACTTTTGCACTCTTGGGGGATGACATTTATTCCAACTAAGCAGTTTGTTATTTTTGAGACTGTTATAAATGGCATTGTTTTCTTAACTTCCTTTTCAGATTGTTTATTGCTAGTGCATAGAAATCCAGTTTGCCTTTGGTATTTATGTTTTGTGTATCGATCATCAACTTGTTTACAGGGGGATTAAGTACCCCCCTCCCGCTTCTTCCTGACTCCTCTGTTCCTGATAAGGTCCCTCCATTTGTCCAGAGAGCAGGGGACAACCCTGGGTGGGCTCTGACTTGTTTTCACATTCAAGGAGTCCCTGGAAGTGCCCCGCCTCCGTGGGGACCCCACCGCCTCCCTCTCACAGAGAGGAGAGTGGGTTTGACCCCTTAGCCTTTCCCTCAGAGGTTGAAAGTCTCCAAACGCCGGCCAGGGGTTCACTTTTCATGAGGCCCTGATAGACAGAGCCTATATCCTAGCCCTTCCGAGGGTACGTTCCCTCCCGTACCGCCTCAAACTGTCCCAGTTGGAATCTCCACTCTCCTCTCCGAGAAACGCCTCCTCCCTGCTGCTAAAGTGCAGCATCAGGGCCTGCGGGGCCACACTCGCCCCGTGTCTCTCGGTGGGGGGGGGG
>NC_048234.1:17547748-17601255 GCF_002007445.2 Ailuropoda melanoleuca | reverse complement strand
TTTCTGGGGGGGTGGGGCTGGAGTGGCTGGGTCTTCTCGGGGCCGTGCCCTTCATGATGCTCCCACCAGCTGGAGCTGCCCTCACGCGTCGTGTCTAGAATGCTCCGGAGAGGACCCTTGCCTTCAACAGAGATCCTCTTGGGTGTGCAGGAGCAAGACTTTCCAATGCTCTGTCTAGTGAGGGCCCTCCCCTGGGACCCAGCCAGACTTGGTGTCTCCCAATGGGTCAGCCAAGTTTTCGTGGACCCACCAGCCCCAGGTGGGCCTCGCGTGGGTCCGGACTCAGGCCTGCAGGCTCCGGAGCCCCTGTCCTTCAGTCTGCCCAGCGTCTGTCCTTCATCTCTCCTCAGGAGCTCTGGAAGGCAGGACGGTGCCTTGCATGATGCCCATCACGGCTGTGTGTTGAGGGGATGGGCACGGGGACCTGATGCCTCACTCGCTGTGTGATCTTGGGCATGTTACTCAACCTTTCTGTGCTTCCGTTCTCAGCCCTAAGGTGGAGGTGGTAGCTCGAGTCTCAGGGGCTCACTCTGAGATCATGAGTTGCTATGTGTCCCGTGGAGGCTCTGAGGAAATGCTGAGTACTCTTGTTACGACTGCCTGTGAGCACAAAAAGTGTTCAGTGAAGTCCTAAAATTGCTCTCTAATTTTTTTAAATGTAAATAGACCTTATTTTTATAGCAGTTGTAGGTTCACAGATAATTGGGTGGAAGGTGCAGATTTCCCCTGTACTCCTTGACCCCACGAGCGCCCCCCCACAGTCAACATCCCCGCCCCCTGCTGGGTTTGGCACAGTCCACGAACATGCACGGGCTCATCATAATCACCCAGAGCCCAGCGTTTCCCCTGGGGGGCTCTCGGTGTGCATTCTGCGGGTTTGCACACACGTGGAATGCCAAAAACCCAGCACGGCCGTGCTTTGCCGGCTCAGCCTTCCCCGCGACTCCCTGAACCCTTCACTGTCTCCACCATCCTGCGTTTCCAGAGTGTCCAGTGTCACTTCTTCCCGGTGGCTTCTGTCACTTAGTGACACGCCTTGAAGGTCCCTGCATGTCTTTTCATGGCTCGATGGCTCATTTCTTTTTAGCGCTGCGTAATATTCCCTTGTCTGGATGGCTGTCTTGTTTTATAAACCAACACTGCCTCTGTATGGGTAAGACTGGCTCCAGGTGTCTGTGGTTCCCCCGCACTAGCCTGGAGCATCGCTGTGTGCACGTGGTGGCCCCGCCCCCGAGGACCGGATTCTGTAGGTCTTCAGCCGGACGGGGATTCTGCATTTCTGAGGACTTCCTGGGCTGCCATGGGCCATGAGACACTTTGGAAACCACTGCCCTGTGGTGTGTGTGTGTGTGTACATGTGTGTGCATGCATGTGCGTGTATGTGTGCATTTGCATGTGAGTGCATGTCAGCGTGCCTGTGAGTGCATGTGTGCGTGTATGTGTGCATTTGCATGTGAGTGTGTGCTCACGTGTACCTGTGTGGGTGTGCGTGTGCATTTTCCTATCGCGGAGGTTGGGGGCTGCGGACATGGGCCTGCCCCTTGGGGACAGCCTGGGTGGACACTGCCTTTGTCCCCTGTGCTGATGTCGGGCAGGGCCAGGCTGCCTTTGTTCTTCCCTCTTCCCGCAGCAGGACCGGGGCCAGATTCCGAGGGGGGGACGAGCCAGCATTCTTACTTACTGGGCTTGGTGGCCTCACGCAGACTTCCTCCTAAATCCAGAGGACCTCTGGGTGTAGTTTCCACCCCCTTCTCCACGTTCACCCCTTTATTTTCTCATGTTCATTTCAACAGGATGTATGCTTGATTAAGTTACTCTCTTTTATCATAATTAAAGAAAAATGTGGTGGGAGAGCACTCCAAACTGCACTCAATGAAAACCAGATTGTTGAACCTGCAGGGAAGCAAGGGTGCCCCATCACACCCGGCGCCCAGAGTTCCCGGCCTTCGGGGAGCCCGTGCCTGCCGGGGCTGCCCCAGGGTGATGGGACCCTGTCCCCCGCGGCCTGGCGCTGGCCCTGGGCGCCGTGCGTGCCACGCTCACCTGAGTGTGTGTGGGGTGCGGGGGCTGTGTGCATGCAGTGAGCCTGGGGGAGTGAGCTCAGCAGAAAATGGTCACATGTGTTGCTCTTCTGTCGTGGGTAATGAAGGGATAACGTCACAGGGCGTCCTTGCCCCGATGGGAGGCGATCACACACTTAACAACACTCAGAGCCGTGGGCATTCGTCACACGCTGGAATTTCCACGGTCGTTAGGGGTTGTCTGTTTGGGACTGACGCAGGGGATCGGTCAGGATGCCGGGTTTGTCCTGTGCTCAGCTGACGCTCACTGAGCCCTGCGTGCGCCCACACTGGGCACACAGTGCCTCTGCCTGGATGCAGCTCACAGTTCTGGGGCTTGTCCTGAGGCCTGTCTACCACCTAGACCCGCACCGGCCACCTGCTTGCAGGCAACTCATGGGGGTGCAGTCATCGCTTCTGTGGGCAAGTGTGCGTGCCAGCACCATGGGCGTGGCACCTTCTCCCCTCCCCAGCCCGGGGGCTGCAGGACCGTGGACTGGGCCAGGTGGAGCTGTGCCTGGGTCAAATGCTGTGCCCTGGGGCAGAGGGCTTGTCAGGGTTGAGTCCTGTCCAGTCTCTCCAGGTCACAGCCAGGGACTCTCTCAGTGGCGCCAGTGGGAAAAAAGGGCCTTTTTTGAGCCTTCTGAGGACATGCTGCTCTGCTGTCCCCTCTGAGGGCAGGGTTGACTGACTTTAAGAGAGATTTTCGATGGTCTGGTAGGCGCTTCCTGGACCCAGAACACCTGCCGGGACTGTGAGAACCGAGGGCCCAGCTGCAGCCGACCTGCGGGAAGCGCCAGCCTTCCTTTCGGGGATGGGGGTGTGGCTGAGAATTCAGCTTAAGGCCAGGGTGCCTTTGAGAGGAACTGAGCGAGATCGTGTGTTCCCACGGGTGGAACGGTAGCTGGACGTGAGGCTAATTCCATTCTCTTGAAAACATTGTTTTAAGCATTTTAGAAATATCAGTGGTGGCAGCGCCTGGCGGGCTCGGTCGGAGGAGAGGGTAGTTCTTGATCTTGGGGTTGTGAGTTTGAGCCCCACGCTGGGTGCGGAGATTACTAAAAAAGATAAATACACTTAAAAAAAAAAAGAACTATCAGTTGTGATTTTAACCTCGTGATAGATGTTTTCATTTGCCTCTCATAGAATAATTGAGGCGTCGCTACTAATGACAGTTTTTAAAAGAAGGCCTTCGCTGCTTCCCTGTGCGCTCATTTAAAGCAGAGGCTGCCTCATTGATCCTGCACAATCCAGGCCTCACTTCTGTCTGACATTCGACCCAAGAAGGGCTTTTTCTAAGTGGCTTTGCCTGACCACGTTTCAGGGTAAGACCTTGGCTTCCCAAGCGTCAGCCACGTCGCCACGCTCTTGGAGGCCATGGGAGATCCTGTGCCCTGAGACCGTGAGGCTCCCGCTCCTGCCTCTTGACCCGGGCTCCTTCAGAGAGGGTCCTTGATCCGAATTTCTCGATTTAAATAACTGGGAAGGGGTGTGGAAGCCTCATCACCTTTACTGAGCAATGATCAGGCAGAATCGCTTTATTCCTCTGCACCGAGCACTGTGCAGGTGAGTCATGTCTGCACACGGGAGGTCAGCAGCGATGGGGCATGTATGTGCCAGGGAAAGCGTAAGCCCCGGCTGTCAGGTAGGGGAGAGTGCTCCGCGGAGCCACCGCCCGGACCCCCTGCCGTCTCCTGCAGGCTGCGCGCACAGGGAGGGTACCCTGAAGGCCCCCGCCTCTGGTGGCCTTCGAACAGTGATGACCAGGACCTGGTAAAGAAATCCACCTGCTGCCTTGCCCCCTGGGTGGGTGAGCTCCACGATGGGAGTTCTGCACGGCCTCCCAGGGGGGCCCGGTGCCACTGAGCCCCAGTAACCTGCTCACTGGCCCCCTGGCTGGGCCTCCGTCCTGTCCCTCTTCCTCCTTCACTACCAGATCTGACATCGTAGGTCTAGGTTTGGTCTTGGCCCCTTTTCTCACACAGAGCTCCCCAGTCCCTCGATCTCCTGGGGGATAGGAACGTGTCCTCCTAACAAGGGGACTGTCGGTGGGCTCCTGGGTGTTTTCAGGATGGGGGCTGCTCACCAGAAAGACCAAGTCATGATTAGAGGCTTGGAACTTTCAGCTCACCCCCATCGTCCGGGGAGGCGGGAGGGCCTGGAGGCTGAGTCAGTGATTTTCATGCCCACTGATGAAGCCTTCATACATCCCTGCACTGCGAGGTCTGGAGCGCTTCCAGCTTGGTGAGTGTGTTCACGTGCTGGGGGCAGGGGAGTGGCACCCCCCGACTGCACAGCTCAGAGTGCCCCAGACTCTTCGGACCTCACCCTGTCTGGCGCTTCCTCTGTGTCCCATCTGTGTCTTGGAAGAAATCCTGCTAAAGAGAAGAGCGCATTGCTCTGAGTTTTGGGAATTCCCCTAGCAAATTATCGGACCTGGGGTGGCGTGTGGGAGCCCCCGGCGTTGCAGCCAAGTTGGACAGAAGTGTGGGGACACTGGGGAGCCATTCCTTGCAGCTGACATCGGAAGTGAGGGCTGTCTTGTGGGACTGGGCCCTGAGAGCTGCAGAGTCTGACACCAAGTCTGGCAGCTCATGTCGGGAGTGAGTGATGGGTCGCCTGGTGTGTGTGCGGAGAGCTGGAGGGGTGGTCAGTGTGGGGACCATGCATTCTTCACAGGGCTGCCTGGGCTCACCTGCCGAACACACTCCTTGCTGTCAAATTCTTGTCTTCACGTTGGCTCCTCTGGGAAGCAACCCTAGGATAGAAGTACCACAGATTTGGGCTAAGAAGTCCTTTGTTCAGGCGCATTTCACAAATCCTTGTTCTGCGGATGGTTCACGCTTTCCACTACCACCTTCTGCATCTCCACCTGTGTACGTGGCTGGTGTGGCCCCCACCGCATGGCCAGACCACGCTGCCGATGTGGAATCGGACAGAAGTCAGCTGCTTGTGTGGTACTGACACCGTGTCAGCCCGGGCATCCGCTCACAGTGCAGGACAGGGCGTGGGATGTGTCCTATCACCTGGAATTAGCAACCAGGACCCAGAGCTGAGGACAGGCAGGTGAAGAACCTAGGGGCGGCTGCCACCTCCAGTGCTGCGGCCACCTGAGTCCCCTGCTCATGTTGCTTACAGGCATGGAGAGGAGCCAGCAGGACAGCGGTCATCCCCAGCACCTCAGTGTCCTCACAGGGTTGTGTGTCCACAGAGTTTATCCACCTGGATGGCTCAGTGGACATCGTGACGTCTGGGGCCTGGGCTTCCTCCCATCACCCAGGGACCTTCTCCTTCACCCCGTGCTGGGTACTGTCTCCCCTAAAACCAAACCCTGTTACCTGGGAAAACCTTCTCTCCTTGCATCTCATGCAAGCTACCAGCCGCTGTGCCTGTTTGTGGCTTGGTTACCAACCTCCTTGTTCACGGCGTGGTCCTCACCCCACCTGTTCACAGAGTGCTCACCTTTTCCAGTCCTCGTTTGCCAGCTCTTTAAACTTGCCACCCCGCAGTCACTTAGCCCTGCACCATGGGATGAGGCCCAGCCCTGGAGGAGCCCAGCTGTTGGCCATGGCCTATGAGCCCAGGTCTAGCGGCCATGCACGGCTGGAGGGCGTCCCATAGACCGGGGTGTTCAAACCCCCTCTGCATGTGGCCAGTGCCTCCATCTGGGCCTCTCGCTGTTTGGCGGACACACCACGTGGCTCAGGGGGCTTGTCTTCCCATTCTCTACCACGATTATTATTATCCATTCTCTTAACCGGCATTTCCCAAGTGCTCTCAAGAGGAGGCGAGAAGGGTAGTATGCATGTGAACAAGGGTCGGGCTGTGTGAAATGATGTGCACATCACGCAGGATGTTGCAATGGGTGGCCTGAGATGGCCTTCACTTGGATGCTAGTAAGCTCCCTTCCTCTCCATGTTCCCAGATGGTCCTGCCTCCTGCTTCTCAAAGAAGACAGAGGACTTTGGAAGAGAAATGTGCTGGGTTCATAGTCTGTGTCCTCCCAGCCTCCTTCCTGTCTGTCTCCATGAGGACGGGAAAGATGGCCTGTGAAGGACAGTTCCTCAACGGCCTTTGGACCACGTTCCCTTCCAGCGCCTTACAGTCTCGTGTTTTCTTGCATCGGTTTCACTGATTTATGGTCCTGCTCTTCCAACAGAATTCTCCTCATTTCCTTTTACATAAGCTGAAATTTCCTGCATTTGGAGCTTAAATTCTGCCCTCCACACTTCTCCAAGGAAGCTGTCCTGTATCATAGCTCGAATGCACTCCCCCCCCACCACCCGGGAGGGAATTAGGTGCATGTGGGAGAGCCATATGGAGTCGTATCCCCTTGTATGACAGGCGAAACCAGACGCACGAACGCTAGGTGGTTGTAAAGGGTCAAATGGATCTATTTGATGCAACAAAATTTCTCTAGGATGAAGCTAAATGAAGTGAACAATAAGTATATATATATATTTTTAAGTGATCAATCCATGATTAATTACATTTGGTTCTATTTTCTATGTGTAGAAAACACAGAGGTCTCAGTTGCATATCTTAGCACTGATAAGGGGATAATGACAGGTTGGCTGGATTCAAGATCAACTTAGAAACATCAGTATCGTTCTTTTGCACCCGCAGAAGTGGTGAGAACTGGTAATGGAAAGTAGTCCTGCTCATGGTAGCAACAAAACCAATCAGATACCCGGGAATAATCTAAGTAAGGGACGAGCTCGATAACGCTATGACATCACTGAAAGATGTAAAAAATTAGAATAATTGGGGAGGGAAACACAACTGTGGGATGGGAAGCCGATATGACAAAGATCTCCACGGTTTTGAAGTGAACATACACATTGAATGCAGTTCCAGTTAGTGCCCTTGTAAGTTATTTTAGTAGAATTGGGCTGGCTTTTTCTAAAATCTAAAATTGAAAATTAGGAAGAAGAGCCAAGATCGTTTTGAAAAAGAAAAGCTAGTGGGATCCTTGCTCTGATATCAGAACGTCTTACAGTAATTGAACAGACAAATCCGATCTGAGGAATAGAATAGATAATCCAAGGGCAGTCCCATGGAATGCATGGGAGTTTATTACATGATAAATGTGCCTTTTCATTTTTTTTAAATTTTTTTTTATTTATTTGAGAGAAAGACAGAGAGTGAGCAAGTACCAGCAGGGAGGAGAGGCGGAGGGAGAAGCAGACCCTCAGGGGAGCAGGGAGCCGGACATGGGACTCGATCCCAGGACTCCGGAATCATGACCTAAGCCGAAGGCAGGCGTTTAACTGACTGAGCCACCCAAGTGCCCTTAAATGTGCCTTTTCAAATGAGTGGGGAAGTGATGAATTTTTTTTAAAGAGAGAGCAGGGGTGGGGAGGGGCAGAGGGAGAGAGAGAATCTCAAGCAGACTCCCCAGTGAGCACAGAGCCTGATGCAGGGCTCGATCTCACGACCCTGAGATCATGACCTGAGCCCAAACCAAGAGTCGATGCCCAACCGACTGAGCCACCCAGGCGCCCTGAAGTTTTTAATAAGTAGTACTGTAGTCGTTGAGTGTGCCTTGGGGAGGATATCCTGTCAGTGACCAGCTCTATACCAGTCACCAAAAACAAAAGTAGATATGAGAACTGGTTTATAAGAGAAAAGATTGATGAGTCTTACTGGAAGCTGTGGCGGACAAAGGATCTAAAAACAGGAATTTACAGCAAGGAATAGACAAACAGCCTCTGAAATTAGAAGAACTACTTATCCTTGGTAGTTTAGTTTCTTGCTGCTGCTGTAACAAATACCACGAGCTGGGTTGCTTAAAACAACACAGGTTTATTTTCTTACAGACCTGGAGGTCAGAAATCTAAGGTGGGCCCGTGGGGCTGGGTTTCTTCTAGAGGCTTCTGGGCCTCCTCTAGCTCCCAGAGGTGTATATGCCCCTTGACTGGGGGCGGGGCCCTTCCTCCACTGCAGGGCCAGTGGCCGAGCATCCTCCTGTCTCCTCCTCTCCCGCATGCGTGGCCCCTTCTCACCCTCCTGCCTCTCCCTTCACAAGGGCCCTGGGGGTGACCCTGGACCCACCCTGACAATCCAGGATCATCGTCTCAAGATTCTTAATCCAAAGTGCCTTTTGTCATGTGAGGTACCATAGTCCTAAATTCTGGGGATTAGGACATGGACATCTTTGGTGGACCATAATTCTGCCTACCACACTAGGATTAAGAAACATAAATGAATTATGATTTCCCACCATCACTTCGGCAAGATCTGAGGAGTTTGCTGAGGACTGGTGAGGGTGTGGGGAATGGGCATTATCCTAACTGTGGAGTATAGACTGGCCATCGTACTGAGGTCACTTAGCCATCTCTCTTAAAGAAATCAGCACCATGTGCTCCTGCGGACCCGGTGTCTTGGGCTTGCATTCCAGACTTACTGAGCTTGGGGTGCATGCATATGGGGGTCTTCATGGCTGTGCTGTCTGTGAGTGAGAAGAAGAAACATTAACTCTATTGTTTTGGAAGTGGTACAAAAGCAAACTCAGGAATGTGGTGTTTTCATACCAGGGACTACAATATGGCCATGGAGAAAATGGGGTGGTCCTGTCCTTCAGGGTCATGGCTCAGTGAGCAAAAGGCATTTGTAGAATAGGGGTGGCTGGGTGGCTCAGTCGGTTGGGTGTCCGACTCCTGATTTTGGCTCGGGTCATGATCCCGGGGTCCTGGATTGAACTCCGCGTCAGGCTCCGCACTTGGTGGGGAGTCTGCTTGAGGATTCTCCCTCTCCTTCTGCTCCTCTCCCCTCTAAAAATTAATAAATGGATCTTTAAAAAAATCACGTATTTAAAGAAGTCATTGGTAAATTAACACTCTCACGGTGATGCTCTTTAGGGGGGATGATACGCTCAGAACAACCTACTGGAAGCGTCGGTGCCGGGAGGAGCTGGTGATGTGAGGGGAGATTGAGGTAAGCCCAGGCGAACTTCATTTTCATCTTCAGGCGCGACTCAGGGGGCAGCGTATTCACGTACGGCTTGCACAGTATGAGAGAAAGTCTGAAAAGCAGGGGCAGCTAACTTGAAAGAGAAGTCACATACTCAGCAGTGAGCCCCCGGGAGCGTGGGCTCTTGGGGAGTGGACTTGGTTCTCGGGCTCCACGTTCTGTGTGAGCTCAGCCATGTGGCCAGGCCAGGGCTCGGGCCGGAGCCATGGTTTGGAGCCGGCTTCCTTGCAGGTGTTAGTCCCAACTGAAGAGCTGAAGACCTTTCTCGAAGCTCACGGTCCTGCTCAGGGTCTGCATTTTCTTGCCTCCAAGACCATCTGCTCGTCTGTTGAGATGCTTCTCACGTTGCATTTTATTGCCACCTCCTGGGTCCCTTCATCTGGTTTTCCTCTTTTTTGCCTCCTGGGATTCTCAGTGTTGAAATCAAGAGAAGCCCAGGACTGAGGTTGGGATGTGAGCAGAGTTTGAGCACATTTCCTGTAATGCTCCTAAAAATCACACAACTGCACAAGAAGGATTTGGTCCCACGGTAATGTTGGCCAAGATGATCTTGCACAGTGTGCAACCTATGGATGCTTCCAGAACGACACGGCGTGGAAGTGGACGCGTCGATGGGCTTTTGGACGATGGTGGCCCTAGACTTGTCTGTCCTCTCAGTTCTCTGGGATTGAGCATTAAGAATCCTGAGTTTCCTAGGGTTGTCATTGCTTTAAAAGTCTTTGAACACAGAAGTATCGTGTAATGTATTTCTTTCCTCCATGTATGATCTGGAGATTATTGTAAGAGTGCCTCCAACTGTAGGCCAGCATGAATCCAGCATGATATTATGGACTAAAGCCTCATATCCAGCTGTTGCAGAAATAACAGAGCTGCTTCAACAGGCAGGTGAAGAAAGTGGGTGACCCCAAGTGGGGTCCCCATGCCTCCAAGTGCAGGTATCCTCCTGTCTCTGCATGGCTGGACACACAGATGTCCACCGGGTTTTGAGAAACCAGCAGAACTGAGATACAACCTCCCTCCGCTGGTCTAATTACCATGAAACCTCCCTCTTCCTCCGACCTTCAGGGGGATTCTCAGGAACGAGGGCCTTCCCCAAATAGCATTTTTCCCTGATTGATGAGAGCAGTGTGCATCTGTTACTGGAAAGAGAAATCAAGAAATAGAATCAAACAACACATTTCCTTGTCCTTCGTTTCCACGAAACACATCCGTCCCTTCAGTGCAGGAAGACTCGAGGAACATTCGTTTTGTGCCCCAGGTGGCAAACCTCTTCAAGTTTCTGCTTGCTCCAAAAGATTCCACAACATAAATAACTTTTTTCTTTACAAGGCTCATCTGTTTTACATTTCGAGGCAGTGTCGACACTGCGCGGCGGGAAATGCTGGGCTGGGAGTTGTGCGGAAGCTGGTGCCCGCATGCTTCCCATCCTGGAGAAGGAGCCTGCTCGGCTCTCAAGATCAAAGACAGACGCGCACCCAGCCGAGCGGAACCGGAGCTCTGGGGAGTGTAATTCTGACGGCAGCAGAGACGTAAAGGACGCTTCCTGCTCGGCAGCAGCGGGATGGAAGGAGCGGGGTCCACCGTGTGCTAGGGGGATCTCACTAATGTCCCCCACCCCCCAGCCCGGCACCCTCGGCAGGGAGTTGAGGACAGAGGGATCATGGATGGCTGGGTGGCATCGGCTCAGGCTTCTTTTTCGGAACTGGAACTGTTGGCTTTGTTTGCGGCCTCTCGCCTTGTGCGCTCCGGTGCCCTCGGAGCCTGCCTCTGTTCCGCCCACATCGGTAGGCGGCATTTGGTGTTGGGCCTTTAGGAGGGGTTAGGGTTGGAGGAGAGCACGTGTGGGATGTCCATGGTAGGATCGTGCCCTGGTAAGAAGAGGAATCGAGCACAGAGCTCTCAGCACCACCTAAGGACGGCCAGAAGGCCACCGTCTGCGAGCCGGGCAGAAAGCCCGCACCAGGCTGAGTCTGCCGGCACCTGGATCCTGGACCTACCGCGTCCAGGGCTCCGAGAAATAAATGTCTGTGGTTTAGGGCTCCCAGGCTGCAAGGGGTGGGGAGGGTATGGCAGCTGAGCTGACCGAGACAGGGGAGCTAGGTTTGGTAGCCCATTCGGGGGTGTATTTGGGCTTCTGTGCGGTGTATGAGCACAGCCTTACGTTTTGGGGGGCGTGCACAGAGGAGCGGGAACAGAGGTAAGCACTTAGCAGTACTAGTACTCAGAGAGACTGTGGCCTGCCTGCTTTGCTTAACACAGGCCTCACCCAAGTAACCGGGAGTCCCGGGGGGGAGGGCACGTGGCCCTTAGCTCACGAAAGCCTGTCCGGGTAGGGCAGTGCTCCCTCCCAGCTCCTGCCATGTGCCCCTGCTGTTTGCAGGGCTGGTCCATGATGCTGACACCTCGAGTCTCATCTCATTCCTCTGTTGGGGACAGTGTTCTGCCCTGGGCCCCTGGGGCTCCTGTTGCCTGTCCTGGCCACAGCAACCCCAGTATCCTTTTGGGAAGGATGGGGTCACTCCCCCTTCCAGCCCAGATTCCGTTGCACAGCCGCTGTCTCCTTCCCTAGACTCACCTCCCACCGTCTCCATGCCCCACCCTACCCGGTGCCACTTTGTGTCCCCGTGCCTTTGCACATGCTGTTCCCTCAGTGTGTGCTGTCTTTCCCTTTGTTTCCTGGGACACCCGGTCACCTGTCAGCTTCAGCTCTGTGCCACGATCACCACCCCCTCCCAGCCCCGGCATCTCCATCCCCACTGTGTGCTCTGCTTGGCCCCGCATCTGATGGGCACTTTTTCCTAAGCACATCTTTCTGCATTTGGACACATAGCTACCGGAGCCTCAGTTCTGTCCCTGAAGTCATTGATATTTGGATCATGGGGTTTTCCAGGGAAATGCGTCTCATCTTCTGTAGAGGGCAAGGAGCAATAAACAAGACATTTCCAGCCGGGCAGCCTTCGGTGGCGGGGGGGTCGTCTCCCGAGCCCTGGATTCAGAGGAGACAGCAGGACTTGAAAGCTCGAGGCTGTCACACAGTCCCACGCTGCAGAGTGGGGCCGCACCGGAGGCTGGAAGGGACGCGCGCCGTCCTCGCGCCGGCCGCCGGAATAGGACACCACGGGCTGGCCGGTTCACCCCTTAGACGTTTATTCCCCTCAGCTCTGGAGGCCCGAATCCAATATCAGGGTGCCCGCAGGGGGTGTTCTGGCGAGGTGCCTCCTCGCTGGGTCCTCGCGGGGCGGAGAGAGCGCTGGTGTCCCTTCCCCTTCTGCAGAAGATTCCCGTGGGAGTCCGGGACGGGGTCCTCCAGAAGCGCTGACTCGGAGCTGCCCAGGCTGGACGCCAGGGTTAGGGATGCTGGGGGGACCCCGCCGTGTCCTGCCTTGAACACCTGGGGGCGGGCAGGGCCGTTGCCCGGCCAGTGGAGAGGACAGCGGATGAGCATCCCCAGCAGAACACTCTAGCCTCCCCCTCCCACACTCACCCTGCATTTTTGATCGGATCCATAATTCTGAACCGTGTCATGAATGCATTTTGCTTTGCCTGGGAATAGTCTGTGCAAACCGTGAAATGGTTGCTTTGAATCAGGACACGTGGAGAATGCAGGGCTCGTTCCTCCCCGCGTTTCTGTTGGGCCCTGACCCACGGGCGACGGCTGAGGTTATGGACGAGAATTATGAAATGCAGCCTTTTTTTTGCCGCAGTGAGTCCACCCAGGGTCTGGTTCTCGGGTCGGCCTTCCCAGCCGCATAGGATCTGGTGCAGACCAGAGGGAAGCTGCCGTGTGGTGCACGGCCGAACGTTCTGGTGCTTGGCAGTGGTGGGCAGAGGGGTTGACGGTGGCGTCCTTCGTCCTCGGGCTGGGACAAGTGCCCGTCTGTGGAAGGAGCTGGAGCCCGCCGCGCCTTCCTGGAGGAGGCCCCAGGCCCTGCCAACAGTGTTTCTTTGTGCTCGCGGCTCCCGGGACTGAAGGCCTGAAGCTGGTAGCTGCAGGTCTAGTCACCAGGCAGCGGTTTAAATCAAAATAATCACTTTAAGAAACAGTAGGGAGCTTAGCTGGAGAGCCATTTCCTCTGCCCCGAAATGCTAAAGACGGCTCCTGATTTATGCCCTTGGCTCGGGCAGCTCCCTGAGACGCTCAGACGCTCGGAGCTCTGAGTTATGACGACCCCTCCCTTCGGCCTCCCCCACTCCAGGGATGAAAAAACACTTCAGAAAGGGAGCACCAGGCCTTTGGTGCAGCGAGTGGCTGTTGAAAGGAAGGGGGTCTGCAGGGAGGCGGCCCGGGCTGGGCCAGCCTGCGGGGAAGCGCGCGCCGAGGGCCTGTTTCCTTTTGTGCTGAGCTGAGATGTTCAGGACACGGTGCTCAACCCCCCTCACTGAGGAGCCTTGAATTCGAGGTTGGCTGCTCCCTTCTGCAAAGGGAAGCAGGGGCCGCAGCCTGGAGGCCGTCCTGGTGAGGGTGGCACCTTTGTGTCGGGGTCATACAGCTTCTGTCCACAGGTGACGAGGCTGTCTGAACTCCTAGCATCAGGCAGGTGTGGACTTGGGGCCCATGCCGATTTCCTTGTGCTGGCAGGTGGGCGAGGTGCAGGGCCCTGCAGCCTCCCTGGCCTCCTGGGTTATCCTTGACCCCGTGCAGAGCGTCCTGCCCTCCTCCCCTCCTGCGGGGTCTGGTCTGTCGGCCTTTGGTTTTGGTCCATGTGCAGACTGTGCTCAGGGGAGTGGGTCTGGCCCTTTTCTCAGACAGCTCAGGGGCGGGCCGGGTGACCTCCCAGGACAAGTGGCCTCTGCCCAGTGTCAGGGAGGCTGGAGTTTCCAGGAAGAGAAGCAGGGGTGGAGAAGGAGGTTGGGACAGGTGGTCCAGGCTCTCGTCTGCCCCTGGGTTTGTTACGTAGAGACGTGATGGGTATATGGAAGGACACACAGCCACATGGGGTCTGTGGGCATCTGGTCATTAAGCGGAAGGAAGCTTTTAAGTAGGGAAACTCTCCCACCCAGCCTAGATCAGCTCTTCTTACAGGGGCCTGAGGATTGTCAGGGTGCATTATGAGGGGCATGAAGAACATTTCTGGAACAATCCATAAGGTTAAGATAATCCACAAGGTGGTCTTGATGGGGCCGTGCGGGCTTTTGAGCGGCTCCTGTTTCTCTGCCTGTCCTGGGGGCCCCAAGGAGGCCCCTCCGACGGGAGCTGGCTGCGTCTCTGTGCTTCTAATCAGGATCCTCCCGCTGGCCTGCTGGCCCTTCTGCCGCCCCCAGACACACTGTCTGAGATTTCCTGGGTAACCGCAGGTGCTCCCTCTAGCCCAGCAGGCTCACGCGCACAGACATACTCAGGATGGGCTGCGTTCTCCCGTCCCTGTCCCTGGTGGCTCTCTTCTAGGCTCATCGTCTCCCAGCAGTGCTGCTGGAAAAGCAAGTCCAGAGGCCGTCTTGCGGGGGGTGTGTGCTCCAGCAGCGGTGAGCTTGGACCCCTGGGTCCACGGGACGGGCAGGAACGTACCCTGAGGGCCGGGGGTCTATGTGATCCGTGTCTTCTGAGCCCTTTGGCTCTGCTGTGTGTGGGCTAGCTCGGAGTTCTGCAGACCCAGCAGATGGGGGCTGGTGGTGCGGGGGCTGTGGGAGCCTGGGGCGTGAAGGGGGAACCTGGCACACCTCCGCCCTTCCCCACCAGTCTCCTGGATGTTCTGCCGAGGCCTGGGCCCTGGTCCCCACCCAGCCCCATCCTGGGCCCCAGGCAGAGCGAAATGTTGAAGCATCCAGAAGTGACCCTCAGGGCAGAGTGGCTGTTCCTTCTCCTCGTCTGGGATCCAGGGAAGCTGTGGTGATCAGGAATGGGCTGGTGGTGGTGTCCTCACAGTGAAGAGGGAGGTCGGGGGGTGGTGGTGCGACTTCTGCTTGGCCAACACTCACAGGCCCTGTGTCCTCAGCTGCTCAGGAGGACGGCGGTCACCCGGATGGAGCAGGGTGACACGGACCGGCGGCTGGCAACCAGGCCATGCACGCTGGCTGTGCGCGTGTGCACGAGGGCGTGTTCCCAGAGGGGCAGCTGAAGCGTGCAGGGGCCTCGGGTGGTGACCTGGGGGGCCGGGAGGCTGGGCGGTGGGGGTGGCCGCAGAGGGGCCCCCTCCCAATGCAGCTGAGCGGCGCCTGTACGACAGCTCACGGGCGGCCGCAGAGCCAAGTCTGTGCCAACGCGCAGGCCACCCAGAGCTAGATCTCACGAATCATCACTTGGCGATAAACTGGCGGAAGCAGTCCTTTCAAGTGAACTTCTTGAACAGCTCCAGGCCTCGGCGGTCCTGGCGGGGATGTCCTGGGGCTGTCGTGCAGGTGGCCCCCGGTCAGGGCCGACTCTGCATTCTGAGACCGGCGAGCTCAGTGGAGGAGCTTCTAAAAGGATTGATGCCACAAACAGAAAGCTGTAGCTTAGGGAGAGGGTGCTTTCAGTGTCAGAGTGTGGGGTCAGGCTCCAGGAAATGCCGAGTGGCCCATAGACCCAGGATGGAGGGGCTGGAATCTTTAGTCTGAGCACGAAACCCCACCAGGGTCAGGTTGTCTGCG
Organism: Ailuropoda melanoleuca; assembly: GCF_002007445.2. NCBI lineage: Eukaryota > Metazoa > Chordata > Mammalia > Carnivora > Ursidae > Ailuropoda > Ailuropoda melanoleuca. The sequence continues at coordinate 17,585,656 of NC_048234.1, read as the reverse complement.
TAGACCCTTGTCATCCTGCCCTGAGGAAGGAGGATACCGGAGCATCCTGAACAGCTCCAGGCCTCGGCGGTCCTGGCGGGGATGTCCTGGGGCTGTCGTGCAGGTGGCCCCCGGTCAGGGCCGACTCTGCATTCTGAGACCTTGGCGAGCTCAGTGGAGGAGCTTCTAAAAGGATTGATGCCACAAACAGAAAGCTGTAGCTTAGGGAGAGGGTGCTTTCAGTGTCAGAGTGTGGGGTCAGGCTCCAGGAAATGCCGAGTGGCCCATAGACCCAGGATGGAGGGGGCTGGAATCTTTAGTCTGAGCACGAAACCCCACCAGGGTCAGGTTGTCTGCGTAGACCCTTGTCATCCTGCCCTGAGGAAGGAGGATACCGGAGCATCCTGCGCTGAGGGCCGGCGGGGAGGGGGCGGCGGGGCCTGGGACCCAGAGCAGGTTGGCTCAGTGCTGCTCAGCACTGTCTGGCCTGCGGCCTGCAAGTGCATCTGTGTGCACGGCCTCTTCTGTGTTCTGTTTAAAGATCCGCTCCAATGTGTCCTTCGTGCTGGACACACGGTTTTCCGGATGCTGCTGACAGCCGTGTTGTCACACATGTGGGATGCTGACACGTATACAACATAACGTGCACACCGCAGAACGGTCGGAAAGCAGGCAGCTGGAGGATTTGGAGCCTCTCAGGTCCCCCACGGGCGCCGGGGCTCCTGCCGTCTCACCGGGCTGGCGTGCGGCCTCCTGGTCCGTCCCACCCTCCACGGCCCTGGCTGCTGGCCGTGGGTCTGTCCTGTCCTTCTCTCCCCGTGCACACGGCAGATCCTGTTGGACCGTGCAGGACGCGTGCTGTTGTGTGGGCCGGCCCGGCCGGAAGGCTGGTGGCTGGCTGCCATCGCTGCCGGAAAGAAAACGTTAGATTTCTCCTCCCCTTCGGAGACGAGGCCTTCTTTTCCGGAACAAGGGCCTCCGAGAGGCATTTTGGTGTGTGGACTGACTGGTTGCAAACATGTGGTTGGAAGTGTTTGTGCTTGTCTGCCATTCGAGAGCCTCGTTCCAGCCTTCCTCATCACAGAGGGAAGGCTGGACAAAGCAGGAAGGACAGACTCATGTCACCTGTGGGGTCCCGCGTGGGGCCAGCCGTGCGGCTGGCGGTTTCTGCTCCTATCGGTCGCGGCCCGTCTGATTCCCATCAGCCACACGTGCAGGTAACGTAGTCACACCCCGACCCGCCGTTACCCAGGCCTGCCGTCCCGCCCCCGCCGCACACCTGGCCCCGCACACGGCTGTCGGTGGAGCCTGTATACGTCTTGGTGGAGCTCTGGAATATTCCAGGGTGAGCTCAGGTGCAGAATGTTGTTCCTCCGGGAGAAGAGAGCCTGGCTCGTACAAACGAGCAGCTGAAGCAAACACGCCTGTGGAAATGAGGACATGGTTCAGTGTCCTGGCTGACATGTCCAAGGTGGAGGGGAATTGGGGTCTCGCCACGGCCGTCTTGGCCTCCGGGTAGTGTGGTGACACAGCTGAGAAGAGGGGCTGCTGACCCCCCTCCCCAGACACCTGCACACAGAGCGACAGACACACGCAGACACACACACGCACACTCACAGAGACAGATACACACTCACAGACACACACACACACACGCACTCATACAGAGACAGAGACAGACACACAGACACACGCATGCACATGTATACTCTGGGCTGGCCATACCAGGAGTCAGCCTGGGATACTGGATGAGGTTTTTGCTAAAGACAAAATAATCCCCCGCTCTGCGCTCCCCCATGAACCCCCTCATGTGGTTAAATCGCTGGGTTTCTTCCTCGCTTCCCATCCCTCAGGCCTGTGCAGGCGGCCGTGTCCGCTCGTGGCAGTGCAGGGACCCGTGCTTCGTGGGGCGTGAGCTCTAAGTATCTTTATTTCAATGTCCTGTTGACTCTTTGCCGAGGATCGGTTATTAGGTTTTCCTCCACCAAAGGGAAATTTACCCTCTTTTCCCTCCGAGTTCACAAAGAAACCTTCTCTCCAGTTTCTGCCCAAGTAGACTTCCACTGTACGCCGAAAAACGATTTTCTTGTTCTTTGTGCCCTCTTATTTAAAACTCCGGAGTGGAGCGTTTGCTGTTATGAATGCTGGGTTTCACGAAGATTCATAACATCTGTAATGGTTAAGTGCGTAAACACACAATGCGGGCTTTGCTTTTCAAAGGGCCTGGTAAGATAGAATGCATTTTCTGACTGCTCAGGGTTTGCGTCCTGGGAGCCCAGCCCCTTCCCCTCCGGAGACGCCCTGTGGGTGTCCCCCTGCCTGCCCCGTGGGGGAATGGGGCCTGGGCGGCAGCAGACCAGCCCAGAAAGCATTTTGAATGTGAGGTCCTTCGTCGGGGGCGGGGGGGGAAACACTTGGGTTTTGATTTCTGAGTATTTTTGTGTCTTGTTTTATAAAAAGGTGATTCATGATGGAGGGGGACAAGGAGGTGTGCTTGGGGACAGAGGTGCCTTTCGAGGAGAGCCGGAAGGCGAGGCCTTGCAGCTTGGGTCTGGGCCCCCTGGCCGGTGGGAGCAGGCCTGGCGTGCAGGGTGGGCAGCGCGGGGCTGCAGACGGGCCGGGCCCTGACGCCTTCCCTCTGGGCCCTCAGGTTAATACAGTCTCAGACTTGTGGTTTCGGTGGCGTGCCCTGTCCCCAGATGGCTCGCACCGCCAGGTTTCATTGGCCTTTAAGCACTGACCGGTGAAGCTGACCTTTTCAAAGGGACACTATTCTCCTGGTCTCAGGGGCATCTTTCAGGATCCAGAGGGAGCATTCCGCCTCTCAGGTGTGCCAGGTGTAAGGAATACTGTAAAGATGTTAACTGCCTCATAAACTATAAATCCCAAAATAAAACTCTGGACGAGGCAGGAAAAAGGTCTGAGTCAACAGGCAGCCATGCAGCCGGTCTTGTGAGGGCAGTGGGAGTGTGGGTGATTTCTGTCTTCCCTAAAATCGGTATTTATCCCGCAGTGACAGCGGGAACTCCCCGTGGAGATTGTTATGCTTCCTCTACGGGTTCTAGATAGAATGTGCAAACAAGTGGCACTTTCATCTCTTATTTTTTTACTTCTACTTTGTAGTTTAAAATCAAGGTGGGCGAGAGTAAGTCGAACCCACAGCAGCACTTAAACGTGCTTTCTTCTACCTGCCAGATGTACAGATAATCTAAGAGCCCTGGACCTTGAGACATGTTCTGCTGCACAACTGGATTTTTTTTTTTTTCTCCTTTGGAAACACATTAAGCGTCCTGGAAGCGAGACAGTCTGGAAATGGAAAATTTATGAGAAGCTTTTGAGAGTGACTGCCGCCCCCTCCCCGTAGCTGATCTGCCCCCTCCCCAAACCCCTCAAGATCTCCCACCCTTGGATGGCGTTCATAAATGTGTGGGGCGGGGGTTCCCATCGACCCAGGTTACCCACCCCCCCCAATAGTTACGTCGTCGCTTATACTCTGGTGATTTTTTTTTTTTATTGTTACGGTTTTGGGTTTTGTTACACTAGATGGGACCTCATTACATGCTTTTCTTGTTTTAAACGCGGGAAACACTGCAGAACAGAAATTCTGCAGGGAAGATTTAATGACGTGGGTATATATAGTTGTTTAAAAGTCTGAAATGAACTCCTAAGATAGTTTCTTTGGATACACATTCCTTAAAAAAAATATGTTTTCATTAATTTTCTCTCATGGTTCTGAAATCCAGTAATCTGAAATCATTGGAACTTCTCTTCTCTGGGAGTTAATAACTGTGAACCATCGATCAGAGTTGCAAACGGAGATTGCCCCAGCTTTAAATATTGTGGCTGGCCCAGTGCATTCGAGCAGACAAGTTGAAGGGGACAGGGCTGAGGTGGCCCCCGTCCTCACCTGGCATCTGAGCTGGAGGCTGGGACCCCGAGCTGGGAAAGGTCACTCTTCTCCCTCCAGGTATGTGGGAGGTTGGGGCAGATGGCATCTCGCCCGGTGGTTCGGGACCCCAAGGAAGTTTTCTGGGAGACCAGGAGCTCAGACTGCCAGGCTTATGATTATGGACCCTGGGTCCAAGAATGGCACAGCATCGATTCTGCCTTGTTCTTGGGGTCAGAGCAGCCTCGGAGCCCGCTCAGATTCAGGGGGAGGTGGGAGAAGACCCCAGCCCGCCATGTGGCCCCACCTGGATGCCTGGCATTCTTCCTTCCTCCTGTCTCGGGAAATGCTGATGCCCAGGCCCATACGCCCGGAGACTCTGACTTGACTGGTCCAGGCTGTGGCCTGGGAATATGTACAGAGCGCCCGCAGTCGTTCTAAAGTACGGCCAAGCTTAGGAACTGCTGTTACGACTGAATAGAAGTAGGTGTTTGGTGTGTGAGCTGACGCACGTAGTAGGGCCTCAGTAAATGCTTAGTGGGGTGGGTTGCCTGGGGTAGCTAGCTGCTTGCGCAGGGCGTGAATTGTTAGGGAGATGATCCTGGGACCCAGGAGGTCTGTGTGCAGCAGGGGCTGCCTAGCGACGTTGGTCTAGGTGCTGCATTTTGGAATGGGGAATGGGGGCAGGGCGGTGGGTGTGGGAGAGAGCTAAGGAGCCCTTAAACCAGCACCACAATCCCTGTGATTTGCAGAAGCAGCATGGGATTGGAATGCGTTCAGAAGACAGACAAGGCTGTTTTCCTGCACGGTTGGTAAACAAAGCACATCTTTGCTTTCCTTAGGCAGCGCCTGGGTTGGTGAAACAGAAGGTGGTTCGTGGGCCCCTTTCCTTTCCTGCTGCTGCTTCCAGACCCCAGGCCGAAGGGGCTGTGTTCCCCAAGGGTCCCCGGGCCGGCGTGCGAGCTTGCATCGCTGTTCTCAGACCCGTGCGGCCTCTGGCCCTCTGCCCCGGCCCACCCGCTCGCATGACGTCTGTGCTCCGAGACATAAGGCAGAACGCATTCTTGTGCTGGGTTGGAAAAGCAATCATTCCCTGGCAGAGGGCTTGGCCAGGTTATAAAGTGGCCTCCCTTGAGCAGAGCCCACACTATCGGGTTTTATTAGGGCTGTGTTTGTCTTGAGCCCCTCGGGCCTGGGAGCTGTTGCTCATATGGAGCTTTTAGCTTAACCTCCGGGCTGTTTGATGAACCACATCTTCCTTAGATTCAGGATTCCACTGTAGTTTTTCTCAGCTTTAAAATCACAAGAGCTCCCACTCGGGACCCATGGCTTTTAGGCTTTAAAAATTCGATTCCACTTGAGTTTTTTCATTTTGGAATTTTAAGTGTTTGGGTAGATGGCTCCATTACCTGCTGATGCAGGCTTTGTTTGGGCTAGAACATCAATCCTGCTGACGTTTGCTTTGCCGGGCTGAAATGGGCAGCCGGGTGACTGTGCGCTGGGGTGGGGGGGGGGGTTTCTCCCTGTTATTCCAACAGGAGGCGTGGCGGCCAGTCTCCTGCCTCCTTTGGAGTTAGAAGTAATGAAAATTCAGATAGCACACGCCAGGCCAAGTCCCAGAATTCATGTTTGCTTGGTGGCTGGAATGAGAAATGAACCACAAAACACAGTGGCCCTTCAGCAGTTGTGGGAGGCCATAGGTTTGGATGTAGGAAGCCGGTCCTGGTGGTTCCTGAGGAGCTGGTCAAGTGGGGAGGCCAGAGGCCAGGGACATCAGGGGAATGCCAGGGAGGCACGCCCGCCCTGCCCCCCACTCCCCCTGCTCCTAGTCCTGTCGCCAGAGCCAGGGGTGTGCCTTGCTCTGTGGGTTTCCTTTGTCATGGAAATCAATTTGCAACCTGAGCTGAATTTTTACTTTACAGTCCCCAGCCAGGAAGGAACTTGGGTGAGCTTTGCAGGCCAGCAGCCCAGGAGGAAGGGTCGGCCCCCTCTCCTTGCCCTCTGGCACCATCCCTGACCCCGGCCAGCAGGGCTGGAGGCTGAGGGCAAGACCTTTGGAAGAGATCACGTTGCTCACAAATGCCTTGGATTGTCCCAAAAGCTGGGCTGGGGAAAAGTGGTTCTGATCCGTGCATTCAAGCTGATGCTTGCTTCAGGGCCCAAGGAGCTCGATCCATCTCCTGCGTGGGGAGGAGAGAACATGGGGTCCAGCAGGTGGACCAGGACAAAGCTGGCAGGACATGAGTCAAGGAGGGTATTCGGGTGGTGGTTAAGTCACGTGAGGTCCAGACTGGGCTGGCACGTGGGCTCCTCCAGGGAGGGGAAGGCCCTGGGAGATGGTGTACAGAGCTGGGATCTGTGGGGACCACGGGGGGGCCAGGGATGCTGGGCACCTGGAGAACGGAGTATGTGGCTGCCATGTTCTGTGGGTGGGGCAGTGGCAAGCTGGGGCAGGGCTGGGGAGCTTTGGTGCACTGCCTCCCCCCCATTGCTGTTTTGAGCTGTGTTGGGGTCTGGGGGAGAGTCCCCCTGGGCCTATGCCCTGCTTGCCTTAGTCAAGCCCAGAGGCGCTGGTCCTACGGCCTCCCCCCAGGGACCTCTCCTCACCAACCCTGAGCCCGTTCACTGGTGAGGTTTGGGCCAGGAGGCTGCTCCTTGTTTCCTCCAAGATGGAGATTGCCTTTCTGTTTCTCTGTTGTTTTGGGGTGATTTGGGGGAGGTATCAGTCAGGGTTCAACAAAAACAGGAGGAGATGTGTTTGAAGAGATTTGTCTGGAGGATTTAATTGGCTTGTGGGGCTGCTAGGCAGTGGAGCCCCATGGGGCGGCCTGTGAGGAAGGGCTCCTTCCCAGAGAAGACATGCCCTGCTCTGAGGCTGGTCAGCTGAGTGGCGAGGCCTCCCCCGGTCTTCAGGATGACCCCCTTCAAGAAGGCAGCTGGTGAAGGACGTTAACCCCACACAGCATACACCTTTGTGTTTGAACGGCCGGGCTGAGGCTGGCCACGTGGACACAGCCGTCATACCTGAAGCATGTAATTCATGCCTGAATTAATGCTTAGTGGAACCTCTCATTGGTGTTTAAAAAATATATAATCAGTGCTTTCTTCTGTAACCAATTCTCTGTTTAAATTGTAAAGTAGAAAAATGTCTGACAAAAGGACCCCTATTCTGGAATGACGTGGGCTGACAGTCCCCTGTGTGCTGGGCTCTGTGAGTGCTCCAGGGGCCCTCTCCATTTTTCCAGCTGCTTCTAAAAGGTCAGCTTTGCGGTGACCTGGCAGGATCACCGTGCGGTCCGCCCTCGAGGCCCAACAGGGCAGGAGGCAACCTGGGCCCAAGCCAATGTGCAGCATTTTGGGCGAGGGGTCCTGGTCGGGATTCCCTTTCTTGACTCTGGGACATTCTCTGTTCGCACTTGGCCTCACGCAGAGCCGCATCTTAAGGGCTGGGAGATGGGCAGTGTCTTGCACTTTGCTTTTCTTAAAGGGAATGAGGTTCCGCACACAGCTGCCTCTTAGAAGTAGCAGCAGGGAAGTCCAAACTCTGCTGGTCCCTTCCAGAAAGTCACTTGCTTCATCTGTCCCCAAAATGTGACTTCCTGCATGCATCCTTTTTCTTAAAAACCACAAACTTACGTTACAAAAGTAATAAGGTGAATTTCATAAATACCTCCAATCATGAACAGGGTCTAATGTCAGTTCCTATGATTCCATTTCTCAAAGGCCAGGTGTAGGTCCTGGTAATAGTCTGGTGTGTCTGTCTTTCCAATCTTTTTCTCTATGCATATAAAAACAACGACAATAACAACAAAAATTTTTGGTAAAAAGAATTGCTGTTAACTTTTTTCCTCAATACTGTAATATACACATCATTTACTTCAAGCATGGGTTGTATAATTCTATCTTACTCCTTCTCATGGCTGCAGAATGAGCTAGAGTCCCACTCTGTGTGCAAACCGCCAGCCGCCGTCACAGCCCCGAGGAGCTGCTGGCTCCTCTCCCCTGCAGCTCCACGTTTCTGCGTCATCAGTGGGGTGTGTGTCTCCCCAGACATGCTTATGGGAGCAGTCCGTGGTCCTGCATGGGCCTGACCTCCTCGTGGAGCCCAGGAGTCGGGTGGGACGCGGTGTGAAAGGGAAGGAAAATGCAAGTTGAATGCCTTGAAAATACAGAACGAGGAAAACTTGTTAAAACAGTAGCTGTTGATGGGGCTCCTGGGTGACACAGTTGGTTGAGCGTCTGACTCTTGATTTTGGCTCAGGTCCTGATCTCAGGGTCATGAGATCGAGCCCCGCATTGGGCTCTGCGCTCAGTGGGGAGTCTGCTTGGGATTTCCTCTCCCTCTCCCTCTGCCCCTCCCCTCGCTTGCTCTCTCTCTTTCTAAAATAAATAAAATCTTTAAAAATAAAACAGTGGCTGTCGATTTAGTATGTTATAATGAAAATCGATCAGGGGTTTGTATTCAGATTTATGGGTGTATGGAAAACACGTCACTTTAAGAAAAGCAAACCAGGAAACAGATGATACATTATACGGTTGGCTCTTGACCAATGCAGGAGTTGGGGTGCCGACCCCCCTTGAAGTCAGAAATCCACATATAACTTTTAACTCCCCCAAAACTTAACTACTAAGGGCCTACTGTTGACCAGAAGCCTTACTGATAGCATAAACAGTTGATTAACACATATTTTGTATGTTATAGGTATTATACACTGCATTCTTACAATCAAGTACGCTAGAGAAAAAAATGTTATTAAAGGATCATAAGGAAGGGGCACCTGGGTGGCTCAGTCGGTTGAGTGGGGGACTCTTGATTTTGGCGCAGGTCATGACCCCTGCATCCTAGCCCCACATCTGGCTGTGCGCTCAGCAGAGAGGCTGTTTGTCCCTCTCCCTCTGCCCCTCCCCCTGCAGAAATCAGTAGATTTTTGCTCAAAGAGAGGCCCGGGGCCCTACATCACCAGATTGATTAATGATGGTTCATTTACGTGCTTTAGGTTAAGATGAAATATTTATCGTAGCTGTACATCATTTTTCACGACTTCTGCACATGTGATTGGCTTCCATTAATCCACTGTCTGCACATCCTGGTCACATTGGGAGGAAGGTGTGAGCCGACCGACGTGAGCCACCTGCACTCCAGAATGTGGCCATGCATTCATTTATCACTCCCTGTGGTGGTTGTTTAAAAATTTATCACGTGGTTCCAGGTACATGGAAATACTCACAATTACATCTGAGCTTGCTGCCTGCTCTCAGTTGTCTGTGGTTAAGAACAGATGTGCAAGAATACGTGGCCCCACATGAAGGGGAGAACGGCACTGTGCTAATTCATCTGTCTCTGAGTGCACTCAAGGGGAGGGATGGCACATGAGCTGGGATTTGTTCAGTATGGCGGTAATAGTTAATGTGTAGTTATTTTTATTTATTTTTAAAAGATTTTTATTTATTTATTTGACAGAGACACAGTGCACGTGCACAAGCAGGGGGAGCGGCAGGTAGAGGGAGGAGCAAACTCCTTACTGAGCAGAGAGCCTGATGCGGGACTCGATCCCAGGACCCTGAGATCATGACCTGAGCCAAAGGCAGACGCTTAACCAACGGAGCCACCCAGGGGCCCAGTTAATGTGCAGTTAAGCTATATCTGGAGGTCACTAGAAAATGGAATTCTCCCTCATTCTCAGCTTGTGGGTATTTTCTGGTGTCTGTAATCATTTAGACGCTATAAATAGGGAGATGATGAGATACCCAAAAGGCTTTTAAGAAAATTAATCACACATTTCTCATTTTTAAAAACCACAGGAAGCTAGAGATAGAAAGTTAACTTCTTATAGTGTTAATTAATATCTGTGCCAAAGTAAAAACAAACATTTAATGGTGTAACCGAGATAATCTTGTTAATATCAGGCCAATTATAAAAGCCTTCTGTGGCGATGTCCTGTAGGGAGGTTGAATGCATTGTACAAGTTACGGTTACTGTTTTCAGACACTGTGTACGTCAGAGACCTAAGTAAACACCCGAAAAACTTTTAGTAAAATCATTAATATTTTTGGAAAAGATCTATTGGGAAAGCTTTTCTATGTATCACCAATAATCAGAAGCTTACATCTGGGGGAGAAATGTCACTGTATGAAGCAAAACCAGATAAACCGTTCCTTTACCAAAGAATATGAAGGCGTGTTAGAACAATGAAAAATTTTAAAAGGACAATAATTCATTCATGGTCTGGATTTTATTTTCAGGTAATCTCTACACCCAGCATGGGGCTTGAACTCACAACCCTGAGATCAAGAGTTGCATTCTCTCCCGACTGAGCCAGCCAGGCACCCCGGGAATACAATGTTTTAAAGATGTCCGTTCCTCCCAGGGTAACAAAGATTTGAAATAATCTCAGTCCATATCCTAGTAGGACTTTTGGGGGACATGGACAAAATGACCTGACAGCCCATCTTGAAGAACAAAGAATTGGTCCGGGGCGCCTGGGTGGCTCAGGTGGTTAAGCGTCTGCTTTCAGCTCAGGTCATGATCCCAGGATCCTGGGATCGAGTCCCACGTCAGGCTCCCTGCTCAGCAGGGAGTCTGCTTCTCCCTCTGCTCATTCTCTCTCTCTCTCAAATAAATAAATACATAAAATCATTTATATAAAAAAATAAAAGTGATGAAAGCATTGCTATGTTCTAAAATATATCATAAAACTGTAATCACTAACACGGTATGATTCTGCCCTAAATTATGACTGTTGCTAGGAAAATAGGCAAATGGCACAAGTGACTTCATTGAAGAAAAATACTGATGAGCGTTACAGAAATTTAAAAAGTCCTCAGAATCATTCAAAGTTCAAATAGAAATTAAGCTTAATGATGGGCTACTTTTAGGCTATTGAATTATGAAGTTTTCAAAAATTATATTCTTATATATAATATAGAGAGATGTGTAAATATGGGTCCTCATGTCCACTACTGTCACTTTTAGGAATCTGTCTTGAGAATATGGGGAGAGAAATGAAGATTTATAGACAGGGATGTTTGTTATGGCTTCCGTTGGTGCAGTTCACAATTAGAAAGAGCCTGAGTGTCCAAAAGCAGGAAAAGAGTTTCGTAAACTTGATACCCTACATGGAGAGGTATTTTGTAGACATTTAAAAAAATTACATTTTCAAAGAATGAGGATACAGCAAAATCTTCATAATATAATGTTATCTGTACTGATAGGGGGAAAATGTTACAATCTAATATTCATCTGTTCAACTAAGACATTGAGTGCCTAATATGCACCGGACTCCCAGGATCTGTTTGAACTACAGAGAATTCCCTTCCTTATGGGGCCTATAGCTCAGGGAAGAATTATTATTGTATTATTAATGGTAATAATAAAAAACTTAATTTAGGAAATGACTCTAATCTTGTAACAAAGAATGCCTCTGTCAACATGTAAAGGTATATAGTCGGGGGAGTCAAAAAGAAATGGACCAAATTTTTTTTTTTATAATGTTTTATTTATTTGAGAGAGACAGCATGCAAGCATGAGCAGGGCAGAAGGGCAGAGGGAGAAGCAGGCTCCCTGCTGAGCAGGGAGCCCGATGTGGGACTCGATCCCAGAACCCTGGGATCATGACGAGAGCTGAAGGCACAGTTAACCACCTGAGCCACCCAGGCGCCCTGGACCAAATTTTTAATACGGGTTTTGTTTGGCTCCAAGTCTGACAGGTTTTTGTTGTTGTTGTTTCTTCCCTGTGCTTTCCAGGACTTTCCCAATTTTCTATAAAAGCTGACTTATGGTTCAGTAATCAGAGCAGCGTTAAGACAGAAACCCTCACGGTATCTGCCTCTCGGAATGTTACACACCAAGTAACGGAAACGTGTGATTTATACGCACAGTAATTGTTATATTCCCATTTACAAGAGATCGTTTGCTTCACCCATGGATTAAATGCTGGATTTCTAGTTACCTCGTACAATCGCAGGCTCCTGGAATTCAACCACGACATACGTGGGGTTTTAGGGGCACTTTGGTTATAACACAAAGAAAGATGTAGGTATGTCAAGGGTAAAGGGACCGTGCAAAACAGGCAGGTTCTCCAGTGTGTGAGAGGACATACACGTGTCTAAAAATGCAGTCTCACCGTCAGCAGGGGTGGAAGGCTCACCGTGTCGCCCTGTGTCTACACTTCTGTGCATTTCGTCCATGAGCCAGGACAGCATCTTTCTTGGGTGGGTCCTTGGCCTGGCTAGTACTCGGCTGAGCTGAGCTTTGAACCCGGGGAGCAAAACCATAGGGCATCTACAGGAATGTTGTCAGCATTCCCCTGGAAAAGCATTACTCCCCAGGGGTCGGAACCCCCTTGGGTGGCTTCCTGTTTTCCCACCCTGTTAGATTTTCACCGAAGCCAGGCGGGTGTGGACCTGAAAGGCTGTGTCCCTCAGGCCTGCGGATCATGGCTGACTGGATGAGCCCCAGTGCCTTTCGCTGCTGTCTTTGTGGGAGGAAGGACTTTTTCTTCTCCCTGATGAAAATCAGAGTGTTTGCCCAAGTCAGCGCTTTGTGGCTGTGGAGAAAATCTGAGGATTCTCTCTGTGGCTTTGCTAAATTGATGCTTTTCCTTTCATGGCCCAGTTCTGAGCTGATTCAAAAGTCCTGTGATTTATAAAAATGTGACATGTGATGGGCACCCCGTCCCTCGGGGGTGCCCCTTGTCCCTTGGGGCATCCTGGAAGATGGCTGTGGGGACGCACCCTCCAAGCTGCCCTCTCCCCTCCCGGGTCTCAGGCTGGATGTTTTTTGTTTTTTGTTTTTAAGATTTTGTTTATTTATTTGACACAGAGAGAGACAGCCAGCGAGAGAGGGAACACAAGCAGGGGGAGTGGGAGAGGAAGAAACAGGTTCCCAGTGGAGAAGGGAGCCCGATGTGAGGCTCAATCCCAGGATCCTGGATCATGACCTGAGATGAAGACAGATGCTTAAAGACTGAGCCACCCAGGCGCCCCAGGCTGGATGTTCTTGTAGAAATCTTTGTAAGTAATTGGGACAGAGGCAGCTCTCCAGGGTCCCCCAAGGGCAGGATTCCAGGATGGGTTCTCAATGCTTTGCTGTTTTCAAGTTTTCACCGCAGAGTGATTAGGGACGAATTTAACGTGCACAGGGCCTACGGAGTGGCCAGCAAGTTTGCAGCGTGCCTGTCTATCCACACTGGATCTCCGGGGGAGGGGGGGATGTGCCCCCGGCCTGTCCCCAGCTGGCCGTCTTTGCACTCACAGCCCTGGCTCGTGTGGGGCGGGTGCCTGCAGCCCACATCTTATTTCGCTGCCAGTCAGCGCTCTGCAGGATTACTGAAGACTCGTGTCCACGTCCGGGAGGGGCCTTGTTTTCAGGGCTTCCGTGCATCACAGCCCCGTTGCTCGTGCTGGAAACAGATGTGTGTGTTTTTCGGATTGTCCCTGAAGTCTGAGAGGCACATGTTACTTGTCACTGTTTCCAGAAGGCTACAAAGAACTGGGGCTTGGCCGTGTGGCCCGTCCGACTTGGGCACACGTCTGAAGCCCAGAGCTCCCTTCCCTTCATTTCCTGGAGGCCAGAGGCCTGGAGTGCCATATGGGCAGTGCTGTTGGCTGGATTAAGGGGGCCTTGTTTTGGCAGCTGGCAGAGGCCTTCCTGGGCCCTCCCCGCCTGCCAGGCTGCCTCCTGATTGCAAACACATGGGCGCGTTCCAGAGCTTGGGACCGGTTGCATGTCCTGCCCACTGAGAGCTGTGTGTGTCTCACCCCTGACGCCCTGTTTCTCCTCAAGGGAATGGGGCCATCCCTTCCCAGGGATGAAGGACAGCTGCCTCCTCTCATCTGGGCCTCCCAAATGCACTTGCCATAGCCATCCTGGGGCAGGTTGGGGAACTTGGGCCTTTGATTGCATTTTGGCCACCTTCTGCAGTTTTCGTAAATGATTGCAAGTCTTTCTCCCTCTCCTTTCTCTTCCTATGAATGTGTTTGCTGTTACAAATAGACTTCTGGAATGCCTTGTGTCCTGCAGCGGGTACGCCGATGCCGCCCGAGAGGCCTTTCCTTGAGTGGGGTGGGCCTGTGTGCACAGCAGGGTGCGTGGGTCACGGGCTCATGGCGGACGGCACTTCTCCGTGGCCCTGAGCATCCGTTGCCCTTCCTGCAGCCTGTTGTGGATGCATAAGGGGCCAGCAGCCATCTCTCCTCTGCAGGGTGGTCACAGTGAGTGCCGGGGAAGCGGGAAGGAGAGTCCGGCAAATGCGTGTTCAGCAGACCTCATTCTTACTTTCTGCCCGATAGACTGCGTGCGTGGGGCAAGACCTTCTTTCTACAGGCTTGCGATCCCGAGGGCGGCGGGCGAGAGCGGCCACCAGCTCAGCATCTTAGAGGGGCCGCCTCGAGTCCAGCAGGACCGTATCTCTGAGGCATGGGGAGACTGAGGAGACGCGTGCACTGGGGACTTCGGGGTGTGGCATCACTAAACACAACGCCCTGGAGTCATGCTATGCTGCCAGTGTGCCCTCCCACGATGTGGGTTGTCCAGCGGGTAAAGGCACTGAAAGATCGTACAGCAGATGCACACAGCCTGTGCACCGGGCTCAGCAGCCATGGGGGTTAGGCTGTCCCCGCACACGCATTATACACGTTGTGTGCTGAACAGTTTGCAGATAAGCTGTTGACATTGTGACGTTTCCCCCGACCCAGCAGCACCTGAGGGTCTCCGAAGAGTGACGGCTTTCTGGTGTATTGTAGCTATGCCGTCGGTACACAGAGGACAAGGAACCGCAGTGCTGGATATCAGTGGTTGTTGGCTGGATACGCACTCTTTTTTTTTTTTTTTTTTTTTTTTTTTTTAGAGAGAGAGCAGGCACAGGAGCAGGGCAGGGTCAGAGGGAGAGAGAGAATCTCAAGCAGACTCCCGCTGAGCGTGGAGCCCCCAACGCGGGGCTCGATCCCATGACCCTAAGATCATGACTTGAGCTGAAATCCAGAATCGGACCCTTAAGTGACAGAGTCACCAGGTACCCCCCTGGATACTCGCTCTTATCCAAGTCTCTCCAAGCAGGTGTCATTCCTTTCTTCTCCCCCAACCAGGATCTAGTCAAGTTCCCTCTTCGGCGGGGTTGTTGAAACCATTCGGTCTCTTTAATCTAGAAAATCTCCTCCGCTTTTTCTTATCTCTGTGATGTGGGTGAAATGGTGCCGTAGGCTGGTGAGCTGGTGGGATGTCACACGCCCTGAATGCCAGGCTCCTTCCTCCCGGGGGTGGCGACTGTGCTGGTGCCCCCGTCCGCAGCGCGTGCTCCTGGGAGGCTGTGGGAGCGTCTGTGGCCCGGTACTAGGTAGGTGAGCTGTGCACATGCCGCTGCATTGCGTACCGAGGGTCCCACCAGCGGGGATGCTACGTGTGACCACGTGTGGGGACTGAGCTCCTTGCCTTTGTGGGGGCCACCGTTTTCCCTGTTACTGCTCAGCAACCGCCCGCGTGGACCCTTTGCCTGGGTCCTGTTCCCCAAACAGCCCTGTGTGCAGTGCTTTGCCTCCCGTGACGGGCCTTGTCCGAACCAAGTACTACACATGGGGCTGCAAAACGATGACCTTCTTTCTCCCTTAGTCATTAATACTGAAAAGTATCCGTCCACCCCAATTTTCGGGAATCATTAAGGACCAAGGATTTTTTAAAAGCCTCAATGTGTTGTAATTAAAGTTATTTTTATTCTTCCCAGTGCTCACATTTCGTCACTGAAGGCTTCAGGCTGGCACGTGCGTCCTTTCGACGTGACCCTCCCAGTGTTTGATGCTCTCTTGCTGTCTGGTGTCCCATAGTGTCTCCTGTCCCAGACCAACGAGCAGCTGTTTTCCCAGGGAGCCCTGGTCCTCGCTCGTGGTGTGGAGACACCAGGGTGTGACGGTGGTGTGCTCCTGGATACTGGGCCCTCATTGCTCCCAGGCCCTTCCTGCGGCCAGCACCCGGAAAACTATGTCTTTAAAAACTACAACTTTGTTCAGATAGTTCTAATTCAAATTAGTATCAGACTGTATGCCCCTTTCCTGGGGTGTCTGGGGGGCTCAGTCGGTTAAGCATCGGACCTTGATTTCAGTTCAGGTCATGATCTCAGTGTCAAGAGAGAACCCCATGTCGGGCTCCGAGCCAAGTGTGAAGCCTGTCTGACATTCTCTCACTCCCTCTCCCCCTCCCCACTGAGCTCTCTCTCTTTCCAAAAAAAAAAAGAAGAGAATGTACGCCTCTACATTTTTATCACTTTCCTGAATTCCCCATGTCCCAACGTTGGTTAACTGTCTGTTTGCCATTCCTTGAAGGGTCTTTTCTTGCTTTTGTTCAGTAGTGAGCTTGTAAAGCTGTCTTCCTTCCATCTTGAAAGCCTTGAAAGATTGGGATCCTCGGTCCGGGCCGCAGGGACCATTTGCATTGGTTTTTGTTTTTGTTTTTTTAAAGATTTTATTTATTTATTTGACAGAGAGAGAGACAGCCAGCGAGAGAGGGAACACAAGCAGGGGGAGTGGGAAAGGAAGAAGCAGGCTCCCATCCCAGCAGAGCAGGGATCCCGATGTGGGGCTCGATCCCAGAACCCTGGGATCACGCCCTGAGCTGAAGGCAGACGCTTAACGACTGAGCCACCCAGGCACCACTGCATTGGTTTTTCAACCAGTTTCTACTCATGGCCGCTCAGAGGAACATGCATTTCTGGGGGAGGGAAAGCCCCCACCCCCATTAGAGGTTCCCAGCTGGTATTTGTCCAGTTTAACGTTGTCATTCCTGATGAGATCCGTGTACGTCAGATACACTGAGACCTGCACCCCCCAGCCCCCCACCATGTAACGGAGCCCCGGGAGGAGCTGTGCCCACTGCCTTCAGGATATCACAGACGCTCTAGGGGATGGTGGGCCGGCCCCTTCTCACACTGCCTCCGGGCCTTGGGCGGAGGACACCGGGAAGCAAGCGTGTTCTCTGGATGGCAGTAACTCGGCAGGTGCGCAGTGGCTGAAGGATCCAGAATGTTAGTGAGAAGATGGAAGCAGATGGGCAGTGGCTGAGGCCCCTTGTTCCAGGCTCTATAAATTCTTGCCTAGTAGCAACAGCATAAACCGTGCTTCGTCCTGGAGCCAGCCTCCTCACGCAGCGCTCTGCCCCTGGCCCCTTGCCCACCCTCCCCGGGCCACAGTGGGAGCCGGTTGGCTTGTCCCCCAGGCGCACACCCTGGCCTGGTTGACTGCCCAGCTGTGGTCTTTTCGCCAAAGCTGGACCACCGGGCTCCTCGGTGGAGTGGAGGAGGGAAGGAGGGGCGCCTTCTTCAGGGTCTGCCTGGGCAGAGCAGAGGGAGCAGTGGCGTGAATGTTCTCTTCGTGGAGCAGAAGGGGGGGCATCCTTGAAGAGCAGGGACGAGTGATGTGGACTCGAACAGGAGCAGGACAGCAGGGAGGGGACTCTGCAGGCCCGGGCCTGAGCGGTCCTGCCTCTGGAAGGTCTGACGCTCCGCTGGCCACAGGTAGGGGAGTCGCGGGGTCTGGGCGTCGGAGTTCACTGGAGGGGACTGCCGTGCGTTCCGCTGCCTCCGTTGCCACTCCTGGAGCTGTGGGGGGGACAGTTGCCCGCTCTGGCTGTTATTTTCTCTTTCCAGGCTGGCTTAGTCCATTCGGGCTGCTGTCAAGAAACCCCACAGACTGGGTGGCTTATAAAAACAACTGAGGTTTCTCACCGTTCTAGAGGCTAGACGTGTGGGACCAGGGTGCTGGCGTGTCTGGTGGGAGCCCTCTTTGTGGTGGCAGGCGGCTGCCTCCTCCCTGTGTCCTACATGGAGAAAGGGGTGCGGGGGGGACCTGGAGCCTCTCGAAAGGGTGCTCATCCCACGCATGAGGGCCCCATCCCCACGACCTGCTCACCCCCCACAGCCCCACCTGCTCACATCACCATATCAGGGCCAGGTTTCTACCCATGAATGTCGCGGGTATAGATGGCCAAGTTCCCCTGAGCTCTGCCTGTTCCTCTGTTTTCTCCCATATAGAAGGGTTAGCTTTCTCTCTGGCGCTCGGAGGTTGTGGCCATTCCTCCTGCAGAGAGACCCCGGGGGCTCCCTTTGTGACAGACTCTCCCTCTCTCACCCTGAGGGCTCTGTCAGGGATTCAGTCTTCCAGGGACCCGGGCTCCAGGCCTTGAGGGGAAGGTCCGGGGGAGGGCCGGCAGGGCCACGTGGGGCTTAGTGTTGGGGATGGGGTGGAGGCAGGGGACGCGTGGGGACGCGTGGCCTTGTGTTCTGGTCACAGATAGTACGAGAGATACTAGCGCCCGCCAGGCGGGTGCTGTGAGGACGGGAGAGTGTTTCTGCCGACTTGAATGAAAGGAAGACATTTAGCCGCGCATATCAAAGACTGGAAATCTGTCATCTCAGAAGTCACTAATGTACAGTTATGTGACACAGATTTGAGTAATTAGAGGGTTTGATCACCAGGCATGTGAAGCCTGTGACAAATGTTGGTCGACGTCCCTGGCAGGAAGTCAAACTTGAAGACTGTTCGAGCGAGTCATGCTTCTTTAAAGGTTGTCACAAGCTGGATTGATTTAGTTTGGCAGAAACTACAAAAACAAACATGGAGTTTAGAAAAGCAAAGGCTCCTGTGATCCCAGCTCTGGCCCCAGAGAAGAGGAAATGCTTCATAAATTGCCCAGTGGACCAGCGCACCCAGGCTCCCTCTCCTCCACCTGGTAATTTTCAGATCGTCTGGAACAGCCACAGACAAACTAGGGGAGACACGGAGAGGCCTGGCCGGCCCTTCCCCCGCGCCCGCCCTCTGCCTGCCTTCTCCCCCTTCCCGTTAACAACCCACTGGGCTTGTGGTTTCTTTCTGCTTTGACTCCCTAGGTAAATCTGCATCATGGTCCTTAAGCCCAGCCTTGACTTCTTCCATTCCCATGGATACCAGTTGGGGCCTCGGTGTGGCAAGATGGGGACACAGGACTGCTCAGGTCCAGAAGGGCCTCAGCACTGTGTTCCCAGGCATCAGCTCCTAGACCTGTGAGCACCAAGGGAGTCCCCTTCTTGGGGACAGGCTGGGGCTTCCCAGGTGTGGGAAGACGAGGTGATAGCCTTCAGTACGCAGACTCTCTTCCCTAGCTCCTTGTGGTAGACATTCTGTCTTCAGAAGCATTCGTACCTCAAGGCCATCGCTGCTCCTGACTTGGCCTCAGTCGTTAATGGTGACCATGTGATCCCATCCATTGGCCTTAGGGCAGGCAAGGCCCAGCAGGTCCGGGCGGTCACTGGGATCTCTGGACACCGCGGAAGGCCTCACACCTGTTGGAGGCACTTCGCTGTCCCGGAATGAGGAGGTGGAGAACACACCCACCCAGGTCTGTCCCATAGCTGGGTCCAAACCTTCCTCCGCCAGGATGTGAAAGTTGGCCAAGACGGAGGCCAAGGGCCTCCCCAGCACTGAGCTTCACGAACGTGTTTGAATTGGGGGTGGGGGATGAGGGGTGGCAGGGGTAGTCAGTTAAAATACACTTTGTCACATTTTGAGGATAGTTAAAATAATGTCAACTTATAATAGTACAATCTCTTAGTGACTGGTTTTAAGTCTTTCTCAAATCGCATTTATAAGTATCCTTTCTTTTTGAAGTTAGGCTCAAAACCAGTAACAAGTGGTAACAGAAGGTTTCTCCCCTACTGGCCTGTGCCCTTGATTCTTTATCTCATGTTTAAATCCTCTGTGGATGATCGTATGATTTCCCGTGAAATACACAAAACCATCCAATTCTGGAGGGAGCAGAGAGAGTAAGCGAGAAAACGGTAAGCAAAGGGATCGCGGATAGAGTAACAGCAACGAAGACAGTAAGGAGGGGATGCGGGGCAAGCGGTGGAATGACAGGGCATGGGGAGCAGGGGCGGCCTTCCAGGAGGTGGTGTGCGGCTCTATCTGAGAAGGGGCTCTGCATGGAAACCCGGCCCACAAAACACAAGGTCCACGTCTTGCAGCAGGAGAGAGCTGGGGTGCACGAAGACCAGCAGGGAGGCTGGCTGGCTACTGTGGAAGGACCCAAGCCTGTCAGAGCGAGGAGCTGGGGCTTCAGTTTAAGTGGGATGGGCTGATCCTTGGACGGTTGGAAGCGAGGAAGTGATATGATGGGGCTTATCTTTCGAAGGGACCCCCGAGGCTGCATGCAAATGCATGGGTTATGATGCCTGAGTATGGAAGGAGGGAGCCTGAGTGAAGGCCACGGGTGGACCAGATCAAGGATGGTGGTGGCTGATGTTTGGATGGGGACAGGGGAGACTGAGAGAAGGAACTTGCTTTGGGAGCTGTCCTGGGGTAGAAGTGACTCCCAACCCACTGACTGCCAAGAGTTAGGGGAGGGCAGAGCAAGATGGCGGATGGTGTTTGCCTTGAGCAACTGGATCAGAGGTGCGGCTGTTTACCATTTATTGAAAAAGGTTTTCTGAGAGGGGGAGGCCACGGGCTCTGGAGTTCTATAGGGCTATCCGTTATCAGTTGCCCGTGACCACGATCATACTTAGAGAACAGCCATGGAGAGCAGATTCAAGCCCCCTCCCCCCACTTTGGCAGTTGTTGCTTTTGGGTTGTTTTTGTCGTTGGGTGTTGGAGGCACACCCCCTTCCAGACATCTGGGTGTTGCCTGGGGATTTGATGATTTCCTCGTCATCAGTTAAAAAGGTCCTCCAGAGCTACCCGGCATTGCAAAGTGGCCTTTATGATTTCTTTGGCATCCCATCAAATATTTTGGTTTGCAGGGAATTCGCAGGAAGACCCTCAGTTTCTCGAAGGCTGACAGTCACGGTGCTGTCACATTTTCCATCAAGAATACCCCTCGATAGCCGGCAGGCAATTTTGAGCTAAGAACAGTATTTACACTGTTTATTTGAGGATTAGTGAAAATCCTGTAATTCTCTAGGAGGCTGTCAGAAGCAAGAGGAGCTTGATTTAATGCCGCGGTCTTGAGCAAAATGCACTCATTTTACCTGCAAATATTTAATGTTCTCTTTTAAGCACCTTTTCTGACCCGTGTATTCTAATTGCCTTAAGGTTTATTTTTCAAACCATGTGATAACTTTTATTATGAATGAAAATGCCTGTGGTTTCTTTGCTCCTGAGAGGGAGCTCTATTGCTCTGTAATAAGTGCTCATCAGAGAAAAATCATTTTATATACGCCATGAATCTGTAATACGGCATGCTGGAAACCATAGATCATTTTAAAATGTAATGCATATCATTTATTATGGAAAAGGGTGCTTGACATTATTGGATTTCCTTCTTGAAACATAATCTGTATAACCATGAACTTTTTCTTAAACCCATTACATACCTTTGCAATTCAGTGGAAGAATTAAATTGCTTGCATTCAGGGATCCTGACTTAGAGCCGTTACTGAGTTCTGCGCCCTGGCTTTGAGCAGGTGGTGAGAGCGGACTTTGCTGGATGGCACACACTTGACCAGGCACTTTGCAAAAACAGTTTCTTTCCCACCTTTGCCCCTTGACCAAAAAACGTAGACGATTGTCACGGACTGTGTTGGCCCGTTGGGCTGAGAGGGCGAGGAGGTGCCCCGTGAGTGCGGCTAGTGGGCACCGGGAGAACCCGGACTTGAACTCTGTTTTCTTTGTTTTGTTTTTTAAATTCCAAAGCCTGCGTTCTTCTTAATAACACACACTCCGTCTGCTTTTCCTGGCAGTTCTGTGATTGTCCCACCATCGTTCAGATCCTTGGAAGGTACGAAGGAACCCTGTTGCTTCTATCTGGCAGAGAAGGCGTTAGGAGGACCAGTGACGTTTCTAAGCCTCAGGGAACTGAAGTGAACTCTTTTATTGTTAGTGTGGTGCCGAGCAGACGGTCTGCTTTAGCCGTGTTGCTTACAGTCATGTGTATTTTTGTCTTATATTTGGAAGTCACGGCTTGTTGGGGGCGCTGTTGTCACTGAGGGGCAACCCAGCCCATGCGTAGGACCTAGGACGCCTGCCATGCCATGGCCCGCGGGTGGCCACCCGTCTTATCTGCGGCGCTGGGTGTCCCCCCTCCTCTCCAGAGCACACACAGGGCGAGCATCAAGGCCGGAGCGTGTGTGCACACATCTGGGCGTGGTCTTCTGCTCTCTGGGTTGCTGACAAAGCTGGGCTGTTGCCCTCCGGAGATGGAAGGTGCCTTCCAAGAGTAGAAATATGCCAGACTTGCTTTTACGTTGATCCCCCCTCCTTGACGGAACACCTTTCTTTGCAGTTTCTTCTCCTCTTAGGGGGAAAATGCAGTACAATTCAGGATTCTCGTGTGCGCCCGTGGTGCTCAGAGGGTCCTCAGCTCTCTTGCTCTGCCATCTTGATGTTTTCCCTGTGGATTTTCTCATTTCCAGAGTCCAAGGGCCTTCTCTTGACTTGCATGAACTTCATGATTATGATGGGATGTCTGTGAAGAGAGAGTCGGAAAGGCCTATTCCGGGAACTTTCTAGAGTAGGCCCTGACTTCATACCGAGTGACACAGTGCAGCCAAGGGCACAGGGCACGATGGAATCTTCTAGAAGGCTGTGCTGGGCTCCGGGACAGGGACCAGTCCGGTTTCTCTGGTTGAATGTTTTTCGCTATGTGGTTCGTGGAGGCTCCAGAAAGCCCTAGAGCGTATGCCTGTTTCCAACCCACAACGTCCTGCGTCATCATCTCCCCGCTGCCTGCTTCCTTGGCTCCAAGTGGCGGTCCTCAGACGGCAGACCCGCCCCGACCCAGACGCGCCAGCCCCAAACAATCTGGTTACTGTTTAAACAACCGGTGTAAATAATGAGCCCCTCCATTACCGAGAGTATAAATACATTTCGACAAGTACGAGGTCTGCAGAGTGAACGTTTAGATTATGCGAAAACATCCACAGCTATAATTTGTATGCTGTGTGGACTGAGGGGTGTGAGTGATGTAAGCTGAAGAAAGCCCACCTTTCGCGTATGTGTGTTTTGTCATCGTGCCAGGAGGCCAACGTTGTTATATTTCCTTCGCGGGGAATTAATCATGGGGGGGCAGCACCTGCCAGAAATTTTTTTTTTTTTTGCCGAAATTCAGGCCTGTAGAGGTGGCTGGTGCTAACGAGCGCCTTGGCGAGGCTTGCTGGGCGTGACGGTAACTCGGGGACGGGGACGGGGACTGCAGCCACTTAGCTGCTCTTTTCCCCGTCCAGGGAGCGGAAGGCAAACCACAAAGGCATGTGATTAAGGTGAATTCAACCCTAAGTAGACAGAAGAACACGTGAAGAAGAACCACAACGTGGCCTCCAGGTACCCAGCCTCGTGCCTCCTGCCTTCCCAGCCCGGGAAGGGGGGCCCTCCCTAAGTCAACACAGCCTTGGCGGGCCGCTCTCAGGGAGAGGGGAGGGGGAAGGCTCCCTCTTTTTGTTTTTTGGCCAAAGTGGGAACTATGTGAAGTCCTATAAAATTAAGTAGTTTTCTTTACAAGGAGACACGGGAGAGGCCGAGAGTCACCCCGTGGGGGAGGGAGGGAGGGATGGCTGGTTCCCCCCGCAGCGACAGCACGGTTCGTGGTCCCCGGCTCCCGTCCGAGGCCGGTGTGAGAGGCTCCCTGGGCTCCAGGCAGCCACACACGAGGGCGTGCCTGACCCTCCGAGGTGCCGATCCTGCCTTACGTGTGGAGGTAACGTGTGTGTCAATTTTCACAGTCACTGCAAACTCGGGTGTCGGCTTCTGAGGCTTCCCTGACGCCCCCTCATCCCCGAACGCTCAGCCCAGTGCGAGGGTGTGAGGCCGTGCTTTACGGTCGCCTACGTGGGAAAGTGGATGGATCACTCATCTTGACCAGCTGCTGGTTTTCTCTGTGTCTCCACTTCCAGGAGACATAAACTACTGGTCGCACACGCGCACACACACACACACAGACACACACACACAGGGAACTGAAGGGATCGTGTGGGTTTTAGCACAAAGGAAAAATCAGGCGAACGGAGCACCAGGGCCCAGAGCGAGAGGGAGACGGGTGCGTGAAGTGTGTGCAGAGTTGCCGAGACAGCAAGGCTCTGTTTTCATATGGGCTGGGATTTCTGTTAATCAGGGGTGGTGAACGCACAGACATGGAGATGACTGTCATGAAGACCGAGCTTTCCCCTCACGGGTCCCTGGAAGCAGGAGGCAGGCACACGGGGCCACACGGGGAAGCTCCGGGGTTGGTCCTGAGGGTGAGGGGGAACGCAGGCGGGAGCCTTGATGGTGGTTTTCACAGGAAGAAGTGGTGAGGCAGGCCGAGCAGGCCAAGCAGGGTGTGGCGTGGGGGTTGCCCCCCTCGTGTGGTACCTGGCTCTGGGGGGACGAGGGCAGGGGATGCCGGTCTGAGAATTTGGTGGGTTTGCATACTGGCTAGCCTAGGCGAGGGGCTCTGTCTCTCCAGGGTCAGCAAGCCCTCCCATCCCCATGTGAAGACATCGGAACTACAGAAAATGCAAAGGAGAACCCAGCCCTCAGGGAGGCCTCCGCTGGTCCCCGGCCACACCCAGGACAGGACGGACCCCCTGGGTCCCTGGAGGGGTGTCCCAGGGCCAGCATTCCCACAGGCCCGCAGGTGACTGCCCCACAGGGATGGTGACGTGTGCAGAGGGACATATTCTAAGACTGTCTTACAATCTCTATATCTTAGAGTATAAATATATATATGTGTGTGTCTGTATATATATTATGGGAATTCATTTTATTTGGGTTTTTTGTATTTATGTATTGAATTTATGAGGTTACTGGAATTGGATCACAGAATGTAGTAACCTGCTGGGCGTCGTTCATTTACTTCGCAAGCTTACGGTGTTTACATGAAGAAAAAGCAAGCTAAATCTTATAAGAAAAAGCCATGAGGAGAGTCTCAGGCCAAAAGATGCCGACATAACACTCTAATGGGGTGTGCCTAGCTTGACCTAACCCGGCTGAGAGACGTTCCAGCTGATCTTGAGATCGCAGTGGCTCTTTCCTGCTTATTTCTCCGCGTGCGGTGGTATCACCTTACCTTTGACACTCGGTTTGGGAAAAATAACTCATCTGGGCTTTTTCTTTTCTCTTCTCGACCTTGAGGTGTGATGGTCTCACATTTCCATGTGCTGGAAGCTGGCGCCGTTTGAAGGGGGGCCCGAGGCCTCAGCGTGGGGGCCCTGGTGCTGCTTTGCCGTTTGCTTCGCGAGGGTCACGCTTCCACGTCTCCCGGGCTGGCTAGAACTGAGTGTGCCGTCCTGCGTGGAAACGCGCTTCGTAATTCGTGTTCCGCTATGCAGATAGTTTCAGTGCTGTTCTCATTAAAGACCCTTGATTTCCACTGTCTAGTAACCCTTTCTGTCAAGGGTACGTAAGGGTTCTAACGACCTCACGGATTTATCCCCCAGTGGGCCTCGCCGTTCGCTCACTCACTCCCATCCTCATCCCTTCGAGAAGGAGCTGATGGGCGTTCGAAAGTCGGGCTGTTGGTTCTGCTTCTAACAAGACTGCAGACTTGCCCGAAGGCTACTGCTTGTTGACTTTTTATAGAAATGGCCGAGGTGTGAGAGGCTGCTGGGGGTCTGGTAGAGCCAGCACCCACTCCACCTTCTGTGAACTTTTTCCCCGTCCATGCAGGCCTCTGCCCACCCCCTGCCTCCCTACTGGCCTCCTGCCCCTCCACACCCACACCTGCAGCCCCTCACCCACAGCCGGCCACCTCGCCTTCCTGGCTCCCCCTCACCTTGCTGCTCCTGGGGTCCTGGCGGGCGTCCTCTGGGCCCCACCGAGCGGCAGCCTCTTCCCCTCAGCCCCGCCCCCCTGCAGAGGGCCAGCCACCTTCACTGACTGCTTTGGAGTAGGTGTGAGCCACAGGAGGCCAGGGGCCCGTGGGGTCACCGTGGTGCCTGAAGACCCCGATGGTGTGGGCACTTGGGATTTGCTGAGAGAACCAACGAAAACAGGCCGCCGTCATTGCAGGTGGGGTCGGGTGACGGTCTGCAGCCTGTCCTTGGAGGTGCCTGTGAGTTTTCCTCCCGTGTGTGCGGGGCACTGTGTCTACGCAGGTGTGTGGAGGTCCAGCTCTGATGTCCTGCTGCTGGTGGGTGAGGACCCCCACTGGCGATCTTTCTCTGTGTTAAGTCTGCCCTCTCTGCCTGGAGTCATGACCAAAAGCAGATCATAAATGGTTGCAGGCCGAAGAGCTGGCCGGGGCTGCTGAGTCCAGAGAAGGCCCCTGCTCCTGGCTCCCCTGCAGGAGACAAGCGCCACCCCGGGCGGCTGCAGTGGCCTCTGTCTGCGCCTCTGCCCCGTTAGCGCTGAGTGGCTTCTCTTTTTAGAAGATGCTCTGCTGATTTGCTGGGGCCGAAGGAATAAAGGGCCATGGCCCGCGCCTTGCCTTCCGCAGCTCACAGTTGTTGCCTCCCTGACCTGGAGGCTGGAAGTCCGAGGTCCAGCCGAGGGCAGGGCTGGTTTCTCCTAGGGCTTCTCTCCCAGGTTTGCAGACCCTGTCTTCCCCGTGTCTTCACGCAGCCATCCCTCTGTGCCTGCCTGTGTCCTGATGTCCTCTTCTTACAAGGACACCAGCCGTCGGGGATTAGGTCCCACCCTGGTGACCTCCTGTTACTTTCATCACCTCTTTAAATGCTTCACCTCCAAATATGGTGCCATTGTGAGGGGCTGGGGGCGAGGACTCCAACACATGGATTGTGGGGGACGGAATCCAGCCCATCACGGATGCCAGCCTGAGAAAGCAGGCAAGTGAGGCTCCGTGTAAGCCCACATTGGGCTTGGATCGTCTGTTGCGCTCTGGGGAGGGCTACCGGGGAGGTGAGGGGCCGCCCTCCTCCCCATGCAACGTGGCCAGGCCCTGTGCGCTGGGGTAGCTGCCGGGTCCCAGTGGGGCTTGAGTACACTGTTCCCCTCACTGGGGCCCCTGGTCCTTGGAGGAGACTGAGGTCATCACCAGGCCCCATCCTCACAGGGGCCGAGGTCTGTCTGTGACCTGAATGGCCAGCCGTACCCGGTCAGGTGACTCCCAGCCTTCTGGGACATCCCCCGCCCTACAGTGCCCTGTGTCATCTCCCACGCCAAAGCGGTGAGCAGAGACAGTCGACCACATGGCAGCCTTTGTTCCTGAGCACTGGGCTTCCGTGCGGAGTACCTGGAGGAGGTCCAGTTGACCCCAGGGTTAGATGTACGGGGGCTGCAGGTGACAGGTCGTGCATCCTCCTGCTGGCGCGGGTACACGGCACGGCAGGGCCAGCTCACCATAGCTAACGGTGCAGAGCCAGCAGCAGGGACCAGGGCGTGCCGCGGCTTGCGAGCTGCCAGAGGCACAGGCAGGGAGGAGGGTCCCCGTGTGGCTGCTGTCTTCTGGCTCCTTCTATAGAACCCTGTGGGCGTGTATCACAGGTAGGTAATGCCTGTGAAAACATCTGCTTACACGTAATGCAAAACCGCACCTGTCAATCCGGCTGGCCTTGGGGTCTTGACAGTCGCTTCTAAGAAAGCGTTTGCTGGCTGCCTGTCTGCCGTGTGATAGACACCCATGTCCGGGAATGCTTAGGGCGAGCTCGGTTTTCACCGTGAGATAGGATGCTGGGAAGGTTTCCCCAGAGAGCAGGGACTGCTGCCAAAGTGCTCTCGAACCTGGGGAAATCACTGTGCCCCGTTCCAGATTCCGGGGCTGGGGCAGCCCCAGGTGTAGTGGAACGTGTCCCAGCCCAGCGTGTGGGGGCCGGCACCCTCTACGCCGTGGGGGGAGGCTGCCTGGTGCCACTGTCTCCTGCGCGGTCCCTTCAAAGGGCAGAACCTCCCATCTTTGTGGCTGGGAGTCGTTGGGGGTTAACAGCACATCGTGGCCCGCGTTTTTCCTCTTGGTGCCCGTTACCAGTTTTGCTCATTTGCCACAAACTGTGTGTCCGAGAGAGGCACTCGGTTTCAGCAGACCATCCTGCAGGTACTGTTACTGGCTCGGGAATGCGTTAAAGCCATTCCTAGAAGTGTCGTTGACATCTCTTCAAGGTTAACACTGCCCCTCCGACGCCCACGGTGGGGCTCATGGAAGCCCACACATGCTCCTGGGCCTGGTCTGCGGGCACGTGCGTTTTGGACACACGTAGTAGGGAGGGCGCCCACTGCCTTTACCCTCCCTTGCTGCCCACCAGTCCCTGGAAACCCACAAAATATTGCCACATGTCAGTGAACTGCTAAAAGTGAATCATGCTGGTGAGTGCTGCCAGGCTGCTGACCAGGGTTTGGTTTTGGCCGCGGACCTTCCCTGTTGGTACGGGCTGCAGACAGCTATGAGGCAGGCCTGGCTCTTCCCTGTCTTGGTCCTCATCCCTAACCTTCTCCTCCCTCCTCCCTCTATTGCCCCTCCTTCTCTCCCCTCTCCCCCCTCCTCTCCCTCCTTCTCCCCCTCCTCCCCCTATTTCCCCTCTTCTCCCTCCTCCCCTCCTCTCCTTCCCACCTCCCCCATGCCTCTCCCTTTTGCCCACCCTCCTCTTGTTCCTCCTTCTCCCCTCCTCTCCTCCCCCTCCTGCAAAAAAAACCTCCTGCCCCTCCTTCTCCCCCTCCTGCCCTCCTCCCCTTTCTCCTTCTCCCCCTTCCCTCCCCCTCCTCTCCCTCTTTCCCCCCTCCTCCCCCCTCTCTCCTCTTCCTCCTTCTCTTTCTCTCCCTGTCTCTCAGGTATCTGGTCGTCTGCAGAGAAGCAGAACTCATGGGAGGCAGAGGAAAGCTGATGTTGCTGGTAGGTCAGTGAGCATCAGAGTCTCTGCTCCTGTTTGGTGAGGCTTGAATGGCACGATGTGGGTGGAACGTCCTGAGTGGCTGTCATCGAGATGTGGTACAAGATGTGGTCCGGGCCTGCAGCATCAGCACCACCTGGGACCTTGCTGGAAACACCGGGCCCGACCCCAGACCTGCCGAGCAGCACATGTGGGGTGATCCCAGTGCTCTTCCTGCACGTTCCCAGGGGGCTTCTGAGGCCCACTCGGGTTTAAGATCCCTGGGCAGAGGCGGTTGCTCCCTGTCCGGGGACAGCCTGCGGGGCCGAGTGGGGACGGGCAGCGGGGCTCCCTGGCTGCCACAGGGAAGTTGACGGGTTTGGGGTGCAACCCTCCCCTGTGGCTCTGCTGGGCGCCCAGGGCTGAGAGCCGGCTCTTCCCAGTCGTGGGGGCCCTCTGACTACCAGCGGACTTCCAGGGAAGAAGCTTAGGGTGGTCTTGCTGGCAGGCTCTTCAGCTCTGCTTTTTTCCTGGGACCTGGGGAAGGGGAGATGCCTGACTCCCCAGCTAGGCACACGGATGTCCAGAAAAGCTGTTCACAACCACCTGGCATGTCTTTTCAGGGGAGAAGACGTGACCGTGTCTTCCCCTGACGTGGGAAGAGTCCCCCCGAGTCCCCCAGTGCAGCAGCCGTGATAGGAGTGCTGGTGCTGGGCCGGCAGCGCCCCGTGGAGCTGGCCTGAGCGGGGTGACCCCAAGGAGCTGTGTCTGCGCGTGCGGTGTGAAGGAGAGCCAGGACAGGGTGCTTCGTGGGCCCCCACGTGGAGCCGCAGTGTGGCCTGGCTGCTCAGCCCCCAGCCTGCGCCCTGCCTTTACTTCCGCAGCGGGGTTTTGTTCGAGTTCTGTTGTGTCACCCGCACGTTGGACGGCGCGGCTCCCCCCCCAGGTGCCGTCCATATGTCCCCTCTCCTTCAGGACACAGGTGTGCCTGGCCATGAGCTCGTTGCCGGGGTGAAGGGCCCCACCAGTGAGGGGTTCCATGGCCTCAATTCATGTGTCGGGCCTGCGTGGCACTTTCCAGTTTTTAAAAGAGAATTACTTGGAGCACGTTGCTACGGCTTAGCGTGGATTTCCCCGTGCGCTCTCTGTGTTGGCAGTTTTGTCTTAACGAGAAGAGTTTCGGTAGGACTTGGTGGAGACGTCGTGCAGACGCGCCCGGCTGTGAGAAGGGTCCCCGTGTGACAGCAGCTGTGCGGCAGGAAGAGCCGGCCAGACCCCTGCACGGCCCTGTGTGCACGGGCTTCAGCTGCGTCTTTGCTCTCCTCAGTTTACTCACTTACAGGATGGGGATGATGGGGACTCCTTCCCTGGGTCTGTGGAAGGAATCAAGGAGATAAGACGAGATTCAAGATTCAAGGAGATAAGACGAGGATAAATGTTCTGCAGATGGGAGTGTGGTGGACGCTGGTGGGGTAACGGTCCCTGCGTTTGGTGCAGAGAGACTCAGCGGACACGGAGGCTGGATGGGGGAGCGTGGAAACGATGATGCCTTCGCACGTTTTGCTCTGACCCCCTGTGTGCCCTGCCGCGCCCATGTTTTGGCTGAGCAGGCTGTGCCCTGTCGTCTCTGCCAGCCGTACGCAGAGCACGTTTGCAGGGAACGTCAGCTTGCACGTCTTTCAAATGGAAAGAAAGGGACGCGCCGGGGGCTCAATCGGTGAAGCCTCTGCCTTCGGCTCAGGTCATGATCCCGGGGTCCTGGGATCAAGCCCCATGTCTGGCTCCCGGCTCAGCTTCTCCCTGTCCCTCTGCCTCTCCACCCCACTCCTGCTCTCTCTCTGTCTCTCAAATAAAGAAATAAAATGGAAAGAGCGCTCCCGACGCTTGCAGCGTGCAGGCTCCCACTCCCCGCGGCGTTTCGCACCTACCCTGCACATGGAGCTGAGTGTTTGCAAGCAGCCCCCTTTGATTCCTCCTCCTGACATGCTCAGCTTCGTGTTCCTGGCAGTAACGTGCGCCTCCCAAGTGCTCGTCTGCCACCACAGTTTGTAATCATTACCCAGGTACCATCACAGCTGCCATGCGCAGGTTTGGGACAACAGCTGACCCTCGACGGTCACAGTCAGGGCATGGAGGGGACCCGGACCTCTGCTGCAGGCCTGAGTCTGTCCCAGCAGTGTGGCCGGCTGGTTTGGAAACAGTCTGTCATGTTCCCGTAATCTACAGTTACCTCATCGGCCTCCCCCAATGGGCCCCACGTGGAATGTCTCTTCCCCTCTCCAAACCACACTGGACGTGTTCTCCCCGTTTCTGTTAATAACCCACCCTGGGCCCTTGCTCTCGCCTTCCCCACCCAAGAGTCCCAGAGAAGCTGGTCCTAGCACTGAAATGCACCTCGGATACAATTGTGCTGTTTCACATCCACTTAGAGCTGAACTTGGTGCTGAGTTCAGTGCACGGGTCGTGGGGTGATGTGCACTCCTCTGCCGTGCTCACCAGCTCTGCCTCCCCTGGAGGAATGCTGGAGGAGAATGATCTGTCCCTTTATCCTTGTGGGGGTGGTGATGTTGGTGTTGGAATGTGATTCAGATCAAAGTTTGAATGGGCTCCCACCATCCCATCCCAGGTCTTCATTCAACCCCCTGGGAGTCTCATGGGGTGCTTCCTGATGGGGTGTCGTGAAAAGTGTGGTTATGTGTGCATGCATATGTG
This sequence comes from Ailuropoda melanoleuca, assembly GCF_002007445.2. Lineage (NCBI taxonomy): Eukaryota > Metazoa > Chordata > Mammalia > Carnivora > Ursidae > Ailuropoda > Ailuropoda melanoleuca. The sequence goes on along the minus strand of NC_048234.1, from coordinate 17,554,390 downwards.
TGTGCATGTGTGCATGGCAGCAGGCGTGCGTGGATGTGCATGCATCTGCGTGTGCATGGGTGTGGGCATCTGTGTGTGTACGTGTGTACACGGGCATCTATGAGTGCTGGTTTCCCCAAAAGACAGAGGCAGAGCACATTGGCATTTCTTCCTCTGCTGCTCCCTTTTGGCTTCTCAGGTCTCATGCAAGAGCGTGTGACTGAAGCCAGGAGGTGCAGCTTCTGCAGGCCTCTTCCTTGAGGCAAGAACGCCCTGTCATTCGGGCTGCAGGGAGAGAGAAGGAAGCTGTGTTAGATGGAAGGTGAGGGGCGGATGGGAGGAGGCAGGACCGCGGGCAGCACTGTCTCTGCCGCTGACTGCTCCGGGGCTGTCTTTGGATCTTTACCAAGTAACTGGGCCCCACGTGGGGCCCCCGATGCCCCAGGAGGGACTCTCAGGTTTGCAGTCCGTCCCTGAACTCAACGCCTGGGAAGTGGGCGGGTGAAAGGCAAGTGATCCCGTGGCCGTTGTTGGCCAAGTGTGGGCATCCAGAGGCCCATGTTGGCGCTGTGTGACTCTCTTTGTGCTCTCTGTGTGTGCGAGGGATACTGAGGCACAGAGGGGGGGATATTGGAGACCTGAGGACAGTCATGTGGCTGTTGAAGGCCAGAAGCTGTTGAATACCCTCGCAGTCATTAAATACTTATAACGTGAAGTGCGTTAGATAAGCCCAGGGGATTAATATACCTCATTCCTGCAGAGCGTGTTGCTTACAGCTTTTAGACCATGAAAAAAAGGAAAAGGAATTTTCCAGAGGGGAAAATACTAATAGAGAATATATAGGATATATATTATATATATATATATATAATATAAACGAAGCTTTTGAATGATCCAGCTTTTGAACATCCTAAAATAGAGAAAAACGACCCCGAAGTCTTGTGCGGGAGGAACGTCACAGCGATCTTCATTCACACTTCTAGTCTGCAGAGCTCAGGACCGCTGCTGAGCAGTCCTTCATCCCTAAAGATTTGCTCGTGTTGGATTCCAGCCCCAAGGTGGCCTGGGAACATCGGTGGCGTCTCCAGGAATCAGCGCTGGGCGAGACCCTGCTGCTGTGCCAAGCAGCCACACGCAGAAGGCATGCTGGGATTGCGGGCGCTGGGAAGTAGGCTCTTGCCAACCTGCGGACTCCTGACCCCGAGATGTGGGCACCTTTCCTTTTCCTCCGTGCTCAGGCTGGGAGGAACCTTGGTCCCCTGTGCCTGTCACCTCTTGGCCACTCGGAGCCTGTGCGCCAGGACTCCAGGGAGTGAGCCTCCTGCCCTGGGGGGTCCCCAGCCAGACAGGGCCTCAGGGTGAGAGGCTGCCAAGCCGAGGCTCCTCCAGGGGCAGCCAGGTGACTGTGCCGCTGTGGGGACAGGCACAGGCTGTCATGATGTGTACGTTGGCTCGGTGGTTGAAATCAGGGGCTGCTGGAGAGAGCGGGCAGAGACAAGATGGTGCGGAACGCTTCAACCATGAGCTCGGAGTTGGGGGCACTCGCGGTGGGCCAGCCCCGCAGCTCTCACGGGTGGGCACTGCTAGTGTTGTGCCCATTTCCAGATGGGGACACAGAGCTACGAGTTGCTCTCATTACGTCAGACATTTGGAAATGAGTATGTTTCTGGTGATGATAGCCTCCATGGGGTCAAAGTGCATCAAAAATAAAACGTAAAATGTTTTCATCCAGAGAAGAGAAGAGAGGATCCCGCGTGATGGGGGCCTCGACGCCCACACCCTGACTCAGTGAGCCTCTAAAGGCAGCTGTTGTGGAGTGTCACTTGCAGTCAGAATAATTACTGACGTGCCTGAGGCCCCGTGGAGAGCCAGACCACGCCGCTCTGAGTGCAGGCTCCAGACATTCCCAAGTGGGCGTGTGTCCGTGCTCATCCACGTGCGGCTGTGGTCCCCCCGGGGGCGTGCCTGTGGTGCCGCGTGAGACCTCGGGGTGGTTCTCTGCTTGGAACGTCGTCCACGGTGTCTTGACTCCAGCCCGTGTGTCCTTCTATGCGCCCATCCAGCGTGCATGGATTTGTTTTCAGCTGTGGTTAACAACAACAACAACACGTAACATTTAGCGTCTTAACCATCTCTGAACATACAGTTCAATAGTGTTAAGTACGGTCGCAATATCGTGCGATCGCCAGAACGTTTTCATTTTGCACAACTGAAACTGTACCCATTAAACAACTACTCCCCATCTCCTCCGCCCTGGCCTCTGGCAACTACCATTCTTCCCTCTGTTTCCATGGAGTTGACTACTCGAGATACTTCATACGAATCATAGAATATTTGTCTTTTTGTGACTGGCTTATTTCACTTGGCGTAATGTCCTCGGGTGCATTTATGTTGTGGCACATGTTGAAATTACCTTTTTTTTTTTTTTAAGATTTATTTATTTGAGCGAGGGGGAAGAGAGCGCTCACAGTGGGGAAGGGGCAGAGGGAGAGGGAGAACCCCAAGCAGACTCCCTGCTGAGTGCCAAGTTGATCGCAGGGCTTGATCCCAAGACCCTGAGACCATGACCTGAGCCAAAATCAAGAGTCAGACGCCCAACCAACTGAGCCACCCAGGCTCCCTAGAATTTTCTTTTTAAGACTGAATAGTAGTCCCTCGTGTGTATACACCACACTTCGCTTATCCACTCGTCCTTCGATGGGTTGCTTCCATGTTTTAGCTGCCGTGAGCATGAGTGTGCGGATAGCTCTTCAAACCCTGCTTTCAGTTCCCCTGGGTGTATACGTGGAAGTGGAATTGCTGGGCCCTGTGGTAATCATATTCTCGGTTTTGGGGGGAACTGCCATACTGTTTCCCAGCAGCTGCGCCATTTTACGTCCCACCAGCAGCACACAAGGGCTCCAGTCTCACCACATCCTCTCCAGCAGTTGCTCTTTTCTGTGAATGGACGTGAAGTCGGATCTCATTTGTTCTGCAAATAATTGGTGATGTTTTCGTGAGCTCTCTAACAACCAGTGATCTTTCCATGTGCTTGCAGGACATTTGTGTATCCTCTTTGGAGAAATGTCTGTTTTGGTCCTTTGCCCTTTTCTGGTCAGTCCCCTCAGTGCTTCACAAGGCAGCATCTCTGCGTGGCCCTCCGATGCCCTGCACTTTCTCCCTGGAGTGATGGTGTGGTGGTTCCTTTGCCTCCCCAGTGGCTGGGAAACCAGGAACATCTCACATTCTTTCTACCTTGGCTCTCCTGGCACACGTGCCTGCTTAAGCTGGATTCGATGCATTTCCCATGGGCAAAGGGGGAGGTGTTCTGGAGCTCTTTAATGGGTGTTCTACGAGCCTCCCCTCCCCTCTCCGCTATCGTGGTTCCTTCTCTTTCTGTCTTTGCTGAGCCCTGTAGATGAACTTGCAGCTGTTTAAGTGGCCTTCGAGAACAGTGCACTGTGCAGAGAAAGTGCTGCCCTTGCCTCCTGGGTCTATAAACACCGGCGCTCTGGGTATAGTTTCCTCTGCTCCCAGATGAGACCCAGCAGGGTCTCAGACCCAAATGCCTGTAGGGCTCCAGTTGGTAATACAAATGCCAAGTGCACCCTTCGCCTGAAACCTTCCAAGTTAAGAAAAGCTCTATTTGTGAGGAGCCTCACTGGCCAATCAAAGGACCTGGTGATGACTGCCAGTCTTAACCCCACTCACCCATGCACTAGGGCATGGCCTGTCTGCCTGGCAGCCAAGACCTTCCCATTCACAGTGGTCCACACACCAGCAGCATGGCATTGCTTGGGAGCTGTTAGGAATGCAGAATCCCAGGCCCCACCCCACAGAGTCAGAATCTGTACATAACAAGCTCTTCGTTACACAAGGCTTGTGTGCTTGTTACAGTGTGAGAGACCTCGTCCCAAGGGATCACCTCAGAGTAGATACTCCCATTCTTGGGCCATCCACACCATGGAATACTGTTTTGCAAAAAAGAGGAATGAATTATTTCTACAGACACCAAGTTAGATGACCCCTCAAAGGCATGATGCCGAGTGAAAGGGGACGGTTTCAAAAGTTGATGTAGGGGAGGAAAAGAACTCCCTCTACTCTCTTAGGTTCTGAGGCTGAGGCTTGGGAATTAAACTGACAAGGATAGCTTCACAGTAGGAAAGGCACACAGATTTTATTGATGTTAATATCTTCACGTGCATGAAGGCTTCACAAAAAATTGTTAAACCCAAGAACTGGTTATCTTTAGATGCTTAAGACTATATAAAGAAAGGGGAATAAATTGTGGAAATGAGATTAAGCAAAGGGAAAGAGTGTGTGTTTCCAGGGTAGTAGATTATGACAGAGTGACTAAGAAGTATGTGTGAGAGACGAATGGTCGGTAAGGATTATTTAGTGGGATTTACTTAGGCACACTCATCTTGTGCTGCCTCTCCACCTACAGGATTAGGGTTGTTCCCCCTTGTGGTATAAAGGAGGGGGACACCTTCACAAAGGGAAATTTATGTCCTGCTTTTAGACAGATGGCGAGGGCACAGCGCTCCTCCTGTCTCTGCTATTTCTCAGTTGTCTTCAGCTCAAAATAATCCTCATGCCAAAGTGGCCTATTTTGGGGTGGCATGATCTGATCCCCATCAGTTGTATCCTGTGTGATTCCATTTTTCTCAAAGAAGTCGAAACTGTAGTGATGGAGAAAAAGTGTGTACATGTGTGTATGTGTGGTGTGTGTGTATATGAAGGGAAAGTATGGGAAGAGTTTTTTGGGTGATTAGACTCTTCTCTGTATTGGCTGTGGTTATGGTGATGTGAATTTATTCCTGTGTTAAAATTCGTAAGTCTATAACTGGAAGACAAAATAAAAGTCAATGAAAATACAAACAAAAACAAAAAACAAAAACACAGTGGTTCAATGACTAAATGCATGCACATATCATTTCACATGTGTGTGACTTCATTTTGCAGGATACGCTTCCTGGAGGTGGAGCAGTTGGGTGGCAGGTGTGTGCCTGTGGATGCAGGTGGCTGTCCCGCATGGATTTTGCCACACTTACACACCATTGCTGTGTCTGCACCCTCCTCAGCCTGGCCTGGAATCTTTGCCAGCTGATGTGGGGAAAACCATCACAGTTTTGCAATGTCAGGTGAATTTGGTCCGTGGCAGCTCACAGGCCAGTCACATAAGGGGCCCTTCCCGCATGGAATGGTTTTCCACGGCACAGATTCACCTGCTTCCCCTTGTTAAAATTTTTTTTTTTTTAATTNTTTTATTTATTTATTCAACAGAGATAGAGACAGCCAGCGAGAGAGGGAACACAAGCAGGGGGAGTGGGAGAGGAAGAAGCAGGCTCATAGCGGAGGAGCCTGATGTGGGGCTCGATCCCATAACGGCAGGATCACGCCCTGAGCCGAAGGCAGACGCTTAACCGCTGTGCCACCCAGGAGCCCCCAGCATTTTTTTTTTTAAGATTTTATTTATTTATTTGACAGAGAGACAGCCAGCGAGAGAGGGAACACAAGCAGGGGGAGTGGGAGAGGAAGAAGCAGGCTCATAGCAGAAGAGCCTGATGTGGGGCTCGATCCCATAACGCCGGGATCACGCCCTGAGCCGAAGGCAGACGCTCAACCGCTGTGCCAGCCAGGTGCCCCTATTTTTTAAAAAAAAAATTTTTTTTTTAATTTCTTTATTCAACAGAGATAGAGACAGCCAGCGAGAGAGGGAACACAAGCAGGGGGAGTGGGAGAGGAAGACACCTGCTTCCCCTTGTTAAACTGAAAGTGTGAACTCCTTTTGGCAGCCTGCTAGGGGTGGTTTTGTTCCATATGTGTGCTTGTCATTCAGGACTTGGTGACGGAGCAGCCTTTTCTTTGGGCCGGGGCACTGCCTACCTGTCGACAGGTAAGGTGGCTTCAGTCTACCTGTCGACAGGTGAGATGGCCTTAGAGATGTTGGACAGATTGCGGCAGCCCTCGAGTCCTAGTTCATTTTAGAGCCCACTTACCACACCTGGCTGCTGCCTTGGGCCCTCAGGGACCGTCACTGCTGACAGGCTGCACAGGTGTGGGTCTCTTTGCCCCTGCGGAGTGGACGCTGCCTCTTCTCTCCATGCTGGCAGCAGCGTGGCAGGCTCAGCACACCCACTTCTGTTCCCCCAGGGAGAATTTACCCACTGCAGGTGCCCCCTTGGCATTTTTCCCTCTTGAACACTGCCATTGAGACATCCTTGGGGTCTTCCCTTCTTACTCTCTGCTTTTAGCACAAGGTCTGGGGAGTCAGGCCAAACGAAGCTCTGGAAGAGAATTACCGTGCCCTGCACTCTGCCCTGCAAATCCTACGTCTTGGCCAGTTCTTGTGTACAAAGGATGGCTTAGCCTCCTGTTATGGGCGCATCGGTGTCCCTGCTGTAAAGTGTTCACACAAAGAAAATGGTGGGAAGGAAAATCAGGCGGCGTGGGGGTACACTCCCGCTGCTGGAGTGCCTTGGTCTGACATCCCCGTTTATGCAAAACTTTACCCTCCAGGGTGGAGGTTTTCCAGGCCTTCTATCCCCTCGACTTTTATGTGGTGTGAGACTTGGCATCTGTTTTTGTAAATATTTTAAGCAGGGCTGTGGCCCACTGTGAGCTCCTTGCTGTCTGTGAGCCAGCACACATGGAAAATGGCTTGTTTGCATAAATAATGGG
>NC_048234.1:17529509-17547648 GCF_002007445.2 Ailuropoda melanoleuca | reverse complement strand
CCTCTGCTATGAGCCTGCTTCTTCCTCTCCCACTCCCCCTGCTTGTGTTCCCTCTCTCGCTGGCTGTCTCTATCTCTGTCAAATAAATAAATCAATAAAATCTTTAAAAAAAAAAAAANTAAATAATGGGTCTCTTTGGAAACATGGCCGTGAACTCTGCTGTGGCATAGTAACTAAACGCGGAAGCAAGTGGGAAGGGGTGTGCGGGTCTGGAGTGGTGTGTCTGCACGGCCTTGTGGGCTCTGGAAGCCCCAGCCCCTGACCCCTTTCCCCGTCTCCTTCCCGAGCCAGCCCGTTGTGCTGCCTTCTTTCCCTTTCTTGAGATGGGACAAGCCAACGAGAGCACGTGTCCTCTCCGCCCTTGTTTAGGGCATGTGTGTCCTCAAATGGTTCAGCCATCTGGGCTACCCAAGTCTGTCCTCGGCCAGTGACAGTGGCGCAAGCTCCTCTGTAGCCCCAGTTGGACGCTGACCTGCGGACGCCTCGCCACACTCCCAGGATGTCTGCAGTGACGCCACCTTCGGAGAAGTCGGGGCGTCAGAAACACATGCAGGCGTGGCTGGGGTCGCCGTGGAGGAGAGCAAGGGCCCAAGCTTGGTCTCCCACATCTCAGCTGCAGCCGCTGTCCCATGCTGGCGTCCCGGCCAGGAGGGCAGTCACCGCGGCCCATGGCCTCGCTGGCAGCTCAGGTCGAAGGGGAGGAACCCATAGAGAAAGGGGGACAGATGGAGAAAAAGAAGAAGCATTTATCGGCTTCCCTGGAAAGACTGTAATGCACACCCCATGAAGTTTTGTGTGACTCTCACTGACTCCGTTGGCGACCCTGGGAGTAAGGTCCCCTCGCTCCCATTTTGCATTTAAGGAGTCTGAGAGGCCAAGAAGGCACTTCTCTTGCTCCTGGTTCAGAGCTAGTAAGAGGCAGAGGCAGGGTTTCTGTGGCGTCTGTCTGACTGTATGTAAATGTTGGGCTCTTCCAACATTCCAGAACCTTCTGGGGCTCAGTTTGTGTATGAAATTGGAGAAGGATAAGCCAGGAGCCCTGATGACTGGATGAGATTGTATCTAAGTTTTATTCTCTCAGGCTTGCTGACTCTAAACCAAGACCAGGAAGGAAAACAGGATAGAATAGAGAGGAGCAGAGTTTCTCAACCTCAGATTGTTGACATTTGGGGCTCAATAATTCCACATGGTGAGGGCTTTCCTTTATATTGAATATGTGTGAGAGCATCCCTGGCCTCACCCCACCAGGTGCCATGGGGGCCCCCACCCTGGTCTATCACAAATGTCTCCAGGCGTTGCTGGATGTCAGAGTCGGGTGCAGAATCCCCCCTGCCCATTGAGACAGGGGGGCAAAGGAAGGATACCCCCGGGAGGCTGGAAGGGGAATTGGACCAGGAGACAGAGACAGGGTCCCATGTGTCCAGGGATGCCACCTACCCCCATGTGTCCAGGGAGGCCAGCCCCCCCATGTGTCCAGGGATGCCAGCCCTTCTTGCTCTTTTCATCGGGTTGCATTTTCTCTCAAAGCTAACAGCTTACGATTGCTGAAAGCCTCAAGGGCTGAGGATGTAGCTGCAGGGACCCTCTGAGTCCCCGGCGCGCACGTGTGTGCATGTTTGCTGGGTGCCCCGCATCATACACTCACTCGTGTTTTTGTGGTAATGACAGAGAGAGGTTCCCGGGTGCGTGTGGTTGTTAAAGCAAAAGTGCTTTCAAATACCAAGAGGAGAGCACACCTGCAGCCTCGAGTGACAGAACAGGCAAGTCAACCCCGCAGTAATTACCCATGACATTACTCCATGATTGATTAGTTTAGGGCTCCTGGCTGTGAAAATAAAAAAGCCTCAAAGAAAACCTTGAAACAACCATGATTTATGAGTTTAAGAGTCTCACTTAGGTAAAAACAATGTACTGAAAAATGTCCTTTTTTATTGGAGCGTGGGGAAATCGGCACTGTCTGGTGGTAGGATTACCAGCTTAATTCTTTCAATAAATTATTTAAAAGGAGAAGCTCAGAAAAGGCAAAGACGTTCATTATAGAAAAAATGATAATTGGCAATGACATGCATTTTTATGGATAAGCAATAGCCCTGGTTTATATTGCTTTAACATAGTCAATGTTGATGGTCCAAAGCTGTAGCTATAAAATGCAAATATTTGCATTGCTGTTGCAAATCCTTGCTCTGTATATTGGACGAATCAGATACTCTCCAGTGGTACTCACGGTGTAAGGATGGTGGATGAAATATATTCTGGAAATAGAATGTAAAGACTCTTTTCAGGTTGTTTAAAATGCAGGGAGCAGAGCATGCAGGGAAATCTAAATACAGCTACGTCTCTCTGTGAGGTAGGGATTTTAAGTTATGTAGTTTCATTAAATTGTTAATATTCTTTTTTTTTAAGACTTTTTTATTTATTTGACAGAGAGAGAGCGAGAGTGCACAAGCAGGGGGAGGGGCAGCGGGAGAAACAGACTCCCCGCTGAGCAGGGAGCCCAACTCGGGACTCAATCCGAAGACCCTGAGATCATGATCTAAGCCAAAGGCAGAAACTTAACCCACTGAGACACCCAGGCGCCCCAAACTGTTAACATTCCTAAAAAACTAGAGACTCTCATTAATTATAGAATTTCCAAGGTGAATTATTTTGTTCTACTTAAAAAAGTTTACCTAGTTTTTTTTTTTTTAATTGAAAAGGACTTGTCTGATTTTGCTAAAACGATTCAGACATGGCTCACCCTGTTTCCTCCATAAGTCTGCACATGGATGTGTTTCCTGCCTCGCTTCCACGACTCTAGGTCGCCCCACCTCTGTGTGCCCGGGAGTGGCCTGGGAGGATACAGGGTACAGTTGGCTCCCACCTTGCTTTGCTCACTCAGGGGTCTGTCTCTGCACCCTTCTGCATATCGTGTACACATTTACTTCGTGCTGCAAGCCCCGTGAAGTGTATTGGTATCAGGGTAATACTGGCCTCCTACAATGTGTTGGAAAGTATCCTCTCCTTTATTTATATATTTTTTGAAGTGTCTGTGAAGTTATTGGTGTTAACTCTTGTCTAAACATTTGGTAGAATTCACCAGAGAGGCCATCTGGTCCTGGGCTTTTCTTTCTGGGAAGTTTTCTGGTTGCTAATTCAATGTCTTCATTTGTTGTAGACCCGTTCAGACTTTCTGTTTCTTCTGAAGTCAGTCTCGGTAGCTGTGTTTCCGTAGAACTCTGTCCATTTCACCTAAGTTACTAACTTGTTGGCACACGATTATTCATAGTATTATAGTCCTTTTTATTTCTTTTAATTCAATAGCAATGCCCCCTCTTTGATTTCTGACTTTAGTAATTTGAGTCTCCTCTGTTTTTGTCTTGGTCACTTTAGCTAAAGCTTTCTCAGTTGGATGGGTCTTTTCAAAGAACCAGCTTTTGGTATCATTGATTTTCTCTGTCATTTCTCCGTTTTCTTTTATTTTTCTCTGCCCTATCTTTATGCTTTCCTTTCTTCTGCTAGCTTTGGTTTAAGTTTGCTCTTCTTTTTGTAAGTCCTTCAGGTGTAAAGTTAGGTTATAGATTTGAGATTTTTTTGTTTAAAGATTTTATTTATTCATTTGAGAGAGAGAAGAGGAGGACACAAGCAGCGGGTGCTGGGGGGAGAGGGAGAAGCAGACTCTCACTGAGCAGGAAGCCTGATACAGGGCTCGATCCCAGGACCCTGGGATCATGACCTGAGCCAAAGGCAGACACTTAACTGACTGAGCCACCCAGGCACGCGAGATCTTTTTTAACACGGACACAATGCTATAACTTTCCCTCTAAGTCGTACTTTAGTTGCACTACTTAAGTTTTGTTATGTTGTGTATCACTTTCATTCCTGTCAAAGTATTTTATAACCTCCCTGTGATATTATCTGCGACTCACTGGTTCTTTAGAAATGTTCTGTTTAATTTCCACATATTTGTGAATTTCTTAAATTTCCTTCTGTTACTGATTTCATTCTGTTGTTAGAGAACATAGCTTGCATGACTTGATTCCTTTTACATTTATTAAATCTTATTTTATTACCTAGAATATGGTCCTGGAATACATTCTGTGTAAGCTTGAGAAGAAGGTATATCTTGCTCTCAGGGTGGAACATTCTATAGTGTTAGGTGTGGTTAGTTTAGAGTGCTGTTTAAGTTTTCTGTTCCCCTGCTGACCCACCTAGTTCTTATATCCATTACTGAAAGTGTTATTTAAATCTCCAGTTACTATTGTTGACTTAGCTATTTTTTTTTTATTTCTGAAAGTTTTTGCTTTGTGTTTTTGGGGCATTTGTTGTTAGGTGCATATACATTTAAAATACATTGGGTCGACCTTCTTATCATTATAAAATGTCCTTTTATAATGACAAACCTTGTTATTATAAAATGTCCTTTGTTTCTGGTAATGATTTACGTCTTGTAGTTTATTTTGTTTGAGACTTATATGAGCCCTTGCAGCCCTCTTATGATTGCTGTGTGTGTGACATATCTTTTCAGCCATTTGTATTCTTGAATACCAAGTGTCTTTTATAGACAACATAAAGTTGGATAACTTTTTAATCCTTTTTGCCAGTCTCTGTTGTTTTTGATTTGTCCTTTTAACCGCCTTTAATTAATTAATGATAAGATAGGTTTTACTTCTGTAATTTTGCTACTTGTTTTCTATGTGTCACTTCTTTATTGTTCCTCTGTTCCATGATGACTGCCTTTTTCATGTTAAATAGATAGTTCCTAGTGTGATTTAAAAATTTATTTTGTTTCTCATATATGTAATTTAAAAAATTTTTTTTCTTAGTGGTTGTAGAAAGATTACTATTACCATCTTACTTTTAAAAAATCTAATTCAGATTAGTGCTAACTTAATATTAATAGTAAATACTTTGCTCCAATATGTTGCTATTCCTTCTTCTCTCTTAACTGTTAGTGCCATACAAATTATATCTTCATGTATTTTAAGTCCATTGACACAATTTGATAATTACAGTTTTATGCAGTAGTTTTATAAAACAAATAGCAGAAGAAAAGAGTTACTGAAAAAATACATTTATATTATTTCATAGTACCTGTGTAGGTACCTCACTGGTACTATTTTATTTCTTTGTGTGAATTAGGATTCTTTCCAATGTCCTTTCATTTCATCTCAAATAACTCCCTTTACTCTTTCTTATAGAGCAGTCTGCTAATGACAAATTTCCCTCATTTTTTGTTCATCCGGAAGTGGCCTAACGTACTCATTTTTGAAGAAGGGTTTAGCTGGATATAGAATTCTTGGTTGACAGTCTTTTTCTTCCCCCAACAGTTTTAATATGTCCTCTCACATGTTATACATGGTGAGTCACTGGTGAGTCACTTCTCTTGCTGCTTTTAAGATTCTGCTTTTGCTTTTCAAGTTTGTCTATGGTATGTCTAGTTGTAGATATCTTAGAGGTTGTCCTACTTAGAGTTTGTTGATTTTCTTAAGTGTGTAAGTTAATTCTTTTCATCAAGTTTGGCAAGTTTTTGGTCATCATTTCTTTAAATATTTTTTTTTGCCTTTTTCCTTCTCTTTCTGGACTCATTTGTGTTGGTGCTCTTGCTTGCATCCCACAGGTCTCTTTGATTCTGTTATTTTTCTTTATTCTTTTTTATTTTGTTCTCTTTGGAGTAGATAGTCTCTCTTCCAGTAAAGATATTCAACTGTCTTCCAGTTCACTGATTCTTTCCTCTGCCAGCTGAAATCTGCTATTGAGCCCACCTGTTGACTTTCAGTCTTTGTTCTCTCAACTGTTGAATTTCTATAGGATTCTTTTAATTTCTATCACTTAGTTGATATTCCCTATTTGGTGAGAAAAATTCGTTATCCTTTTATTCTTTAGATGTGGTTTTCTTTAGTTTTTTTGAACGTATTTATAATAGTTTTGGTCTCCTCAGGGACGTTTTCTGTTGGGTGCTTCTTCCTGTGCACGTGGCATACTTTCTGATTTTATTTGTTGCATGTCTTTGTGATTCTTTGTTAAAAACTGGACATTTTAGATAATATTTTAACAACTCTAGTAGCAAACCTCTCTACTCATCAAAGTTTGTTTTTGCTGCTGTGGTTTTATTTTTGTTTTCCATTTTGGTTTTTGGTGGTGTTTTTCTTGTTACTGTTGGTTTAGTGGCTTTGCTTTACTAATTCTGCAGGTTCTCTGTTCCCTGTGATGTGTGACTGCGGAGTTATCCGCTGTTCTTTTTAAGTTCTTTTTCTTTTCTTTTTAAACTACTTTGTTGAGGTATGATTGCCATTTGGAAAGCTTTACAGATTTAATGTACACAAGTTGGTAGGTTTGGAGGTACGTATATGTGCATGAAACCATCACTGCCGTCTGTGCTATAAACATACGCATCACCTCCAAAAGTTTCCTCCCCCCCTTTATTTTTTACTGTTGTTGTTATTTTGTTGGTGTGTTAAGAACACTTACGGTAAGGTCCTTTACGTTTTCAAGCTTGGATTCCTAACGGTCACATCTCAGTCAGTCCTATAGTGTGGTTAGCCAGTCACTGGTCAGGAGATTTTCTCATGTACTTTGCTGTGTGTCTCGAGCCTTTTGCCAAGAGGGTCTTGTGAGCGGATATCGGTCAAACTTCAGCCTTCACTGCCTGTTCCTGATGGCACCTGTGGCGAGGGGCTGGTCTTCTCCTTCCAGGTCTTCCTGGGGCATGCGCGTGGCCTTCCATGTGTGCACAGCATTGTTGATTCTAGAAATACGTCAGACCTTTTCAAGTTCCCTGTGGTCCTCTGGTTCTGGATTTCCTTTAAAATTCTGGGCGGCGCTCATGTTTACTGCTATTGTAGTCAGCAGGAGGCAGTTTGCTGTCATGCCCCAGGGGTGGCACCCCCCCCATGACCCCCCCCAGCCCAGCTGAGTCACACCTAGAGCCTCCCCCAGATGCTGCAAGTCCAGACAGCGTGGTCGCAGTGCGATGGCGCTCTCCACGGAGCCTCAGAGCATCCGCTCTCCCAACTGTCCCATGAGCAGCAAACAGGCATACCCACCATCTCTCCAAGGTTCAGTCCTTTCTCTTGGACAGACGAACTTTTTCAGTTGGTTCTCTGGCTTTGGTGAATTCTCTGAGTTCTGAGATACTCGGTTTTGGTTGTGTTGGAGGCAGAGTGAGTTCCTCTAGACCCTCAGACCACTGACCTCTGCAAGCCGGGTCTCCGGCGTGTTGCCGGGGCTGGGGTCTCTCACTTAGCAGAATGCACCTCGGAGGCCCTTTGCTGAGGGGGTGGTGTCCGCAGCTGGCTCTGTGTGTGGTGGAGCAGCACATGGTACAGCTTTAACCCCGTGACCCTTTCTTCTTCGGTTAGAGTTGTGAAGACGATCTTCTGTGTTTAGGAAGGCGTATTGTGGGAGAGTGGATCGTGGAGCCTAGTGGAGCTCCCTGGGGCGCGTGGAGGACTGCCAGGTCTGAGGACAGTTGAGCAGGGAAGTGCTCACTCGCGGTTTGGAGGAGCAGGGCCCGGGCCTGACCTATGACGCCATTATCTGCCCCTGAGAAGAGGAGATGTGGCAAAGAGGCGCTGGCATAAGGCCCCGAGCACACCTGGAGCAGGTGTGCGCCCCACCTTCAAACTGGGAGCTGAACCTCAGGGACGCTAAAACACCAGCACGATGGGTCCACGACACTGCCAGCATTCGGTTTCTCCTCTCAAGGGTGTGGAGTGCTTCCTGCATGCCTGGGTTCGAGGTCCTGCGTGCGACCGTCACCCAGAGCCTGCCGTCATGGTCCACCCTCTGCTGACGTGGGACACACAACGTTGCTCTGGAGAGAAATGCAGCAAGGGTGGGGCAGGTGGCGTGTGGGCCGAGACGTCTTCAGTGAGGGTGTCCAGCGAGTTAACACTGGAGAGAGGAAGTGAGCGGTGAGTGACAGGGTGGCCTGGGGGGCAGTTCTCCAGGCAGGAGGCAGAAGAGATGCAAACCCCAGAGGGAGAAGGGCTGGACTTGGGCCGCGAAGGGTAGAGGAGCCGAGGCGAGTTCAGGAGGGTGCGTGTAGGTGTGTGTGTGCGTGGAGGGGCCGGGCACAGGGAGCGGGCTGCTCTTCTGAGGACGTGGAAGGTGCTGGAAGGTGTTGAGCACAGGAACACTCATTCATTCACCAGATGGACAGCTCCTGCTCCTGTCCAGCTGCTGGGATAGAGCAGGGAACAGACGGAGGACAAGAGACAAGGAATCAGTGAACATGCGGTTTCTTGGAAGTGCTGAGGGGAAAGGAAGACGGGAAGCAGGCTGGGCGGCAGGGCTGTGTGTGTTATGCGCAGGGACGTGTTCGTGGAGTGAGATCAGCGTGGGCCTTGCTCCAGGTGATAGCGTTACAGGAGAGATTCTGCTAGAACCATGGTAAGCTCTGTAGGTGTGATACACATAGATGGGGGAGTGAGACGTTGTTTGGATGGAGCGTCTTTACAGAAGTAATTAAGTATAGACCAGGTCCTTTTAGTGGACCTGATCCAATGTGACTGGCGTCATTATAGGAAGAGATCAGGACACAGATGTGCACAGGGAGGGATGACCAGGGAGGGCCTAGGAGGAGGACGGCGGTCTGCACGCCAGGGAGAGAGCCCGCAGGAGAAACCAGCCCTGCTCACGCCTGCACCTCCAAATTCCGGGCCCCAGAATTAAGCCACCCAGTCTGTGGCATGTCGTCACTAGCAAACTCACACAGAAGCTACTTTTAAAGAAAGATAATTGTTGCCACCTTGATTATAGCAAACATTCATCCCCGTTTGCTGTTTGTTTCCATGAACTTGAGGCCCTCACTGCTGATGAATGTCCTGCTTGCAAAAGGCAACAGGATGACCCCTCGGGGACATGGAGGCCCTGACGGTGCCCGCTGCAGACCTGTTGTCCCCGGGTGCGTTCCCGTCAGCCCGGGGGTCTTGCAGCCCGATGTCCCAGCTGCAGTGTATGGCGCCCGGGCCTCTAAACCCCTCCCTTAGGCACCTAGAAGGTAACTTCCCTTGTTTCCATGGGGTTGTACCCAACTCAATTCTTTTCCCAATAAGGGTCATCCTTAAAAAAAAAAAAAGATATACATCTTTTCTTCCTTTACGTTTAATTAAATCTAGGGATTTGAGGCAAAAACCTTGTGTGCAGGAGAAAACCAGGATTCAAGGGTCTCCCACGAAACCAAATAGAGACAAAGAATCCACGCGGAGTGCGTACCCAACATTCCTGTTTGCTCTTTTTCTGCCGCGTTTGCCAAGGTGACGAGTGGGCCCGGCGGGGAAACAGGGCCAGGGCTGGCCTCGCAGCAGAGGGGTGCCGGGTCTCACCTTCCCCGCTGCATCTGTGGGTGGAGGCCCCGTGGCTGTGGCCAGGGGCTCTAGGTGTCGGGGAAGAGAAGGTCAATGAAAGACCCCAATTCAGCCTCCTGGGCGGCCTCTCCCCTCCTCGGCCACATGCTCACTGGGCCCTGACAGTGGGGCCTTTTTGGGGGCCCTGGGGGCTGTCAGGGACACCGAGTGGGGAAAGCTCTCACTTCAGGCGTTGCTGAGGGAGGCGGGGGGGGGGGCGTGTCTACACTTGGACTCATTTGGGGCTTTGATGTGTTTACCGTCGAAGTGGAATCAAAGCAGAATTTAAATTGGTGAGGGAACCTGATGACTCATGTCGAGTGGTTGGGGTTGACTTGTGTTCCCAAAGCAGTTAGGCCAGGCCTTGAAGGACGCACAGCTCCAGCATTCGCTCCACCCAGAGTCAGCACGAGTGAAAATACAAAATTGCAGACTGTGAAGACTACCAGTGCCGAGGCACCATAGCTCACCGGAGTGCTGGGTGGTTTTCTAGCTAAGTTAAGACACACGGTGCTACATTTTAACCCGGGTGCTCCCCGAGACTAACGTTATGGGGTTTCTTTCTGTTGACATACCTTGTCTGGCCTAGCGCCCGGACTAACGCACACATCTTTTGGGGCTTGATAAACTGTGCTCCTTCCCAGTAATTAGTTTCTTTTCTTCAGTCCTTGCATTTCCAGCATCACGAGTGTTTCTCATTGCACATGTTGGCTGAGCTGAGGGATTGCTCTGGAATGCATGGCCAACATTTCCCATTGCGAGTGGATAGACTGTCTGAGTTTTCACTGTGAAATCTGGGCCTGCCCTTCTAGAGCCTCCTGGCCTGCTCCGCAATCCCCCTCCAGGCTGGGGGGCTTTTTCTGGGCCCTGACTGCTGTTCCTTCTCAGATCCTAGGAATTATACCTTTTCACGAGGATGACCAAATCCAAGAATGCCAAGCTTTGGTGAATAAAGTACCCTCACTAATTAAAAAGGAGCCTGCTTTGAAGTTGCCCAGATATGCCAGAGACGACATCTAATTAAATCACAGCAAGTGTGCTGATTCAGATCAACAGGTAGAGATTAATGGATGAAAAGTATGAATAACAAAACATTTTAAGAGACACAAATCAAAACAAGAAAGGCAGCATGGACTTAAATCCAAGAGCGTGGGTTGAACTTCATTAGTAAATTCTTGCCTAATAGTGTCTCTGCCGCTAATGAGGAAGCTAATATTTTAATAATACAGAAAGAGCCTGCAAACCAGAACAGACCCATTTGCCCCCCTGCAGAGAGAAATTTCTCTTCCTGACACCACGAATCAAGATGTCCCATTAGAGGCCCGTGTTGAGAGCAGGTCCAGAGATTTTGTGTGACCGGTGCGTGGTTTGTAATTCCCACGCATTTCCCCACATTGGGGCCAGGGTGTGCACCTCCAGCAGCCCCCCGTGAAACTCTGACCCCTCACCAAGCATCACCAGACATCAGGGTGAATCCTTGCATTGGGTCACCCTGCAGATGCCGGCCGATTCAGCCCTGCCAAGGGTACGCCC
The DNA here is from genome assembly GCF_002007445.2 of Ailuropoda melanoleuca. Taxonomy (NCBI): domain Eukaryota; kingdom Metazoa; phylum Chordata; class Mammalia; order Carnivora; family Ursidae; genus Ailuropoda; species Ailuropoda melanoleuca. The sequence continues at coordinate 17,536,789 of NC_048234.1, read as the reverse complement.
TGAGTGCCTGGTTCAGAGCTGTTATCACCGTGCCTGAGAATTAAGGCAGGATTCAGCTCAAAACCCAACATTCTCCGACGTGACTTCATGTCTGAGTATTCACTGGCCTGCTGTTGAGTCTTTGCACAACTTAGGTCAGATCCAGTGAGTCTGTGGTATTGTGCGCGTGTGGTTAGCATTCCTGCCTGGCTTGGGGGCCGCACCCAGTGATCAGGAACGTAGGGTGTTTGGAGATACCTTCTCTACCTGTGAGCCTTGGTTATAGGCTGGAACCGGGTGATAGGATGTGGAATTGTTTTCCAGTAAGCTTTTTACATGGGATAGTTTGAGATTTGTACAGAGTTTTGAAGGTGGTAACGAGGTCCCGCGTACGGCACGCCCGTTTCCCCGCGTGTTAAACCTGACATTATTAATGCATATATTTGTCACAGCAGATGTGCCTCGACTGACTCATTATCCGCAACCCAAATCCATACTGTTCCTATTTCCTTAGACTTTACCTAATGTTTTTTTTCTGTTCCAGAATCCCATGTGGGTTACCACAGTGTATTCGATCTTTGCTTCCAGGCATTAAAGTGTAATTTTGACTTGGACCAGACTATTCATGTAATGTATCATTGTATTAAACCAACCACATTTAAATTTGGTTCATATTAAATGTTCTCCTTTCTTTAAACATCAAAAAAAAAAAAAAACGAAAACGAATAAGGAGCTAATAAATCACGCCTGCCTGATTGATGCCAGCGATGGTTTGAGTTTTCCAGTGGCTTTGCATTGTCTCCCCATGTGAGTTTTTAGGGTGAAAATCTCCCACATCCACTGCGTTGTAAATGGACACGTGGCCTTCATAGCACACCTTGTAGTATTTGCCAAAGTAAAGGACGTGTCATTTGCTCTGAGGAGACCCTCCATTTCAGAAGAAGATCATTGAGATGCAAGGCATTAGGGCAGATGGGGCTCCTCCCTGACGCTGCTCTCCGTTCAGGTCCCCCAGTCTGTTGGTGGGCCAGCGGGGGTGAGGGCAGCAGCACCAGGTAACCCAACCGGGCCTCTGTGTGAGGGGGCGCTGGGCAGAGGCCATCTGGGGGGGTGTCACAGGGCTCACCCACCTGGGACCGTCACCAGCCAGCCGGGCAGTGCATGGGGTTAGGACGGTGGAGAGAGATCGTTCTGCCAGCACCACGGACCTGCAGGAGAGCCCACTAGTCGGGGAGCAAGCAGGTGACATCAACGCTGGTTGTGCTGAACTGCCACTTAGTCCCTGTGTCCAGAGCCGGAGAGCCCCGCCTTTCCCGCATGCGCACATGCGCTGGTCTCCCGGCAGGTGCATCTCAGGCCGGAAGCATCCTATCTGCATGACTCTAGCCTTCCCCGCAGCTCCTGCCACCTTGCATCACCTCCGATCTAGAGGGGACCTCCACATCCTGTTCCCCTCGGGGAGCCAGACCTCCCCCAGCCTCTGGGTGCTCTGACGTGTGGAGGGGGCAGGGAATGGGCTCCTCGGCTGATCAACTGCTCCAACTTCATCAGCCTCTTCCTTCTCTTCCTTTTCTCTTGGCCACGACCGGACGTAACATTTAAAACATTGAATCATAAAATTGGTCTTTGTTCAAAAGGCCACATAGTGTATGACTTCACTGATGTAAAATGTCCAAACCAGATAAATCCCTGGAGAGAGAGAGAGCAGACGAGTGGTTACAGGGTCTGGGAGAGGTGAGAGTGGGGAGGACTGCTGATGGGCGCAAGGTTTCTTTTGGGAGTGATGAAATATTCTGGAATTGCATCGTGGAGACAGTTGCACAACCTCGTGCCCCCAGACACACTGCACTGTAGACTTGCACATGGCGAGTTTTATGGTATGTGAATTATCTCAATTAAAAATGTGATGCTTTTTCATTGTAGGGGTGTTTAAAAATAAAATAAAAGGAGACATTTAAAATTACCTTTATAATTCCAGATACGTAGTAGTGACATTTTGATATGTGTGTGGGGGGGGGGATGGGTAGTTTTTGTAGTTGTCTTGTTGGTTTGGGCTTGTGTTTGTTTTCTCCTTTAGGGTGTTTTTAACCTTTTTGGGGGGGCAGGAGAGGCCCTGTTGGAATCTGTGGAAATGCTGACCTATATTGTCCCCTGTCCCCAAGACCATATTTGCCTCAGTTACATTTGGATTATACATTCTAGGAGGTATGGCGTCTGGAGAGCCGTTCCGTGTCTGACTTACTGCTCTGCAGGAGAACGACGATTTCTAATACCAGACCATGAATGGGGTCCTTATTTCTCAGTCAGGAAGCAACAACAGGGCCTAGCTGTGTTGAAACTTAAGGCGTCAGCATGAGGGACCACGGCAGTTGGCCATCTGTATTTATTCACATAGGTGACTTGTCTCGGCGGGCCTCTGGGGTCAGCGTCTTGGGCTACTGGAAACTTCACCCGTGTTTCCAAACACGTAGATGACACTCTTTCGCTCAAGTATCCAATCTAAATTTTACTAAATCTTACTAAATTTTTTTAGGGCAAAGCTGGGGGTTAAAAGAAATGAAAAGTCCAATTCTGGCCTCTGGGCTGACCAGCACAACCTTTCCAGACAGAATCTTAGCGTTTCTCAGGTCAACAGCGACGCTGCGGGTCTGGCTGGGGGTGACGTCTGCTCAAGAGTTGGCAGAAGCGTTGGGATCACCCCCGGCTCCTTCCCACGGGGAGCGTGCCCGTCTACCCGGCGCCTTGGATGCGCGGGGAATACACGTGCTTCGGAACTGAAAGTGGCCTTGGAAGAGCTGGGAATCTCTTCCACAGTGGAATTGGGCTAATGGTGCTTATTTTTCTTCGGGGTGTATATTTATTTGACTGTTTCACACCACTTGTCAATTTCTAAGCAGTTAATAATTTTTATGCCTCTTTCAGATGTGTGTATATAGTACAAGTGTGTTTGATTTCCTGCGGTCTCTCTGCATTTACACGGTGCTGAATGATGGTATGTGTGACATGCCAATTTACCACTTCAGACCCAACTGAAGTTTAATTCTTGAGCACAAACGCGTCGACCGCCTTGCATAGTTCCTGCCCGTCTCTGTGTGCAGCAGCCCCGGATTCTGTCTAGGTTTTAATGCTCGGACCATCAGCCGTCACCGGGACGCCACCCCCAGTGTCCTACAGCTGTTCATGGTCCCCTGGGCCCAGTTATTATTCCCGAGGGGAGAATGCTAGGATTGCTCTGGGAGAGACGTACCATGTGGGGGGTCGTCTTAGAGAATCAGGGTGGTCCTTCCGAGGGGATGATCGGGGACGTTTTATGAAAGCTGGTGTGGAGCTGGCTTCTGACGGCTGCCTGAGTTTGGACTGGAAACGACACAAAGAGGGAACGTTCCTTAACTGGGTGCGAGAAGCCTGGGCTGGTGCAGCCTCTCACGGGCCGCCTGGGAGCCGTGTTGTACTCCCTAGGGTGCAGGCTCATGCATCAGCTGTGGGTGACATCCCGTGTTTTAGGAGCTGGAGGGATGGACAGGATCCGCGCGGAGACGCCAGTGCCCTCACATACCCGCTGGCCAGTGTTTTCTCAGCTGAACGGTTTGAAGACTCTTGTGGGCCTGGTTCTGCCTGCGACCCCTTAGACCCCACTTTTAGACCTCAGCTGCCCGGAGCGAAGCTTCATCCTGAGAGCGGCCTGACGTGCCTGGTGCTTTGTTCGCTCTTGTTTCTCATTTAAGAGAGACAAGTGGGGTGGCCCTGCCTGTACTTGAATTATAAACTGTCTTCCATAGACTTTCTAAAAAATGATGGTGCGTGCACATGACCTGAAGGTTGGCATCTCAACCACTCCTGCTAACGTCAGCGCCCGTCTCCAGAACTGTTTCCTCTGTCTCCCCCGTATGAGACTGTCCCCCGTATGAGACCGTCCCCCATATGAGACTGTCCCCGTTAAACACTAATTCCTGGGCCCCCCAGCCCTGGTGCCCGCCATCTGCTTTCTGCCTATGAACTTGACAGCTCCAGGGACCTCGGTGGCCATGCATTTGTCTTTCTGTGTCTGGCCGTTTCCGTCAGGTGCATCCATGTATCTCAGGGCAGGATTTCCTGGTTTCTAAGCCTTGTGATGTTCCGCGTGTGTGACCCAGTCTTTGGTCGGCTTTGATGCCACAAACCCAGATTCCATCCAGATGTGTTGGCAGAGCCACCCCGGACGTCACCACCTCTCCCCCACCCTCCCCTGGTGGGAATGGGTCGAGGCCAGGCTACCAGGTGACAGTCTGAAAGTGAAGGGGATGGGTGTTCCTGGTTGAGCAGAGGAGATCTGCTCTTGCGCGGGGTGAGGGTGAGTTTGGGGGTGGCTGCTCCTGCTGACACCATCTCGAAGGGGTGGGTTGCTAGTGCAGTAGGATGAGACCCTTCTGTCCTCTCAGCCGTGGGTCGATCTGTCCTTGGCTGCTGGCTGTCCGCGGAGCCGGGAGCCGGGAGCCGGGAGGGGAACGGGCTGCCTGTGACCCTCTCCAGTTCTGAGTGGGTGCAGAACTAGCAGGGGCCAGTGTCTGGAGGGCAGCCTGCAGACTCTGGCTACAGCGGTGTTTTGTTTTTCCAGCCAGTGTTTAAGTCTCTCTCCCGCCCTGAATATCACTCAGGGCTTCAGTCACATGCGGACGTCTACGTTCTGCCGTGCTTGGGATAAGCGTTAAGAATCACAGTTGCTATTACCCCAGATCTGTTGCTACAAGAGCCCTCTGGAACTTCCCGTAATGCCTCACCCCTCCAGGTGTTCTACAAACAGCGGGCGGTTGTGCTGGAACACTATTGTCTTTGCACGAGAAGCAAAGTCAAGGCCTTGCAGTGACTCTCATTAACGGACGTGCTGTGCTCTCTTGCCCAGGGGAAGTGGAGGCTCGTGACCCGAATGACCCTTTGGGACAACTGGACGGACAGGATGGCCCTCTTCCAACTCTGAAAGGTAAAGTACGAGGGCTCTGGGGAGCAGGTGTTTGAACGTGTTCTCGGAGTCCCAGGTAGGGAGGCTCCCAGTTACCTTGCCGCCTACTCCAGGCGTGGATGCTGGAACGGGGAGCGGGGTGCCCGTGGCCCAGCGCTGCTCTGTTGGTGGGCATGGTGGCGTGCCTGCCGCTGCACCTGTGGTTAGAGCCAGTTGGAAGGTGATGGGTGGCAGGGGACAGGGCACGGGTGGGCAGATGGCCACTGGAGGGAGGCGGGGGCCTTGTGGGGAGCTCCGTGGGCCCGAGCAGAGCCTGAGGGGCCAGACTCCTGGCTCGGCCACTGTCATCTGCTAACAGGTGGTGGTCTTCTGGGGTCGTTCTCTCCATGTCGCCATCTGGAGTGGGTGGGCGTCAGCTGGGCGTCAGGTGGGCGTCAGCTGGGCGTCAGCTGGGCAGGTGGCTCACCGAGGGGCAGGTTCTCTGTCTTGTGCTTCAGCCTTTCCCGCAGCTCACTGTCCGGGTCACCCCGCAGGTGGCACACTTTGTAGGCATCTTAGGTTGGCAGAGTCGATAGGACACATTTCTGTAGATACGGCCTGGGTCCTTGAGGAGCTGGCCCCCTTCCTGCTCCACCCTTTGTCACCGTGTCGTCTTAGATCCCGTCTCAGCCCAGACGCGGCCCGTGGGTGGTCTCCTCAATGGGAATGGATTCCCCAGAGCCCTGCGGCTGGGAGTCTCGAGTGAGAGCCCAGCAGGATCAGTTCCGGTGAGGTCTCTTGGCCCGGCTTGCGACGGCGCTGTCCCCCGTCCTCACGTGGCAGGGGGAGTGTTCCGGCAGCCCCTCCTATTAGGGTGCTGATCCCCCTGTGGGGGCCCCTTGCGACCTCAGCTAATCTACTGCCCCCCAAAGGCCCACCTTCAAAGACCGTCCCCTGGGGGCTAAGCCTTCAAATGTGCATTTTGGGGAGACTCCATTCAATGCCTAACAATTATCTGTTAAAACATTCACTTTATTTCTGCTTAACTTCTTTCTAATTATTCAAAGGCCAGAAACCTGTAATAATTTCTTAGCCCCCTGCTCGTTGAGGGTCCCATGACCCTTCAGGAAGGAGTTTTCCTCCACGTGTCTGTGGCTGGGTCTTCTGGGCATTGAGCAGCTAGGACTCAAGTCTGCCGGCCTCAGTCTAGGGGCTGGTGTGTCCCCGCAGGTCCTGAGAGGCTTCCTGGGGTCACACGGGCGCTCAGCTCCCCGCTGGTCCCGGAACGCTCACCAGCGCGTGCTGTGTGCTGAGAGGTCAGCCGTGTCAGTCAAGGGCACGGGCAGCTCTGGCTGCTCGGTTGGTGGTGACGAGACCTGTCAGAGACCCAGGGTTCTTGCAGAGGGCAGGCCTCTATCAGGACAGGTATGTGTGCCCAGGGAGTTCAAGGCCTGTGCTCTGGATGCTGGGCTTCGGGAAACATCTCTTCAGAAAGAAGATGGTTTCTGATGGTTAGATTCTGACATGATTTCTCAAAAGGCTGACAGCCCACAGTCCAGATGGCCCACACATAGTCCTCGATGGGCCCTTTGTACCAGCTGCTGTGTGAGGCCCAGGCACATGCTGGTGACCCGAACGACACAGCACCATTGTGTGTGGTCTGTGTCTCATGATGTTTCCCATACCGGGGAGTCGAGTCAGCATCCTGAGTCCTTGACAGAGTAGCTGGGAGGAAGAGATGGGGATGTGGTGAGCTGGAAGGAAGGGAAGGGTGTCTTGGCAAAGGACAGGATGTTACTCTGAGAGCTGAAAAGCTGACAGTCAAGGAGGGGTGCCCTGGGCCATGGCAGTGCCTGTGCAAAGGCCCTGAGGTCAGAACAACCCCATGCCTTGGGGCAGCTGAGAGAAAGGGCTGGGGTAACTGAGGTCAGAAGGATCAGCAGGGGCTAAACCAACATGGCTCAATACCAAGGCCATCAGCCATGTGTGGGTCTTTAAATTTAAATCAATTAAAATGAAATAAAATTTACGATTCTAGTTCCTCAGTCCTCTGAGCTACGTTTCAAGTGCTCAATGGCCACATGTGGCTAAAGCCACCACAGCACAGATCTAGAACATTCCGTCACCACAGAGAGCTGTGTTGGGCAGCCCCAGGTGGGACATACACGGCTCTTTAGGTGGCAGGAGAATGTTCTATTTTATTCTGCAGAGTGCTGTCCTCCACTGTGCAAGGTTCTGGTCTGGGACACAGTGTAGCCTGACCACTCTCTGAGGCGATCCAGGTGGTCTGGAGGGTGATGGAAGGGGGGTGGAAAGGGCAGTAGGTGGGAGGTGAGGGGGGCAGTAGGAGGGAGGTGAAGGGGGCAGATAGGAGGGAGGTAAGGGG
>NC_048234.1:17502845-17528994 GCF_002007445.2 Ailuropoda melanoleuca | reverse complement strand
AGGGGCAGTAGGGGGGAGGTGGGGCTGGCCGAGGAGAGGCGGACAAACCAGGGTAAGAGTCTACATCTAACCTGCACTCACCTCGTCGCCTCCAGTATCCTCAGTGAATCGTGTTTACAGCAGACCTGTCCCCCCTCACCCCCCGCACTTGCAGGGTGCAGGGCCTCCAGGGGGCCTGGGCTGGGTCTGCAGGAGCCAGAGGGGCTGGGGGGTGGGAGCTCCCCCGGGCACAGGTGCGCTGCCAGCAGGGTGAGACGCAGAGGCGGCTGCAGGGGGAAGGCCCGCAGGTCCACTTGAGGGAAGACGCACTCGCTGACCGGGGCGCGGAAATGCCTGCGGGCTGAGCACTCACGGGAATTCTTACCCCACCAGCCACAAGCTCCAAACATGGAGAAGTCAGATTCGGGGCCTTGGGTGGTATTCTTGGTCCTCCTTTTTGGTATTCAAGCAATTTCTCAAGCCCACAAGGGCATGCTTTATAATGCCCTCTGCTTAGTTGGGATTTGATTGCCTCTGGTCTGTTTTTATTAACCCACATGTGATTGTGTGAAAACCGTGGGTGCTTCCGTGTCTGCAGTGCTGAGACATTTGGAAGCTTGCCTTCCCTTCTCCAGGGCACAGAAACACCATCTGCAGGAGTTCCCTGGTGAAGCAGGAGCGTGTGTGTGCATGCGTGTGTGCAAGTACGTGTGTGTGTCTGTGTGCATGCATGCCAGTGTCTCTGTGTGTTTGTGTGCTCCTGTGGGTACGTGTGCACGTGTGTCTCTGTGTATGCGTGTGTGCATGTGTGTGCGTGCGTGTGCGTGCATGTGTGCATGCATGTGTGTGTATGCACGTGTGTGTATGTGTGCGCGCGTGCGTGCGCGCTGTGAAAGGACAGTGCAAGAGGAAGCGGAGGGCCACAGCACGGTGGTGGTGCAGCTTGGCTCGGCCAGAGCTCACACCTGGATGGGAGGTGGCTCCAGCATCCGCTGCGGCCCAAGCGCCCCCAGCCATCAGGGGGATAGGAGAGCTCAGTGTGCAGCGCTCACCCAGGAAGCAGTGGCAGGAGGCATATACTGTGTGACAAGTGTGACCGTCAGCATGTGCCTCCGTTCCAGGCATCTGGAACTCAGCAGCCCCTTTGGGGACAGGCTTCTAGTGAATGGCCCCATGGAGTCTCAGAGACATCTGGGGTCCCAGCCATTCCCTTGCAGGCCTGTTCTCTGGTTCTATAGTGCGATGTTATTCTTTTTGGATTATGGCTTTTGCACAAAAGGAGACTCACTCTGCCCTTCCTCTCTGCCCCCCCGGCCTCCTCCTCATATGCTCAGTGACAGAAGGAATCCGCCTGGCCATGCCAGACTCATTAGTCCACGTGCTTTTTTGTGCAACTTCGGGGAGTGTCACTGCTTGGCCCCACTTGGCTTAAATCTTTTTTTTTTTTTAAAGATTTTATTTATTTATNTATTTATTTATTCGACAGAGATAGAGACAGCCAGCGAGAGAGGGAACACAAGCAGGGGGAGTGGGAGAGGAAGAAGCAGGCTCATAGCAGAGGAGCCTGACGTGGGGCTCGATCCCATAACGCCGGGATCACGCCCTGAGCCAAAGGCAGACGTTTAACTGCTGTGCCACCCAGGCGCCCCCCACTTGGCTTAAATCTTACAAAAAAGTAATAATAGCTGGATGGACTGTAGGAGCTCCTTCTTTAACCCAGTTAGCATTTATGCATCCCCGCCTCTCTAAAACCACAGGCAGGTGAAAATGGCCAGTAGGCCAGTCCCTTGGTGAGAGAACGGCTTTACGTCTTCCGAGCAGACTCGGATCTGGGAACTGGGTACAAGGGTAGACGGCATTTGTGTTCAGATACACCTGCCAGCGGTGAGCACTGGACATATAGAGAGCTGGTGGCTGGTTCTGAGAGAAAAGGATCCCCGAGCAAAAAGCCTATGTAGAAGAGAAAATAAACACAACAGACATTGTGATTCATAGCTGAAGAGTTTGCCTGAAATTTCTGTATGCCCGAGGACCGTCACCGTAGGACTGCGGCCGGTCCGAGGACTCCAGTTAAAGTGCTGTGTTGACGCAGGAGTGGGTGTTTGCCAGGAGCCTGTATTCCTTTACGTTAGACACACTGCTTACGACTAGTAAGATTATTATTGGTATTTTTGTCACTGTCGCTGTTACTGGCATGACACTTAACAAAAGCATACATTTGGCCTAGAAGCCATTTGCTCTTGCGTTCCAAGGCTGTATTTTAAGTGTATCTGTAACATGTCTCGGGTTTGTAAAATCAGTACTTTGGAATGTTTGTGGAAGTGGATCACTTCTGAGAGCCCGAGGGTGGTGCTGGGCTGGCGTGGCCTGCGGCCTCTCCAAACAGACCCGGTGTGCTCCTGTCTCCTGTCTGGGGAGAAGGGCTGCTCATCGGCCAGGCGAAACCAGGAGGGGAATTCCGAACTCTTCCCACTTGAGGATACGTCGCAATTATAGGTGTTCTCAAGGGCATTCTAAATCACAGGGCAGACGTCCCTGCCTTTCTCACCAGGCCGCCCCTGCTATTTGCAACGTGGGCGCTGCGGTGCTGACCTCAGGTCTCCTTGGGGAGAGGGAACAGAAAAATCAGCAGAAGATCACTGCGTTGGCATGGCAATGAGGCCTGCTGTTGTCTCCTGAGCCTTGGGTCCCCTACTCATGTAGGACACATGGATTGATTAGTGTATGTGTTGGGTGGGTTTCTGGAACTTTTGGGGGTGTGTGTGTGTGATGGTTTCCTGGAGTTTGCTGCAGGTGTGAGGGCTCCAAGGCTGATGGTAAAGTTGAAAACCTCACCCCCCCTCATTGCAGACACGGGGTGAAGGGCTCTGAGTCTGGGCTGCTCCCCGGGGAAGGCCATTTATGGAGCACCCTCGCTCCTTCCCACCGCCGCGAGTTTGCAGCACCCGTTGGACTGTCCAGGACGTGGCCAGACTGAACGGGGCTGGGAGGAAACGGTCACCCACGGAGAAGAGGTTTCAGAGCCCGCACAGCCGTGTTGTCTGGGCTGAGAGTGGGGGAGAGGCGTCGTGCACGCGCACGGGAACCCTCCCTGGGGAGGACAAGGATGCACCCCAGCTCCCGGAGCAGTGAGGCTGGTTCCTGCCCCCACATCTCCCTCTTCATCTCCCCTTCTTCCCAGAGGCCCCCCCCACCCCAGCCCCCTGTGTTCGCAGGGGTCACCTCTGGCCGCCTGCCCTTCGGCGGGGAAGGAGCCCCTGCAGCCGGTGGCCACTATTCCTGCTGAAGGAGACGAGGAAGGGCGATCTTCCTTAGCTCAGCGGGTGTGGCCACCACACTGCACTGGGCTTGTTCGGGTGTGCACATCTGTCCGGGTGCGCTCGTGCTCGCGTGTGCGCCTCTACTCTTGGGATCTGTGTTTGTTTCTCTCCGCGTGCCGTCCGTGTGCGCCGGCTCGGGCGTGCTTCCCTCCACCTGCTCTCGGGTTATTTCTCTCTGAGTTAGTCCGTGTCTGCATCCGCTTTCCTGGGTCTGGGTCTGCTTGCGGTGTGTGTGTGTGTTTGTGCCCCTGCCCTGTTGTGAGGCTGCCGGCATCGCCCTGCGTGGACTGGTTGGCTTGTCACCGGCTCCTTCCTTCCCCCGCCCCCCCTACCCGTCTGCAGTAGCTTCTGAGGGCTGTCATACCAAGGACCACAGATGAGGTGTCTCAAACCACAGAAATCTGTGTCCGAGGTCTGGAGGCCAGATGGCCAACATCAGAGTGTCAGCGATGGGCTTAGCTCCTTTGGAATCTCTGAGGGCGAAAGGGTCTCATGCTTCCCTCCCAGCTGCTGGCAGTGCCCACCATGTGTGGATTTCCTGGTCTTGTGGTCGCATCTCTCTCATCTCTGCCCCTGTTGTCACATGGTCTTCTCTGTGCGTCTGTATCCAGATGTCCCTCTTCTGATAGGGACGCAAGCCATTGGACAAGGGCCCACCCACATGACCTCATCTTAACATGATGACATCTGCCATGACCCTATTTCCAAATAAGGGAACATTCCCAGGTTCCAGGGATTAGGTTTCAACCCATGTCATGGGGGCCACCATTCGTTGCACGACAGGACAGCTACCCTCCTCCAAACATGCAAACACTCATATGTACTTTTCTGCATTCTTCAGGGCCTCAAATTTCCTTTGCTCCCGTTTTCGCATGTTCTTTGATGCCCATTGTTGCTAATCTCGCTCTCTCCTCTCCTGTCCCCATTGCTCCTCTGCTCGCCCACCCCACCCACCATCTGCAGCCGGCTCTGTGCAGCTAGACAGCTCAGCGGGAACGTCTGAGCCGGGGTGACCCACTGCCCCTGCCCCCGGCTGATTTATTGGCCTGTAAATGCTTGCCCCAGAGACGAGCAGCTTTATGTCCTCTGTGCGGCTCTCTGGGTCTCCTCCTCACCTGCCCAGCCAGGCAGGTTGTCTGTTTTATTTCCCACCAGTCAAAGCCTTGTGACCTTGTGGCCCCTAGCGCATACGGCTTTCCTTATCTCCTTCCCCGACCAGTCAGCGTGGCCTGGTAAACAAGCAGCTCTTCAAACACCTAAGTAATTTGACCAAGTTGGCGAACATGTGGACGGTCAGTTGGGGTTTAAAAAAAAAAAACCCATTAATCACTTATCTAACTGTGAGGCGGGAGTGGCATCCCATGGTGATGGGTTCTCCTGTTACCTCTGCCTTCGGTGTGTTTTCGTGCTCGGACTGAGCTCCGCTTTCCGGAGTTAGGGGTGAGCAGAGAACGGCCCGGGCAGTGGGGCCACAGAGTCCATGCGCATCATTGTTAAAAGTCACCCTGCTGTGCAGCAGAAGAAACCCTCTTGGCTCATTAAAGGGAAGACTTCTGTTCTGCCTCTAACACTGTGGGGGGCTGACTGATCCAAGTTAACCAGATTCTCAGTCCTCTGGGTCCTGCCCCACGTGGGCTGTTCAGTCGTGTCTGGAGAAGTTTGGGGTGGCTCCAAAGGGAGCCTTGCGAGCTAGAAGAGAGCTTAGCAAAACTTAGTACAAACCCCATATTTTGCACAAAAGGGCAATGAAGCCGGGCATTGAAAGGGGTTCCTGTGAATAAAGCCAAAGGCCAAAGCAACTCTGTGCTTCATCCTGACAGAACTTTCTTTCTGGCTTTCATTTTGGCCTCCAGAGAATTAGTGATGGCTATAGAGGTGGACCAAACTAACTTGGCCACCCTCCCACTTCAATTACATACAAGTGCTCCATAAAAATTCGTACAAGATGTCAGTGCTTAGATGGACTTGCAGAGAGAGAGACGGAGAAATGCCCAGGAGCCAGGAATAGGAGGAAGCAGAATTGTGACAGCCTTGGGCTGCCAGGCAGGATCCACTTGAGGTGGTCCCACTCTGTTTGCAGCCTTGGAGAACGTCCCCATGGTTTAGTTTATCTGAGACAAAGAGTTGTGTTCTGCAGGTGTCATGGGCTTAGGACATGGACTCCCCAGCAGCAGAAGATGGTGCTCCCCATGGGGCTTTGGGTGCGTCCGTGGGCGCCAGAGTAGAAGGAACACCAGTAAGTCACCCTGAACATCAATGCTACGCTAGAGAGAATACGCAGGAGTGGGAAGATGCTGATTGAGATCACACGAATACATAAATGCCTTAGTGTTACTGATTTCACTTGGAATTGGGGGTATTACATTTGCTTCAATCAGGAGAAATAAGAGTTGCAACAAAAATCAAATTTGCCGTTAGGAAAATGAAGGAATTGACATTTCTTGTACCCTAAATAAGGCCTCTGAACAATCATCCTGCTATAGAAACTGTTCTGCAAGGCCCAGCTGTAGGAGGAGCCATAGGTTTCAGCATCAAACTGGAGGGAATCCGTGGGGTCCAGAGAGCTGAGTGTGGTGGGTAAGCCTTTGGCAGCAAGCTGGGAGACCTACGGACTACAGTCCTCGCCTGAACCTTGGCTCAAGAGGGCAAGCACTGAAGCTGCTCCCGTGAGAAATCAGACTTGGACCCACACCTCAGGAAACCCACTTTCCATGACGAGAATGTTGTGGGGGAATCCCAGGCCCAAGAGTTAACATGAAAATTTGGCACTGTCTGTTGCAGGAACCCAGTCCTCAAGGGGTTCTGACAGAAAAACCAGCCCTGCAGTGGAAAATTCAAAGCACACTCGGAGAGGCTTGGGGTGAGTGGTGAGCTAGTAAACAAGGAAGCCAGAAGGATTAAAGATGAAGGAAGAAAAGGCAGTGGTGGGTTTGAAAACCAAACAGACCTTCTAGAAATAAAAAAAATTATAGTCTGAGAAATGAAAACTTTGATGGGCAGGTCAAGGAGCAGATGGCGCACAGCTGGAGATTAAAAGGGATATTATGGGGAATATAGAAGCAGCAAAGCGCACTGAGGAACCACATGCAGGAGGAAGTTCAGTGTCCATCTGGAAGGGGATTCAGAGGAGAGATAAAGGGGAATGGAGAAACAACGAGGTATTGGTGGAGAATTTTACACAATGGATGGAATTGGGAATGGTACTGATGTCCATTAAGGCCACATACATATAAATTCACAGCTAGAGATACATGGGAATGGCAAAGACACGGGAACTATGAAAGGTAACCTACGAGGGGAAAGGTCAGATTACCTACAAAGGACTAAGAACTAGCCTACTTGCAGCAGTAAGCGCAGAAGCCAGAAGATGGCAGTGTAATCACCAGTCCAGAATTCCATACCCAGCTAAACTGTTACTCAAGTGTGAAAGTCACAGGTTACTCTTAGACCAAGACTGAGGTGTTTACAACCTCAGTCCTTTGCCTAACGAGCAAATACGATTCAGGATGAGAAAATACCTGAGTAACCTGCTCTTCTCTAAGGGAAGCATTTACGGGCCAATAAATCAGTAAGGGACAAATGGAGAATAAAGAAAGAAGTCCAGTAGGAAACAGGAAAGGAGGATTAAAATGAAATGAAGAATAAAATGCAAAATGAACACATTAAAAGTAAAACTTGCCAGTTAAAAACTCAGAGTTCATATATATAGACACATCAATTAACATGTTACATTATTATATGTTGTTTACAAGATTCATCTCTGCAATATAATCATAAAAATGATTTTAAAAATTAAAAATACAGTGTAAGACCAAGGTATCCTGAGGTAGCAACCTTAAGGTCAGACAAATTAGGCAAAAGCCTTACACAGCGATCTAAAGACTGAAGTTTAGGGACCCTGCAACATAGTTTCCAATATATAAACACAACTTGACAAAATTACTAACGGCCCTCTGACAAATACCCAATCAGCGAACACAGGCCATTGAAAGTAATAGATAAACATATTAAAAATTTGAAAAATTTGACAAGCTTAATTTACTGGGCATAAACCCCTGCACCAAGCAGGTAGAGAAACACATTCTTTTTTTTTTTTTTTTAAAGATTTTTCAATTTATTCATTTGAGAGAGTGAGAGAGCATGAGCTCTGAGGGGCAGAGGGAGAGGGGAGAAGCAGACTCCCCACCGAGCAGGGAGCCCGATGTGGGATTCGATCCTGGCACCCAGAGTTCATGACCTGAGCCGAAGGCAGATGCTTAACAGACTGAGCCACCCAGGTTCCCTGAGAAAACACATTCTTACCAATAAAATATGCAACATTATTATAAGTATTAACTCTGGGCTAGACTATAAAGCAAATCTTAGTGGTATCAAAGAATCATCATCACCTAGACCATGTTCTGCGACAACCTTGCAGATAAGAACACTTTCAATAACTTGTACCTAAAAGGGAAAAATTATAATGTAAGTTATAAGATATTTGGGTCTGGCCAACCTTACGGAGATTAAATAATTTGTTAGTTGGCTAAAGAAAAAATTGAAGGGAATTTGCACACTGAATGCATGTAATAGAAAATTCATTAACTGCAGAAGTTAGAAAAAGAGCCATAGTGTCAAGATTTGAACAGACAGATGTGGAAGGAGAGCCCAGTGGTTAATAAACCTTCAAGACACTCAAGCTCATGGCATTCTTAAGACGCAAAGGGAAACAGCATTATTTCAGGTCCGTTAGATTGGCGAACATTTTTAAGCCCCCAGACACTAAATGCTGACACAGTTATGGGGGAAACAAGTCCACTGACATCGATAGTGAGCACGCATGGTTTCAAGCACTCTTGAAACTTAGAGAAATGAGAGATTTCAAGGACTTGTGACATCACTTCTGTACCCAGATGGATGCTCTCAAGATATTTTTGTATGTGTGCAAGATGAGACATGTATACAGGTGGTCATTAAACACTAGCAAATATGTGGGACCAGCTTACTGCCCCTCAATTGGGAAAAGAACAAAGAAGTCATGGTTTGTTTATAGAGTGAAATATTATGCAGTCATTAGAATAAATGAACATCAACAAAGATAAATCCCAAGCTGGGGGAAAAAAAACTAGCAAAGATGATCTTTCAGGGAAAATTTCTAAAAATATAAAACCGTAGAAATGTGCATTGGAATGGTGCATACCGGTTCTCAGGAGAGGGAGGGAGAAATAGGGACGTGTGGATTTTAGTGGCATCCTAGAATGTTTAATTTTTTAAAAAGTGTTCTAAGTCAAATATAGTAAAATGTTAGCATAAAATGTTGATGTGTACACAGGTATCTATTATATTACTATTTGTATTTTTTTGTATGTTTGTACTATTTCAGTATTTAAAATTGTTAAATTAGGAAGAACTGATATTGAGCAAAACAATCAGGTATAAAGATATGTGAGCAGTATGAATGTTAAAAACAAAAAGGCCACACTGTTGCTATTTGAAGAAGATATCTGCGTAGAAAATCCAAGACAATCAACTGAGAAACTAGTATAACTAATAAGATAGTTCAGTAAAGTTGTAAGATAAAAGAAAAATGTACATGGTGGACAGAATATTGGCCTCCCAAGGACCTTCACAGTGAAATGGTGAGTGTACTGTCATCTGTGACTGAGATTATGTCAAAGTAACCACTTCAGACTGTTCAGTCAGATTGGATCGTGTGTTCAAAGTCTCAGGGTCTAGGGTGGGAGCTGCAGGAGCCAGGTCTCCCCACGCCCAGCTTGTGCGATTGAGTTCTTGAAGAGTGTACGTCCAGAATGTCACTCTACTTGGTTCCAGGGGGATGTCATTGACATGTCTTACATTACAGCATTGGGTCATCCGCGAGAACTCTCTTCCACAAGTTAACTCAGTGCACTGAGAAAAGGGTTGGCTAGGAGAGAATAAAGATGTGGGTAATAATGGTTAGTGCTAATTAGTGACACCTCTCAGACAGCTATCTATTCACTCTCCCTTGCAAGAAAAACCTTCCCTCTCTCTTAAAATCCACAGCCTCCCGTCCCCTCTGCTGCTTCCTGTCACCCAACATCTACGGGCCATCATCCAGCCTGTGAAATGTACCTCAACAGTCCACTAGAACCCCGTAGATTTCCATGCAGTGAAGGCAATAGTAACAAGTATGTGCCATCTTTCTAACTCATTTTTTTTAAAAAGGATAGGAACCTACCAGAAATCAAGCCGAAAGATTCAGAACAAGAATATATTTTATGGTCATTTTCAGATTGCTCTATTATCTTAGTTTTGTCTGAGGTGAGTTCATCGCCTCATGGTTGATTGTCTTATCTGTCTAGCCTTAGGTTTTGTGTATGTGTTATGGAATTTTAGCATGCGTGTTTATCTTGACAGCATAATCTCCCAGCTCCTGACCTAACCACACATGAACGACACTCACACACACACCACACACATACACACGCACTATATTACACACATACCACACAAACACATACATACACTCCTCACACACACCATTCCACAAATGCACACACCACATCACACCCACATACCACACACCACACACACTCACACACACCACCCCACAAATATACCACGTCAACGCCCACATACCACACACCACACACACACACACCACACAAACACATACATACACTCCTCACACACACCATTCCACAAATACACACACCACGTCACACCCACATACCACACACCACACACACTCACACACACCACCCCACAAATACACACACCACATCACACCCACACACCACACACACTCACACACACCACCCCACAAATACACCATGTCACACCCANCCTCACACACACCATTCCACAAATACACACACCACGTCACACCCACATACCACACACCACACACACTCACACACACCACCCCACAAATACACACACCACATCACACCCACACACCACACACACTCACACACACCACCCCACAAATACACCACGTCACACCCACATACCACACACCACACACATTCACACACACCACACCACAAATACACCACGTCACACTCACATACCACACACCACACATTTACACATACATACACACACNACATACCACACACCACACACATTCACACACACCACACCACAAATACACCACGTCACACTCACATACCACACATCACACATTTACACATACATACACAAACACCCACACCACACCACACACATACATACCACACACAAACATACCCTTCTCCTCTGCCATCTGTTTCACTTCCTCTTGTTCCGCAAGGCCTATGTCACCAGCAGAGAGTCCCTGCCCCTGGTTGGATAAAGCCCCACATCGCAGCCCCACTGGCTCTGTGTTCCGGGTCCTTTCGGACCCTGCCCCCCCGCCCAGCAGAGAGTCCCTGCCCCTGGTTGGATAAAGCCCCACATCGCAGCCCCACTGGCTCTGTGTTCCGGGTCCTTCCGGACCCTGCCCCCCGCCGCCACGTGGAGCCCTGTACAGCTTCTTCCCGCTCTTGCCCCACATGCAGCAGGACAGAGCCTTCAGCACACTCAGCCTCCACACCCTCATTCTGTCCAGCCCAGGGATTAGCTCGTTTCTGAGGAGGTGTCTGTTTTGTGGTGAATTTTTCCTTGAGGCTTTGTACTTGGTGGTGTGGCAGGAAGGAGGATGGCCTTTCCAAGCACAGATTACATCACGAATCACGGAGATTAGATTAGATCTAGTGCTTGCGAAGAGAAACACAGTTGATCCTCTATTTGGTGTTCTGTAATTTTGAGTTCCCTTCTGTCTAAAGTGTCCCTGTAACCCCAAATCAGGACTCACGGTGCCACTGTGTGGTCATTCACAGACCTGCCCGGAGCTGTGAAAATTGAGACTTGCCCGATGCACGCATTGCTAGCCAAGGCCCAACTAGGCGACCCCTGTCCAACTGTTCCAGCTCCTACTGTAAGCAAGTGTCCTTTCTGTGGTCTCTAGAGTCCTAGGGTTTTTGCATTTTTTGCTTTTTGTTGGTGAGTTCGCTGTGTTAAATCCCCCTGTGATGGTGCTGGAGTGTTGTCTGGCATTCCTAAGCCCCGGAACGCTGTGATGTGTCTTAGGGAGAAAACACGCTTAGATAAGCTTCCTTCAGGCATGCGATAACGGAAATGCTGGCCTTGAGCTCTATGGCAGTGAATCAACGACGCATATTAATAAGGTGTCTTCAAACAGAAACATATGTAAAATGAGGTTATGCCACGATTGATGAAAATACTGTGACCAGAGGCCCAAAGGAACCTAACTCTGTATTTCCCTGGGAGCAGTGGTTCGCTAAGTCAGTGTTCTCAGAACATTCTAGAACATCAGTACCGCCAGTGACGGGAAAGGACCGTATTTACATGAGGGAACATGGAAGCCCTCCCGAGCAGGTCACAGGAGTAGCGCCAGGCAGCCCCTTCTTCCAGCCCTCACTCAACTGTGACCGCTTTCTTCTGCAGGCTACTTTCTGAATTTTCTGGAGCCAGTGAACAACATCACCATAGTCCAAGGCCAGACGGCCATTCTGCACTGCAAGGTGGCCGGAAATCCCACCCCCACCGTGCGGTGGCTGAAGAACGATGCCCCCGTGGTGCAGGAGCCACGGCGCGTCATCATCCGCAAGACGGAGTACGGCTCCCGGCTGCGGATCCAAGACCTGGACACGACGGACACCGGCTACTACCAGTGCGTGGCCACCAACGGCGTGAAGACCATCACCGCCACCGGCGTCCTGTTCGTGCGGCTCGGTGAGTCGGGGCAGCCCAGGCGTGCGATTACCAGATAGCAACGCTCCTGGCCCCGGAACAGGAGTTCCTTTGCAGTTTGACACTGAACACGCACACGCCAGCAGAAGGGAAATCAATAAAACCATTCCCCAAGGCCTCTCTCATTGTGCGCGAGGTCCCGGCTTAGCCCGTTCCCCATTTACTAGTCATAAAAGCAAGTAGACACAGATGGAGTGGTCTGGAAACCTGGAGTGCAGAACATAACCCCAGACGCGAAGGTGAGCTGGGAGGCGGAGGGAACGGCCGCGTGGCAGAGGTGGCCCCCGGGGAGGCCGGCCACACTGAGGGAGACAGGCAGCTGCTGCCCACGGAAGCCTGGGCCCAGCCGAGGCGAAGGGCCGAGGGCATAGCGTGGTGACGGTTCCCCACACTCGCGCTCGTCACAGATGACCATGGGGAGGGGTGCATCAGCTCTCATCCCAATGGTGAGATGGTCCCTGCACTGCCCCAGGCCCGTCACACAGGCTCCAGACCATTTGGGCCCCAGGTAGGAAACAGAGCTTGTGAATCAAGGTTAGATGGGGAGAGAGCGAGAAAAGACAGCAGAAACTCCAAAAATACCTCCAAGCGTTTCTGCATAAACAGAGAGAGCATCCCCTCCACATTTGGTGGTTTTTGCCATGCCTGGTATATAATCTTGGGCAGCCCAGAGCGCAGGCCCGAGGACGGCTCACCACAAATGAGCACGTGGGGATGCGGCCGCCTTTACCAAAGGCTGGATCGGAAAAAAAGGCTGGATCCAAATTGTGAAGTATTAATAACCAGTCTTTTTTTCTTCTTCTTCTTAGGTCCAACACACAGCCCAAATCATAACTTTCAGTAAGTATCTGTTTCCCTCAAACCATTTTCTCATTCCCCAAGGGTTTCCATTGTGTAAGAATCCAGGATTGAAATCCAGCAACTGCATGTCTTTGCTGAATTTGCTGGACGCTGGCTGGACTTCACACAAGGATGACAACGTGCTTGCTCAGGGCTGGAGCACCGCCAGAGTTTCCATGGCTTCGCGTCAGGGAGAAATGTCGTGAGGGCAGCGGTTGCTCATTCCTTTCATTGATCGTGACCTTACAAGGCAGCTGGAAGGACTGTGTGCGTACAGGCCTCCTTGCTGGGGACACCAGGGTCCTGGAAACAGGGAGGCGCTTCTCACTGAAATCCCAGCACCACCCACAACCGCACCTCCAGCCTCGGGTCTATGACAGGTGTGGCCATGGGGCCTCAGGGTGTCCTCTGGCGTAGACCGGTGTCAGACCCCGCTTCGGAGGTGAGGACACCGAGGCTCAGAGCCTGGCTCCTGCATCTTTATCGAGCCGCGGCTGGGTGCTGCCTGTGGACCCGGCGTCTTTTCCCTGGTATCTCATCTCTCCATGTACCCGTCTGTTTGGGGACCTTCTCCTCTGGACCCTGCATGTTCTGTCATCCTGTGCACGAGATCCACTCTCTTCAGGGTTGCGTTCAAAGTTAGCAGGGGCTCCTGGGCTCCCCGTTTCTTGTCCAGCCAGATCAGAGAGCCATTGCTTCACCTCCAAATGTTGTGAACAGTGACACAGATGCTACGTGTTGGTCAGTGTTCGCTCCTCCGTGGCCCCCCGGCTTCTCGTCAGCACTGGCCGCTGGGGTGGGTGCGAGGACAGGGGCCCCTGGTAGCAAATATCGGGCACCATTTACAGAAGGTAGATTTTTGAGAAAATCTTGTGCTGAGTGGTAGTGTCAGAGCATTTGTCCCTAATAATCATTTGTGCACAGAGCGAGGCAAGAAGAAATTATAACAAGGCCACAGCTAGGAGGCTTTGGAAAAGGTGTCCGTGATTTCAGGAGTTGACCTATTTTATTTTTTCATACTTAAACATCTTATTTATGTAAATATTATATAACGCAGACATACAATATTGGAAAACAGATAAATATAATCTATATGTAAGTAGAATGTATTTGTTTTTAGATTTTTTATTTATTTGACAGAGAGAGACACAGAGAGAGAGGAAGCCCAAGCAGGGGGAGTGAGAGAGGGAGAAGCAGCCTTCCCACTGAGCAGGGAGCCCAACTCGGGGATCGATCCCAGGACCCTGAGATCATGACCTGATCCGGAGGCAGGCGCTTCACCAACTGAGCCACCCAGGTGCCCCCTCCCAACATTTTATTATGAAAAATTTCAAACATATGGAAAAGTAGAAAGAATTTCACAGTGAATATCCAGTCCATATGCCCACCAACCAGACCCTGCCATTTACATTTCATCTGCTAGCCTTATTGCCTCTCTCTCCATCCATCAATCCGTCTTCTTTTTTTTTATGCGTTTCGCAGTAAGTCACAGATATTTGTGTACCTGTACTTAAGTACTGAAGTGTGGAAATCATTAACAAGAGTTCAATATCTGTCTACTAGCCTTGTTTCTTCTTTTTGAATTAAAAACTACATACAGTGAAGTGCACAGATCTTGAGTATCCCATAATAAGGTCCAGCAAATGCAAAAACCTCTGCAGTGCAAACCCCTGTCCAGGCACAGAACATTCCTATCATTCTAGAAGGTTCCATCATTCAGCTTCTCAAACAACTCCCTCCTCCTGAGGCAGCCACTGTTCTGATTTCTTTTCTACCATGGACTTGTTTTATGTATTTTAGAACTTCGTAGAGATGGAATCCTCCAGCATGTAGCCATGAAAGATGGGCTTCTTTCACTATGCGTCATGTTTTCGAGGGGCATCTGTGACGCACGTGTAGCAGTAGGTCACTGCTTCATTGCTGAGCTGTTCCACTGCATGATGACACCAGCTGGGTTATCCACTCTCCTACTGATGGATGCCCAACTAGTTTGCACCCTTCAACTCTTATGAATAAGGCGCTATGGATATTCTCAGACACATTTGGTGGACGTATATTTTCATTTCTGTGTGGTGAATACCTGGGAGTAATATTGCTCACTCACAGGGTATGTGCATGCCGAGTAAGAAATACCAGAAATATCAGACTTTTCTTAAGGTGGTTGGACCACCTTGCCCTCCCACCGGCAGCTAGGAGTTCCCTAGCATTTGGTTTGGTTGGTGTTTTTAATTAAGTTGAGCCATTCTGGTAGGTCCAGTGATCTTCATGTCCATCTGATTTCTTGAAAAAGTTATTTTTATTAAGCATTTTAATTTTTCACACAAATGCATTTAAGACTATAACCTGTCCTCTGAATACTGCTGTGGCTGTATCTTTTTTCCACCTGCCAGGCACATGAGCTTATTTTGTTNCGGCACATGAGCTTTTTTTTTTTTTTTTTTGTTTTTTTTTTTTTTTTTTGCATTATCATCAGTGATTTGGGGATGTATTTTACTTTTGGTAACCTGTTGCGATTTTCTCTGGGGCCAATTAGAGATGGTCAATTCTTGTGAATATTTCCTGTTGTTTCAAAAAATAAGTGTGTTCTGATGGTGGTCACACATAGGTCACTTTGTATATTAGATCACACATGTTAGGGGCGCCTGGGTGGCACAGCGGTTAAGCATCTGCCTTCGGCTCAGGGCATGATCCTGGCGTTGTGGGATCGAGCCCCACATCGGGCTCCTCCGCTATGGGCCTGCTTCTTCCTCTCCCACTCCCCCTGCTTGTGTTCCCTCTCTCGCTGGCTGTCTCTATCTCTGTCAAATAAATAAATAAAATCTTTAAAAAAAAAAAAAAGATCACACATGTTAAGTGTGTCATTGAAGGTGTCTATGTGTTTTTTGTCCACATAGGTTATAGATATCTGAAAATATGTGAAACTCATCCCTACTTATTCTGGCCAATTTCTTGTCAATTTCTTGCCTACAAATTCTTGCCAATTTCTGTGTTTTCTTTTCTTTTCTTTTCCTTTTTTTTTTTTTTTTTTTTTTTTTTTTTTTTTTTTTTTTTTTTTTTTAGTTTTGTCTGTTCCTAAATGCCTATAGGCTTGAGGCTATATAGCTTTATTTTGTTTTGTTCTTAGTCCCTTCTAGTGCTTTTTGCCTTGAATTCAGTTTTGCCGGACAATAATACCGCTGTTCCTAACCTCTTTTTATTTTTATTTATTTATTTATTTATTTAAAGATTTTATTTATTATTTATTTGAGAGAGAGAAAGAGAGAGCATGAGTGGGGGGAGGACAGAGACAGAGAGAGAAGCAGACTTCCCGCTGAGCAAGGAGCCTGAAGTAGGGCTCGATCCCAGGACCCTGAGATCATGACCTGAGCCAAAGGCAGACACTTCACTGACTGAGCCACTCAGGAGCCCCCAACCTTCCTTTTAACTGTATTTACTAAGAACCTCTTTTACTATTCTTGTCTTGGTTTTTTTTTTTTTTTTTCTTTTCTTTTCAACCTTTCTGTGTTGTTTGATGCAGGTGTCTTGTAAATCGCATGTAAGTACATTTTTTGGAGGTTGGTGAGGTGGGTTTTCCATTCTGGAAGTCCAGGATAGTACGTGTAGGTTACGTTCATTTTAACAAGTGTACAAGGTTCATTCTGAGTCAACCCCCCTTTAATCGACCGTGTGCCATGTGAGTGAAGGTTAGTTGTTTTAACTGGTACAGACTGTCTCACGGGAACATCTGTCCCTGTCTCCCTGTCCCTGTGGGTGTGAGTCCTCCAGTGGCCAACATCTGGGAGTGGAATTGTAGGTGTGCACCTCCCACGTCTCCAGGTACGGCCAGGTGGCTAAGGAACTCATGGTCCATCCAGCAAAGCACGAGTTCTTATTTCCCCCCGTCTTCAGCATGGATGATCAGAACTTAACATTTTGCCAGTGTCTTGGGTGTCAAATAGTAATTTAGAGTAATTTTACATTAAATCTCACTTCTCTCATAAATAGAGAAGTTGAACATATTTTGTTGGTTTAATAACCATTGAACTGCCCGTTCATATACAGTTTATCCTCTTTATTTGCACATTCCGTGCTTGTACATTTTCTTACTCACTAAAATTTCTTTGTAACTCCAAAATCAGCACTCAGGCTGTTTTCGCTGTCACTCATGGATGTGTGCAGAGCAGTGGAACATGGTTGTTGCCCGTGCACACGTTCCGGCTGAGGTCTGCCTTCTTATTTCAGCTGTCCCACGGTGAACACTGTGTTTTTGCCGTCCTCTTTGTGTTTTGTGCTTTTTGTGGGCAATTTTGCTGTGTAGGACAGCCCTGAGCATAGTGCTGAAGTGCTCTAGAGTTCCTGAGCACGAGAAGGCTGTGATGGGCGCCCTGGAGAAAAACACACATGTTAGATAAGCTTCCTTCAGGCGTGAGTTACGGTGCTGTTGGCCCTCAGCTCAACTTTAATGAATCATCAACACAAATAAAACAAGGTTATGTATTGATTGGATAATGAAAATGTTATGACCACAGACTTGCAGAAAATTATCTCTGTATTTCCCCTGGGAGCCATGGCCCAGTATTTACTTATTCAGTGTTTGCAACACCCTTATAGAAAATAATTACTACAAATAACCAGAATACACTGTATTTTACCCATTTTTCATTAAGTTATTTGTCTTTTTCTTATTGATTTGCAAAAGTTCTAAAATATATTCTAGATATAACTTTTACATAGCTTTTTACTCCATCGGAATGACTTTTATGCTAGTATAAGCAGGGGTTTTACTGTAATATTTTTCTATAACAATGGCCTAGTCCTTGGCACCATCTAATGAATAGCCCCAACCGTAATCATTAAATCTAATGTCACCTCTGTCATATGTGAAATTTCTGCGCACGTGAATCTGCTTCTGAGTCTCTATTTTGTTCCAGTAGCTTCTGTACTTGGAGTAATACCACAGTATTCTGACAGTGTAGCTTTGCAATATATCTTGTCTGGCGGTGTAACTTTGCAATGTATCTTGGTACATCTAAAGAAATTTTCTCACTCTGCTGCTATGGACTGAATTATGTCTCCCCCCTCCCCCCCAATTCATACATTGAAGCCTTAACCCCCTGGGCCATGTGACAGTATTAGAGGTAGGGCCTTTAAGGAGGAAACTGCAGTTAAATGACGTCATAAGGGTGGGACTGACCCTGCAGGACTCATGTCCTTAGAAGTAAAGGAAGACCCATCAGAGCTCCTTCTGTCCACCATGGAGGCCGCAGCAAGAAGGTGGCCGTCTATAAGCCGGGAGCCGAAGAGGCCGGCACTTTGATACTGAACTTCTCAGCCTCCAGAACTGTGAAAAGTCAGGTTGCTGCATCTGGGCTATTTGTTACAGCAGCCTGGGCTGACTCATACATCCCCCTTAATACTCTACCATTTGTTTCAGATTTCCTTGCCATTGTCTTTTACTCTTCCATCTGGATTTTTGCCAGCTTGTGTTTTTATTGAAATTGCATAGTAGAAGTCGATTTTTGCAGTGAGTTTTTCAGATACAAAGGGCATTCTGTGGTCTTACTCCTTTGACCATATTAATATTATGTTACGAAATAGAGCTCCTAGCGTCAAGTAGCTTTGCAGTTCCAGCCTGAAATCCTCGCTCACGGTGAGTTCTTCTTTCGTTGGGCTGCCGAATAGATCTGCTACTTTGTGCTGGCAGACGACCTCCTATAATCGGGTTATCTTTAGTCTGATGCGCCCAGGCCCGATTGTGATCATGTTTCAATAGACTAACCTCCACCTCCTTGTGGCGTCTCTGGAAATTAACCCAAACCAAGACAGAAAGAGGGGAAATAAGCGGGCTTAAGACAAATTCGTCCACACGTTCTCCATTTTTGTCACTGGAGTGTCACCAGCTCGTCCCACCTGTGACTCCTCTCTCGGGCCATTTCCTTAGGCTCTTCCCTTGCTGGACCAGCAGTGTGCCTGTGCCTGCAGACGGAGAGCTGACCAGTGAGTAATAGTGAAGCCTCGGTCGATCCCCGAGGGCAGCGGGTTGGTGCTGGGCCGCGCTGCTGCTCTGGAATGTAAGCAGGAACGGCTGCGGGGACTCCCCTCCTGGCTCACCGCCCAGAGGCTGCCCTCACACAGCCGCACCTGCAGACCCTGGCAGAGCGCTGGTCACCCGTTCGTGTGTGCCGAGCGAGGTGAAGGGATTTACTGCCGTTAAAACTGTGCTTTTCCTTTCATGCTTTTGAAGGGAAGGTGAGGAGGGTGTGTATATGGGGAACAAAGGCTTTAAGAACAGGCTGTGACTCCGCAGACGCAGGTTCAAAGATGGCATTATTACGGCTTACTCAGGTAGCAGCTTGGCTAACGTGAGGGGATTAATGTGAGGCTCCGTGTACGGGCTTCATTTTTATCTGCTCTTTTAAAAGTGGTTCGTTTTCACGATGACAGACCCGTATCTACACCACGGGGTAGCCTGGTGGCATGGGCCTGTGGTGACCTTGAAAGCTGCCCTGTTCCCTGCATTGCTGTCCTGGGCCAACGTCACGGCCCACACGTGTGCACGCGCACAAAGTGCATCAACAGACGCTGCTTAAAGGGAGATGTGGTGTCCTTTGGGACAGTTACAAGTTACGTTAGTAATTGGCCTCTGGGAGATCGCCTTCCTTCGGGCCGTGTCCTGAGCCCTTTTCTTATGTCACAAAGTGCAGGTGACTGCAAGCCTTTGGCCACTCACCACCCATATGCTCATGGCCCTGGAAGCCCCATTTAGTCTGACTGTCTCCCCATCTCCAGACCCCTGAACACGGCCGCACCACGGGCATCTTTGGATGGATGACTCAGAGGCGCCCACGGTTGGCGTGTCTCAACAGAACTCTGCTATCTGCTCCCTCCAGCTCCTTCCACGGCTATTTTTGGGGAACTGTCATAACTGAGTTCAAGCTTTATCCTAATTACAGGAAAATAGCACTATAAAAAAAAAAACACACTGAAACTGCCAAGAAGCCAGTGATTAAAAATGACTTCAGGAGAAACCAAGCTGCCTTACCGTTGGTAAGTAAACTCGCTCAGGCAAAAGGCTGACACTGAGCATTTGATGTTAAAGCCATTAAACCACCAACCTACTCAAACTGAGCTGGTGGGAAGAGAGAAGCCAGCCTGATTTCTTTCCCTCCGTGACTTCTTGTTATGATAAGATCTATTTCTTGGAAAATGTAACTCCTCAAATCCCATAGTGCCAAACTTGAATAAAAGATAGAAACTTGATTCATTTTAAGATTATGTGATGCGGGCAATAAGTGACAAAAAGATCATCGTCCGGGGCGCCTGGGTGGCACAGCGGTTGGGCGTCTGCCTTCGGCTCAGGGCGTGGTCCTGGCGTTGCGGGATCGAGCCCCACATCGGGCTCCTCTGCTATGAGCCTGCTTCTTCCTCTCCCACTCCCCTGCTTGTGTTCCCTCTCTCGCTGGCTGTCTCTCTGTCAAATAAGTAAATAAAATCTTTAAAAAAAAAAAAAAAAAAAGATCATCGTGCGTAAAGTCAGAGAACACACACACCCTCCTTAATTCAGACCACATAGCGACACAGACGAAAATGTTTGCGCATAGCGATAATGACGGTATTAGCGCTGGACGTGTGGTAACACATTTAATGCCTCCACTTGGTCTTTTCGTTTTCACTTGAGCCCATGCATCAGCTGTTATGACCTAGTATGCTTAGATGAGAGATTTTCACACACCGACCTCCAAAGTCACCCAAGGAAATATCAACCTGGTTCCAAGGTTTGCTGGGGAGGGACCAGCCCCCTGAACACAGTAGAGAATTACACTTACTTCCCGGTGGCTGCCGTTTCTCTGTCTCTGGCTGCCTCGTGTGATCCTGGCCTTGGAGATGGTTTCTGAGAGCTTCTGCTGACTTGGGTTTTTATGACATGAATGTTGGTGTTGGGCGTGTTCAGTTGGACCGAGTGGACACTTTGCCATGTCTAATACGACAACAGCATAACTGGATTCTAGGTGTATTTCATCTTGGAATTAGTAATACAGAGCATGGTGTCTTATTTTTAAGGAAAGCATTCATTCATTTAACAAATTTATATTGAGGGCTGACTATGTGCCAGGCCCTGTTCAAGGTGTTGAGAATACGACAATGAATGAAACAGACAAAAACTAAAACTTCCTGCCGTGGGGTGCTTCCATCATCTTGGGAAACTCTTGTGTCTGGCTTCTTTCATGAAATGTCATATCTGAAAGATTCTTCCTGTGGTTTATTCCTGTTTATTGATGATTAGCTGTTTTATGAATTTACTACAATATGCGTATTCACCTGTTGATGGACATTTGGGTTTCCAGGTTGGGACAGTTACAAATCAGGCTGCTTTGAACGTTTGTGTTCAAGTATTTTTGTGAGCATGTTTTCATTTCTCTGGAATACATCCTGGCTGTGGGATTACTGGGTCAGATGGTCAGTACATACATAAGCCATAAGAAATTGCCAAACCCTTCCCCAGAGAGTGGTCTTTCTGTTTCCTGCTGCCACCTGCCGTGTGTGAGAGTTTCAGGTGTCCCACATCCATGCCAACATGTGTGTCATTTGACTTTAGCCATTCAGCATCTTGTGTTGTGATGATTCATGGTGGTTTAATTTATATTTTCTCATCACCAAAAGCGGAATGGTCTTTTCAGGCTGCACTTTTGTGAAGTATCTCTTAGGCTTTTGCCCAGTTTTACTGTGGTGTTTGTCTTCCTATTGAGTTAAAGGAGTTTTTTATGTATTCTGTATACAATTCCTTTGTCAATGAAAAAATTGCGTAAAATGTTTTCTCCCAGTGTGTGATTTGCCTTTTTAGTTTCTTAATGCTGTCTTTTGATGAGCAGGAATTTTTTTTTAAAGATTTATTTATTTGAGAGAGAGAATGAGAGAGAATGAACAGGAGGAACCGAGGGAGAGTGACTTGGAAGCAGACTCCTCACTGAGCATGGAGCCCGACGTGGGGCTCGATCCCATGACCCTGAGAGCAGACCGGAGCTGAAACCGAGAGTTGGCTGCTTAACCCATTGTGCCACCGAAGCGCCCCCGGAAATTTTAATTTCGATAAGTCTAATTTATCATTTTTTTTCTTTTACACATTGTGTCTGAGAAATCTTTGCCTTTGCTTACCTCAATACAATAAAGATATTCTCCAGAGTTTTCTTTTATAAGTGCCACAGTTTTAGCTTTTATGGTTGGGTCTGTGATCCATCTCAAAAGCACGTTTTGTGTATAATAGGAGTTATGGGTTTAAGTTTATTTTTTCCATACGAATATCCAGTTCTGGGGCGCCTGGGTGGCTCAGTCAGTGAAATGTCTGCCTTCGGCTCAGGTCATGATCTCAGGGGCCTGGGATCGAGCCCTGCATTGGGCTTCCTGCTCAGTGGGGAGTCTGCTTCTCCCTCTGTGCTCTCTCTCCCTCTCTCTCTCTCAAATAAATAAATAAAATATTTTTTTAAAAAAACAAACCAAAACAAAAAACCCCTGAATATCCAGTTCTTCCAGCACTGGTTTTGAAACAATTGTCTAGTCCTCCTCAAATGCCTCAGTGCCTTTATTGAAAATCAGTTGACCATAGGTTAGGGTCTATCTTGAGATTCTCCATCAAGTTCTGTTGATCTGTTCTCATATCCCAGTACCACGTTGTCTTCTGAGTTGTAACGTTGTGGTAAATCTTACAATCGGATGGTTTAAATTCACCCTCATTCTTCCTCTCTTTCATGATTATTGTAGCTATTCTATCTTGCATTTGCATGTCAATTCTAGCATCAGTTTATCAATTTCTACAAAAGTCTGTACTGCAATGTTTTTAACTTTCCGTTTTGAAATAACCCCAAATGTACAGAAGAGTTATGAGAAGAGTAATTTTAAGTAATCCCTTATCTCTTTACCCAGGCTTGCCAACTATCCTTTCGTCATATTTGATTTATCGTTTTCCCGTACATATTTGTAATTATTCCTTTTCCTGAGCCACTTGAGAATTGGCTGCGTTCATCACGCCCCTTTCGCCTTTCCCCTTCAGTGTGCATTCCCTAAGAGCAACCATATGCCCTCACAGAACAACAGCTTCCAATTCAGGGTGTTATATGAGAACTGCCATTCTGTCCCAGTAATGCTGTGTAGACCCCCTCCCCGGGACGGAACCCTCTCCACGTTGGCTTTAGTGTCCTTTAATCTGGAACGGTTTCTCAGCCTTTCGTGACATGGAAATGTTTGATAAACGCAAGGCAGTTATGGTTCAGAATGTCTCTGAGTTTGAATTTGGCCGATGTTTATGATGTTCATGATTAGATGCTGAGTGCGCGGTTTTTTACTTCAAAGTGTGTAAGTGATGTTCCCTTTTCAGGGTTGTACATCTGGAGGTACGGATGTCGGTCTGCCCCTTACTGGTGCTCTTAAGTTTGCTCGCTTGGTCATTTTCTCATTATATAGCTATTGTTGTTGTTGTTTTCCCGTAATTTAAAGTCACTCGTGAGGAAATCCTGCTGGGATTTTGATAGGTGATGTTGTACTTTGGGAGATTTGACTCCTTAAAACCATTGACTGGCCCACCCTATGAATATGCTATATATTTCTACTAACGTAGGTTCTCTTTTCTTTCTCTATACAGTGTTTTGGAGTTTTAAGTGTGGAGGTCTTGTACATATTTTGTTAGGTTTATTCCTAAGTATTTCAGCCATTTCTAACTGTGTAAGTCAGTGGTATCACGTATTCAGGTCGGGGGCGCCTGGGTGGCTCAGTCGTTAAGCGTCTGCCTTCAGCTCAGGACGTGATCCCGGCGTTCTGGGATCGAGTCCCACATCGGCTCCTCCGCTATGAGCCTGCTTCTTCCTCTCCCACTCCCCCTGCTTGTGTTCCCTCTCTCGCTGGCTGTTTCTCTCTGTCAAATAAATAAATAAAACCTTTAAAAAGAAAAAAAGTACATTCACCTGGTGCAACCATCACCACACGCTCTCCAGAACTTTGTCATCTTCCCAAACGGAAACTCGGGATCTGTTAAACAATGTCTCCCCATTTTCCCTTTGCTCCGATGCTTAGCAGCTATGATTCCACCTTCTGTCTCTATGAATTTGACTACTCTATTGTACTTTAATGTTATTGTAAATGGCTTTTTAAAAAAGATTTATTTATTTACTAGAGAGAGAGAGCGAGTGTGAGCAGTGGGGAAAAGCAGCGGAAGAGGGAAAAATCCCAAGCGGACTCCACACTGAGCACGGAGCCCTACACGGGGCTCGATCCCATGAGATCACCCTGAGCCGAAACCTAGAGTCAGACGCTCAACTGACGGAACCACCAAGGCGCCCCTGGAAATGACATTTTTAAAAAAAAATTGCATTTGCTCATTGTTACCTATAGAAATACAATTGATTGTATTGACCTTATCCTGTGGCCTTCCTAAATCTGTACTAGTTTTAGTAGTTTAAAAATACATTCCTTAGGATTTTCTATGCAAATTATGATACCAGGTGTGAGTGAAAACAGTCTTTTTCTTCCTTTCCAATCTATAAGCCATTTGTCTATATACCATTTATCTGTCTACCCATTAATCAATCGATCAGTCTATCTCCTGACCTCCATGGCAATGTCAGCTAGAATTGGTAAAAGCAGACAGGTCTGTCTTTTTCAATGTCTATGGGGAAAATGTTCCCTATTTCACCATTAAGTAAAATGTTCATTGTAGGGTTCTGATAGATGCCCTTTTTATTAGATTAAGAAAGTGATTTTTTTGGATTGTTGAGAGTTTTGGTAATCAATGAGTGTTGACTTTTGTCAACTGCTTTTTCCCTATCAACTGAGATCACTACATGGTTTCCCTCTTTGTCTCTGTGTTTTCAGTGGCTGGTTTTTAAATGTTGAAATAACCTTGTACCCTTGGTCAGCCCTGCTGGTGCATTACCCATTGCTCTATTGTCTTGTTACTTCGTTGGGTCCAATTTGTCCTTGTTTTGTAAAGCAAGTTGCCCATTTGGTCAGGGGCATTTTGCTCTGTAAAGCTCTTGGACATCCCTGTGAGGCATTTGTATCATTTGACCCTGTAAAATGAATTAGAAAGTATTTCTTATTCTTTTATATTCTGAAAGAGTTTGTGTAAAATTACTGTTTCTTCCTTAAATGTTTGACAGAATTCACCAGTTTCTATTATTCGGGGCTGGGGTTTTAATCATGGGAAGGGTTTTTATTACAACTTCAGATTCCTTGAGACATTTAGGGCTATTCCGAGTTTTTATTTCTGTTTCCACTAGTTTTAGTGTACTGTGTTTTTCAAGGTGTTTACCATATTTTTCTAAGTTACCGGATCTGTGTTCATGTATTTGTGCATAATGTTTCCTATTACCTTTTAACATCCATAGAGTCTTTGGCGATGTACGTTTTCTCTTTTTCTTAATCAGTTTTTCTAGATATAAGCAATCTTGTTCATTTTTTTTGAGGAACTTTTGGCTTTATTGATTTTTCTTTAATATTATTTTATTTAATATATTTAATAGATCTATTTAAAATTTATTTTTTAAATATTTAAATTATTATATAAAATTATTTAAAATTAAATAGTAAAAATATTTAATGTTTTATTTTCTTATATTTCTTTTATATTGATTTTCTTCTATTTTATTTCTGTTCTCATCATTACTATTTTCTAATTACTTCAGGTTTAATTTGACATTCTTTTTCCAGCTTTTTACAATATAAAACCTTATCTAATTTAAGCATTTAAAGCCATAAATTTCTCTTTAATTACTATTTTAGCAGCATTCCATAATTTTTGGTATCCTGTTTTCACTTTTCATATTTCATGTGAATTCCATTTAAACTACCATTTAATTTTCCTTGCATTTTCTTTTTTGAACCCAAAGGTTATTTAGAAGTGGGTTGTTTAATCTTTGAATATGTGCAGAGCTTCTAAATATCTTTTGTTCTTGATTTTTAATTTAATTAGATGTGATCTGAGATTTATGGCTCCAGTTCTGTTAAATTTATTGTGAGTTATTTTATGGCAAGAATCTGGTCTGTCTGGGTGAATGTGTCCCGTGCACTGAGACAGAGATGCTGTCTCGTTGGTATATTGGTTTACAAATGTCCATTAGGTCAAGGGCAGTGATCAGTGTTTCCATTGTTGTTTCTTCAGGAATTTTTTATCTAATTTGAGGAACTGCTGAGAGACAGGTGTTAACATTTGCAACTGTAATTGTGGATTTTTCTGTTTTGTCCTCTAGTCCTGTCAGTTCTTCTTCATATATCTTTTTTTTTTTTTT